>NC_142255.1:4987272-5290303 GCF_052056855.1 Sturnus vulgaris
ACAAAGCCAGTTTCACAGAATACCCTGTACTGCAGTCCCTCAGAATACCTCCATATACCTCCAAGTGACCACCATTCCTGTTTGGTTTGAGCCTTCATTTTCAGTGGCCTAACAAGCAGAACTGTGTGAGACAAGTCCCCAGGCCTCTACTTGTCATATGCTAAAACAGGAGAACATGCCCACCTGAAGGGTCAGGGTAGGAAAGAGGAAGTTAAATAAAAGTGGAACTCGGCTCGGGTATCTAAATTCTATTCAGGCTTTGGAAATGTTCCTAAATTCTTACAGAACCAGGTCTTATTACTAAATCTAAATCTGCTTTATGCGTCTTTTAATCAAGTATAGCAGTAGAAAATAATTTCATTAGGAATTAAATAATTGTATGGAAATCTTAAATCATATGCAGTAAACTAGATGACTACTCTAAAGCTGAAGGAAAAAAAAACCCTGGTGTTAGTGATTTTTTTAGTGTGTTATTTTAATCATCTGAATTCTCCAATAGATGCATTTTCCTGATTTTTTTTTTTTTTTTTTTTTTTTTTTTTTTTTTTTTTTTTTGTTAAATGGTATGAAAGTAGGGGGGAAAAAAAAGACACTTGTCCCTGCCAGGCAGCCTCATGGGACGAGCGTCCTGCTTGAGAGAACGGTAGCTAGGTGGTGACTGTATTTCCCCATGTCAAAGCGTTGGTCCTGGCGGCAGTGCCGTTGTGTCTGGTCCCTGCCGGTGTCCCGAGTTCCCGTTCCAGGGACAGTATTGTGCCCTTGCTCGCGGGGTCCGTGTCCCGCCGCTCGCGGCGCTTTCTGCGCGGTGTGTCCCAGCCCGCCTGTGGGCCCTGCCGCGCGTGCGCCGCGCGCCCTCTGCCGGCGGCTGCGGCACCTCCGCCCGGGCGAAATGGCGGCACTTCCCCGAGCCGCTTCCAAGGGGACTCATCTAAAGCAGCTTTCCCTCTGCCCTCCCCCTGTTGAAACTGAAATATAAGAGTTTTTTTCGCGTCTGAAGGTATAGCTTTGCATTTCTAATGCGTGTCGCTTTCTGCTCTTTCTTTTAGAACATCTTGCACAGAATATTTCCAAGTCACACATGGAAACTTGCCAGTACTTGAGAGAGGAGTTACAGCAGATAACATGGCAAACTTTTCTGCAGGAAGAAATTGAGAACTATCAGAACAAGGTATAAAAGCATGCCAGGCTACGGCATGGTTTCTTTAAAGCATGGTTATTTCCATAACACGGTGCAAAATTCACTTTTTCACTGCTTTCTCCTTACTATCAGGAATGTATATTTCTGTGTGTTTTAAAAAAATAATACACTAGAATAGAATCAAAAGCAGCAAGATGGTCAGGATATACTTTGCATTTGTGACTTTTACAGGTATAGGAAAAGGCAAAGACATTCTCCTAAAATCTGACTCTGATAGAAGGATAGGAAATAATAGGAATTTTTTCAATCCTAATTGGCATGTTATTTTCTTCTCTTAATTTGTAATGTCCTGGATCAACAAAAGCCGAAGCCAGCCGAGTTTATGATATTACATGCTGTGTTTTGGTTTGAGTTTATAAACACAGAGCTCCATCAGATTTCTGTCCTTCAGAGTTCACTGTAATCCTGATTCATGCTCCATTTGTCCCTCAGTGTTTGGGTTTTACCTGTGGAATAACAGCATAGTGCTGCCATGCCACCAGGGTATTGTAAGATCTAATCAGGGTTATTTCCAACATGCCTTCCATCTGCAAGCTACTACCAGTTGGCTACTTTTGGAAAATGGCCTTGGGAAGCACTACTGAAGCACGCTGTTCTTTGAACATATTTTTCATTTCCACAGAAATATATTTAACTTTAGGGATATAATTTTTTCTGCTTTAGGTGATTTCATTCATTTCATTATTATCAACACGAAAAACTCAATACTTGCATGCTTTCTTTGTGTTGTTATCAAGATGATCTTCATAAATGAACATCTTTATATGTATCCTTCTGAAGATGAGCTAGGTTGATAATTTGCACTCAGTACAAAATAGAGAAGCTGATAGGAAAAATATGATCATGCCTTTCTGGTGTAAATTGGCATTTTGTTTTCATGCTATGAATAAAATTCCCCCTGAAATGACCAAAATCATTACACTTTGATGTTTTTGGTTTATGAAATAAAAATACTCCAAGCTGGATCTCTTCTGACATGACTGAAGAAGTCTTCCATTCTCACTCATCCACATGAGGCTGGTTTTGATGCCAATTCCCCTTATCTTATAAGCAGACTGTAGCCAGGAGTGTTGGAGAGAACTCACTCCATTTTGTTGTTTGGTTTTCTTTAGCTCAGTTTTACTTTCTGACAATGAGTTTTCCAAAGCTTGGTTAGTAATTTTTGAATTTCTCTTCTCTCTCAAACAGCAAAGGGAGGTAATGTGGCAGTTATGCGCAGTCAAAATAACAGAAGCTATACAGTATGTAGTGGAATTTGCCAAACGCATTGATGGCTTTATGGAACTGTGTCAAAATGATCAAATTGTGCTTTTAAAAGCAGGTATGTGGGTCAGTTTTAAGATATGCTTCTTTTAGTTTTGCCTGAGGAAGGTGTTACATACAGTGGCTGCATACACATATATTCAAATGCAGTACAATGATCATTTAAAATTAAATAAGGGAAACCTTGTAAATTGTCTGTCTTTGAAGTAAAATCATCTTATTTATTGTGGGGAGAAGGAATTCAAGTCTATCTATTAAATTTTCATTATGGACAAAGGGAGCAATGAGTGTGTTAAAATATAAAAATTGAATTTTTTTTTTGATTGCTAAAAGTGAATATTTCAAGGAAAATATCCAGATTGTTCTATGGAAGATACTGTAGAAGTAATTCAGGTTACAAATATTGGACCAAGTTGTTAAGGCTTGGTGAACGTAAATATAAATGAGCTTCTTTGGCTTCGGAGACTTCATTGCTCTAGAAGATTAGTAGAGTTTATTAGCATTAACTAAGTTGCTTTAGCAGAAACTTCTAACAGGGTTTATAGTTCTTTTAATTCTACCAGCGAAGCAAACTATGCTCTGTTATACCACAGCAACTTACTACTGTACTAAACTGAAAATTAATGCAGAGCATTATTATTAAATCCTCACTTGCTCTATGCAACTGAAGTCTTTCCTTTCATAGTCAAACATACATTGTTTCTGTTTTAGGGTCTTTAGAGGTTGTGTTCATCAGAATGTGCCGTGCCTTTGACTCCCAGAACAACACAGTCTACTTTGATGGCAAGTATGCTAGCCCAGAGGTTTTCAAGTCCTTAGGTAAGGAAATGTGTTGTGTCTTTAAAAATTCAAAAAACCCAAATAAACAAAAAAAAGCCAACAACAAAATAATAAGGTGGAAAAGCAAGGGAAAACAGCTGCTTTGAAAAATCAGTCTATAGTATTCAAATAAAAGAGTTTTGGAGCTCAAACTGCTGTTTTGTCAGCTGTCATGCTGGCTCTGTTTAAGGCCAAGCTGATTTCAGGAGGTAAAACAGCTTAACTCTGTGCAGTAAAGGACTATTGGTGCTGAAGTTCAGCATTTTGATTAGGGTAGAGCAGGTTTGGACTCACTTGTTGAGAAGAGAAGCCCAGATTTCATATCTGATATAACATTTCATATATCCTCTTGCAAAAGGCAGCAGATTTTAAGCTAATTTGGGATATATTGACGTTAGAGCTTTGAAGATGTTAATGGTGTTTTAAAATCTTTAAGTCCAGTTATTTGCTGGTAAAATGCAGTAAATAATTTTTTTAAAATTAAACATACAATTTTGATTTTTTTTCCCATTAGTATTTTTGCTAATTTTAAAAGGATTTATTCACTGGGTATAGATTTGGGCTGTAAGACACTTTGGAGGCAGTGAAAAGTATCAGTGGAGAATGCTGGACAATTACTGAAGTTTTCCCAGCCTTTCTAAAACACCTCAAGGTACAAGGTCAGAGTGCAAACAGTTCTGGGTTCTAAGGAAATGTACCTTGGATCTGTTATTGGCCGTATCCACAAGTTCAGGCTGGGGAGGCTGAGGAAAACCCTTGTCTCTCAGATTGTGATGCTCTTCAGAGCAGGGCTCATTTTAAAGACAGTACCTGCATGTGTGACAGCAGCAGTAACCTGAATAACATCTGTGTGAGCAAGAGAATGGATGGAAAAAGAGAGTTCCTCTTCTGCATGAACCATGTTCAGTCAGACCTTGGCTTCTCCCTTTGCTTCCTGCATGTCCCTTGTGTGCCTCTCTCTTCTACCACTCTGTGTGCTTAGTAATCTTAAAATCAGAACTTCTTAAGTCCACATTTCAAGCCTTCAGTCCACACTTACATGACAAAGTTCCATGTAGAACAGAAACAAAGATAAAGCAATTTTGACCTTGAAAATAAATGGCTATAGATTTATCCATATTTACTCCGTGAGAACCCAATGTAGAAAAGATACAGTGTGCAAAACCTTCAGAATCTTGGCTGCCAGGATGTGGGAGCTGGGAACTTGTGGGAGTGGAGTAATACCCTCAAGGATGAGTGAGATCTCACTGCCATCACTTTGCAGTACTTAAGAAGACTACCTATGAAGTGTTTTACATCTATTTCTCATCTCCATCAGAATAAATCAACAACTTTGTAGTGCTGAAGTAATTTTAAACAATGTAACAAGAGCTTACATTCTTTTGGCAGGTTGTGAAGACTTCATTAGCTTTGTGTTTGAATTTGGAAAAAGTTTATGTTCTATGCACCTGACAGAAGATGAGATAGCTTTGTTTTCTGCGTTTGTTTTAATGTCAGCAGGTAAGAGATGAAGGTTTCCTCTAGATTTATTTGGTAGGGGTGGTTTTTATTTTGAGGCCTTTTTAATGTTAAGGTTACAATTATCAGACATAGTGGAAATAACATCTTTTTGAGTCTACTCACCAAATTTTTTATTTTAATAAACGCATTAAAACTATGAATTAAGCAACCAATTTTTAAAATTGGAAATCCTAATCTAAGCCCTTATTTTCCACATTTTCACCTTGTTGAGGACTCAGCTTCTTTGTAAAGGTTTAAATGCATTTGAGTGAGTCCCATGAGCCAATCCTGGTGAGACAGGCAGTTAGTGAACTTCCATAGTCAGCTTTCCATGTGTGTGAGTTTGCAGCTGCAGCACAATAGAAAACTTCCAGCATTGCCATTTTAATGTGACTGAGGACACTGAGAATTAGGGTGCCAGACATCCAAGTCACCCCAAAAGTCAGCCTGGGTTTGCCATGCCTGTGGCTAAATAAGTTAACAATCACAGGTGAAGGTGCACAGTGTGCTCCAGGTCCTGGAAAGGCTTCTTAGGTCAGGTGGAACAAGGTGCTGGGGGCAGAAAGTCAGTTTGGCCTGGACACCTGAGGAAGGAAACTCTGAGTTCAGACTGCAGCATAGTGGACTCAGAAGTGAGGATGAAAACTTCTATTAGCAATGGTGGGTGGGTTTATTGAGTCTATCATAAATATGTTCTCATACTGTTGGCCCGACAGGAAGTGTGGTAGCCCTGTCTCTTAGCAAGCCACAGAACCCTACAGTTCTGTCACACCAGGAATGTGGCAGCTAATACTGCTTTTCTGCCAGGAAGTTTAGCTGCTTTTTTTTAATAGCTGAATCTTTGCATCTGATGTTTCTCTAAGTCACTGCAAGTTCTGTAAGATCTGTAAGATTCTGTTGGTTTTCTGTAAGATCTTAGCAAGGAGATCTTTTCCAACTATTTGTTCATTATATGATTTATTCATTTCCCAGTAAAAAGTTGCTAGCCTCATTCTGTAAACACTCTGCATTATAGATCTTACTCAGATTACATTCTCCTAAATAAGGGCTTTATAAAAGTAACTTCAGGTGCACGTAAAAAATGTATTTCAAAACCTATTAATTTTAAAAATCTCGTTTTCTATGTGAAAGTATATAACAAGTGGAAGGAAAGTTGCAAACAGGAAAAATGAATCTGTAACAGACTTAGTACTTCCTGGTGATCCATGTATGCATTACTAGAGGTTTTAACTCCATTTATATTCAGATCGCTCATGGCTTCAGGAGAAAGTAAAAATTGAAAAACTCCAACAGAAGATCCAGCTAGCACTTCAGCATGTCCTACAGAAGAACCACCGAGAAGATGGAATTCTAACAAAGGTAAGAGTCATCCTTGTGCCATGTCACTGGACTGTGAAAGAGTGGCTTCATCTAAACACTGCTCTGATTATGGGGTAAAAGCTCATATGCAGTTATTTATAAATCCAGAATTCTTTGTTCATAATCAAGCTGCTCAGCTCAACCTATTAACTAAACCTAGAAGAGGTGAAATGATCATGGACTAGAGAACAAGGTTGATAATGGTCTGAAAGGGAGTATTTTTATGTGGAACTTCATGAAAACTGATGAAGGATTTTATTGTAGTTCTCCTACATGACACTCCTGCCACACAGAATACTATTTCAGTGCTACAACATGCATGCCTTAGTATTTGTGGAATCTCTGCCTGCATGAGAATTAAGTTGTTATAACATGCAACACACAAACTAAACTTGTTTTTCAGACTTCTGTGAGAAATTCCCCACACAGCCTTTTTCTCAGTTCTTCCAAATACTGATACCTAGGAAAAAGAGGCACTACCAAATGTTATACTAAAGTATCTTCATGTAATTTCTCAGAAATGGGAAATTGGTGTGATGTTACAAGAAGTAAATCTGAAGAACTGGGGAAAGATAGGTGCTTTACTTCTACCTTGCAGAGGTAGTTCCTTTTACACCTCTGCACAGCCAGAAAGCTTATGTTTTGTTTTACACTACAGAGCCAGTTACCGTAGAAGCAGATTGTTTTAATTTCAAATCCTAGCTCATGTAATTTTCTCTCAGTGTATACTTTGGACACCTTTGTCAGAAGAGTCTTCCATACGCTTTGATCCAATTACTTTACTCAGGAACTTCAGGGAGTACCCTCATGGTCTTTTTGAAGTACATATTTTTTACCTTATTTGGCTTAAGGTAAATAAGTCTAATCTATTGCAGTGCCAGTTCCCTCCCTAATATTCACAGTGGGTTTAAAAGCAGTTGGGATTGCCTTCTTCCAAGAGGATAATTTAATGAGTGAAGATCCAGCCCTGAAATACTTGTTTATCAATCCAGTGAGGAAACCTAATGCCACGTTTTCCTAAGAACTTAAAAAGATTATTTCGCAAATAGCTGTGAGTCCATTACTTAAATACTTTTAGCAAATAGCCATGAGGGTGCATCTGAAATGTCCTTGTTAAGTAAATAATTTGGTTTGAGAGAGCTTTAATCCTTACAGCAAGATTGGGAGGCCTGGTTCCATGTATGACCATATGACTTGTGTTCATTTTTTTACAGTTAATATGCAAAGTGTCTACTTTAAGAGCACTGTGTGGACGACATACAGAAAAGCTTATGGCATTTAAAGCAATATACCCAGACATTGTGCGACTTCATTTTCCTCCACTTTACAAGGAGTTGTTCACTTCAGAGTTTGAGCCAGCAATGCAAATTGATGGGTAAACGTATCACCTAAGCACTTCTAGAATGTCTGAAGTACAAACAATAAAACAAAAGAAAGGAAAAAAGGAAAAAAAAAAAAGAAAGAAAACCAAGACACTTTATATGGCCCTGCACAGACCTAGGGAGCCAACACACTGCACATCTCTTGGCGGTCGGGGTCAGGCGAAGGATGGGAAACAATGAAACAAAGTTGAACTTGTTTTTCTCATGCATATGATTTCCATTATGCCTACAAATATGGACCCTTTTTCTGTCTCAACTTCTCAATCCTTGACTTCTGTTTACACAGACTGAGGGTACTAATGTCAGAAGGTTGTTTTCTTCTGTAGTTCACTGCCCAGACTTTTGACAGAACAATCAATTTGTTGGTCAGAACAGAGTCCACCTAGTAATCAGC
Source organism: Sturnus vulgaris (assembly GCF_052056855.1). Lineage (NCBI taxonomy): Eukaryota > Metazoa > Chordata > Aves > Passeriformes > Sturnidae > Sturnus > Sturnus vulgaris. Next base: position 4,995,188 of record NC_142255.1, read on the forward strand.
GACTGGTGTGCGTTGCAGAGATTTCAGCATCAGTTTGCACAACTTGCTCATTGTTTCATGAAGGACGATTTTTTTTCACCTACCACTGTTTGCCAGTAGACAGAACGGCATGAAAAGGGTCCATAGCAATAGCAACAATAGCATTATAATATATTACAGGGTAAATGGGCATGAAGACTATATATAGCAAAAGAGATATTGTTTATATATTGTTTTAATTAATATAAAATGTAGTTACTGGTATAGCTTTTCTTGTTGAATTGATAAGGCACTTTCATTTTGCACCTTTTTCTTTAAATTAAATGCTAGCGTGTTCATTGTTGTGTTGCATGTGCACCAGAAATTCAAGTTTAACTGAAAAAGGTTTGGCAGGTACTGGTACATTGGGAGGTATTTATGCTGCTGTTTTCCATGTTACTTTTAAAGAGAGGCTGGTCATATCCTGAAACAGCTACAGATTTTTTAAAAGAGTTGAATATAATGACAATTTTCTACATAAAAATAATCTTTTCAGAAGTTAACTTCAAAGATACTCTTATTTTCAAATCTTTCAAACCTGGATATTTCAAAGTCAAAAGCCTCATTTTCAAAGGTTCTGAGTTTCCACTGTCAGAGTTGAACTAATTAATTACAGATTATTTACAAATGAGTAACACAGCATCTTTGAAAATCAGGCTATTAAACAGTGTATTTCTGCCCACCATAAATCCAGGTTTGAAAGTATTTATTCAAGTCTGTATCTACAGTAAAAGTATGTGTGTGACATGCTTGCGGAAAAGTAATTTTTATACGTAATATTACATACTTTTGTACTCCATATCGTAAACAATGCCTTCAAATGCCAAGCTGTAGCCTATCAAAATCCATAGGTTTGTCTTTGACTTCAGTGAGATCAGATACGCTGACCCCTGTTCTTCCAGCATCCAGCAGTTCAGTTTCAGGGAGCTGAACAGAGAAGTGTGTTCTCTCCTTGTTTAAAAAAGACGCACTTTAAAGTTGATCAGATGGGGACAAAGAAAGGTGTAGGGCACACTGTTGTTCGAAAGCATTAGCTTGTACTCAGTACAAGCCTGGAAATCATTAATATCAGAAACCTGCATTCTGTAATTCTGATTCCTGTATTGCATAACCAACCAATAAGCTGAATCTTGCAGTATTACTAATTACCATTCCCTTCAGGAAGAATTCTGTCTGAGCAAAGCTGGCAGTAAATGTGAAGCAAGCAGATTCGCATAAATGACATCACAAATTAAACTGTGGCTGTTTGAGCCAGAGGTGTATAATTGGGTTTGGATGAGATGAAGATGCATAACTGGATGCCTTGTAGGCCATCAAAATGCAGTTTTGATGAAGTACCTAAGAAAAAGCTGGGAACATCAAAAATTTAAAGAAATGAGACAGAATGTGCCCTACTGCTTTAACTTCCAAGGGTAAACAATCTCGTATATATTATAGTTGTTGAGAAGTAACAAGTGAATAGAAGCACACCAAAGCCCAAGTATTTTAAAAAGGAGAATCAGATCAGCAGGTTCTTATTAGCAAAATATAGGTTTATTCTATGATTTGAACATGTTTCCTTTGGGGTCAAATTGAGACATTTATGTATGACACTTATTAAAAATGTTCCAGTCTAGCACATCAGGGAAGGTTACAGCTATCACTCATCTGTAGGCTTTGAAAGGAGGGCGAGAGGAGATCATCACACTTCCTCCTCAGAGCAGCGTGCCCTGGTGTGTGGGAGGGGAACACCTGCAGCGCTGTGAGCACTGCCATGGAGGCAGGAGAGGGCTTTTGGAAAAAGTCCACAGAGCTGTCTTTTTCCTGCTCCATCCTGCCTGCTCCTGAAGAGGCGGCTCACAGCCCAGCACATGCTCTCTCCACTCCCACTGAATCACTTTTCCTAGGATCATTGTTTACTTTATTGGAGTAACTGGCATTCTAATGTGTGTTCCTATTTTTTAATTACCCCTTGTAACTAAAATATGTTTTCTGAATGTGACCAGCCTTTGGTGCTAGTCCTGTAAAGATCAACTAAACTTAATCTCAGTGTCAACTAATGAATAGTGAAGTACAGACCTCTACTGTTTTAGAGAATGATACACCTCCTACTTCTGACAATGTAGACTACCAGGCAAAATATTTGAGGATTAGTTTTCAGTCACATCCTCTTCTTACCTTTTCATGATGACTATTAGGGCTTTACCAGGCATCTAGGTGCCAGTGGTTTTGTTTGGAATCTGTTTAGCATATTTAACATCCATAAATGATTGACAATATAAATCTTGGAGCATTTACTAGTAAAATATATAACATTTAAAAGGTTTCAAATAGGGCCTTAGCTGAGAGTGATCTTCCAGGTCAGAAAGTACTTTTTGTACTTTCAAAGTCATTTTTGTTTGTGAGAGCTCATGTGTACTGGGACCTTGTTAAATCAGGCTGAACATAACACACCCCAAGTAACTCTGCTTTCCTGGTCACAGTTAAAAGCCACCTGGCAATGGAGTGTCATTTTTGGGTTGCTTTTCTTGGAGAGGGGAAAAAAGGGATACAGGATAGCAGATGTACAGATAAGACATCTGTTGCCAAGGAGGTTTTTATGCAAGGGGACTCAGAATAACACCAGAGTAGCTGGTCAGAGATGGCCGTGTAAGAACCCAGCACAGCAGAGGAAATGCCCTCTGCAAAACCCTTGGGACTGTGGCCTGGTATCAGACAATCAACCAGTTAAAAAACATTGGAGGTCAGTGGATATTCACATGAGTATTTTCATCATCTTCCCAGTTCACTACAAATAAAAACACTAGGATAGCTGAACATAATATTTTAAGTTTTGATGACCCAGTCCTTAGAGTTTGCAAAGATATTTTCCTTGGGAGTTTTATCTATTCCTGGAGGTGTTTCTGGCTTTCCAGGCTATACTGTCATCTGAACCACCCTAATATATGTCATCACCTCCAGCATTGTGTGACATATGGAATTAGGTAAAAATGGAGGCTGTTTTTAAGTTTGGTTGTTCTTTATTAGCTTATCTTAGTATGAATACCAAGATATCTGTCTATGTGCACCTGTGTGTGTGTGAGAGAGAGTCCATTGTGTGCACACGAGTGTGTGTGTGGGATGTGTGAGCGGCTGCTTCTAGGCTGTTAAGTGTCAATGGAATAAAGAAAATGTATTCAAAATACTTAAGTCAAAAATAGAAGGTGGTAAAAAGATTTATTCTATACAAAGCCTTGTCTGGACCACTTTAGAGAGACTTCTATTTTTTTAACCCTTCTATAAATGTTTGATGGCACTTGAAATATTCCTGCAATAAAATGTGATTTGTGTAAACATTAAAAAGAAAATTTTGTAATGTGAAACAATGAAAGAAAGTAATGTAATTTTTCTAAAAAACAAAAAAAAAAAACCACAAACGAACGAACTTTGTATTATTTTCTTGATGGAATTTGTCTATTTGTCTTTGGAAAACTTTTTATTTCATTGAATGTGCCATAGTAGAGGTGCGTTTTTCTTTTTCTTTCTTGTTTTTTTATTTTTACATTTTAGATTAAAGGAATAGCTGTGTTCCGACATTCCAAAATGCAAGATGACATAGTCATGATTAAAAGGTTTGATTAGTAAGCTTCAATCATTGTTGCTTTTTTTGCACATGTTCTTCATTCCTCTACAGTGCAATATGTACATAGAGCACTTGCGGGTGTAACCTTGATCCCTCAGGGAAAAATACATATTTGTACAGGATTTTTCTTTTTTTCTTTTTTTTTTGCCTTTTTTCTTTTCTTTCCTTTCCTTTTTTCGTTGTTTTTTTTTTTTTTTGCTAAGGAATGTCGATTGAATCACTTGTCTGTTGTTGAGGGGCAGCCAGATAATAATCCTAAACCACTGTCACAAAATATTGTTTAAATTTTGTGCCCTTCTATTATTTAAAAAAGAAAAATAAAAGTTATTTTCTGACAGTTCTTTGTGCTGATTGGTGAAAAAAAGGGTAAATAGATAAGCACCTTATGATTGACTTAACTGTGAATGACAATCCATCTCGTTATCAACAAGAGAAGCCCTATCATTTTGGAGCTGGGGTTTATAAGTCAGAAACTAATGTGCTCAGGGATCTTCTAAAACTCTTCAACAGGGTGGCCAGTACTGCTGGTGGAACAAATTACTTTTTAAAAAATATGCTAGTATTTCTTCCCTTCCCCCTGCCCCCAGGCACAAGAGAACTGGATTTTTTTATTTTTTTTTTAACTAAATGCTCTATGCATGCCTCATTCTCTTGCTCACTCTTGCAGTAGAGCTGCTTTTTGGTTGGTATTGTGCTCAAAACAGAAGTACTCCAAATAGCACAAAGATTTTACAATTATATTTTAGAAGATAAATGCTGACCCACTAAATAAATGATTGAAATTAATTTCAATATCCAGAGGATATTTGTAATGATAGGACTACTTTTCCAGCTGATATTCAATGTTCTCAAATAGAAAATGGCTTTTTAGTATTTAAATTATTGTCAAAGAAAATGAATCAGTTGGTGAGAATACAGTAAGAATGAAAAGGTCATGGTTAGGTTTCAGCAGTGAAGTCACTTAGAAAGGAACACACATCTGCAGGAATACAAGAACAACACTTCAAATATTGTCTGTCATTGTTGCAGATGTTTCATGGTAAAGCCAAAACCTGACTGGAAAGAAATACTGAGGCTGAAGAAATTTTCGTATCTAGTACATCAAATGCAGCAATTCTAAGTGATTTTACAATGGCACCAAAACCCAGCAATGTTTAGAAGTCTCCCAGTGCCAAACTATAGGATGCTGGATGCCTGTACCAGTTAGCTTTGTTTTATGGCTTCATATTCTTTTGATAATGCAAGTAGAAAAGTAAATAAATATGAACAAAATGAGCAAGACTTCAACACTTTGGTTATGTTGGAAAGAGAGTGAATTTGATTTCTCCATCAAATCTGTCTGCTTGGAGAAAGCCCCAGTTTTCTGGTATTTTTGAGGGTTTTTTCACAGGTACATGGTTTCCAGTTGGTTACTTTAGATTGCTTAATAAATAGGGAAACTGTAGTTATGGTTTCACAAGCTTGACAGTTGAGTTTAGCTTGGAATGGTTTTCCAAGGCAGACAAGCACTTGGCAAGTATGATCAGTTGGTGTTCTGGCATCTTCAGCAGAAGAGAATTCCTATTGCTGATTCACAGTGGACCCTATTCTTTACATACTTGCACATCAATTAAATACTCTTAGAATGGACAACCTCTAAGCTGTTTTAACTGTGTAGTGGGATGATCCAAGCATTACAATATCTATTTTTGGATTGGCATAGACAATCCCCAGTCTGTACTTGATGAACAAAGCAGGTTGCACAGTGTAAGCTGTGCAAACGTGTAATTTTTTTCCCTAGACATTCCTAAATTCCTCAATGTAGATAAACCTATTAATATAAATGCCAGAAACAGCACTTACTATACAATATCCAAAAATAATAAGCAATTTTCTCATGAGTATTCATTGTATGGAATTCTACCTGTGCTAGCTGATTCAGATTGCACAGAACATCTTTATTTTCCTTAGCTGGAGAAATATAACTATTAGAATTATTTTTTAATTATTAATACTAATATTTATCATTTTTAAAGTTACATCCATTAATATATTTGAATATTAGCCTCTTACTTTCTTTTTAAATATTCCTGTCAGTAAATCATTTGGTGGAAATGAGGGCAAATGCATACAGATACCAAATACAACAACAAAAAGAAAAGTTTTAAAATGTAAATGAGTATTTATTTAAAAATCCTTGCAGTATGTGCTTTAATTCTAGTACTGTGATAATGGCTTGCTACATAATGCTAAGTCACTGGACTTGGGGAAAAATACGTAACATAATATACAGTCTTTCTCTGGAACTTTATTCAGGTACTAAATAGAATTTTAGCATCTAAACAGAAGCTGTATTCTACCTTTTCCATCTATAATGTTGCTGTTTGTCTTTTTTTTTTTTGCCTTTATCATTGGTAGAATATAGCAATAACTTTATAGCAATAAGTAGGCTATCCAAATAAGAAACAAAACATGATAAAGGCTTCAGATCAATACTCATAGGCTCACTTCTGCCACAATATTCACTTGTTTGTCTTCCCTCATAATTTTATAACTTCTTCAAGCTGAACTTCACAATCAAGTTGTTCAACTTGATGTGTGACATCACACTTCGTTAACATCTGCATGTTTTCAGTGTTCACATGTCCTATGTATACTTGTGTTCCTATGTTAGTGTTTCTCAAGGTTTCTGAAAGCACAATCTCTGTGAACTATATTTCTGCACAGGGCTCTCTGTGTTGGAATTGACTTATATTTCGTGGGGCAGGGAGTGTGAATAAGCTGGAATTATTGGCAGCATTTCCTAACTTAAGGAACCAAGCTGCTGCAGGTCCTTGGGAACTCTCTGGCCACTGCAAATGCGAAGTGCAGTCCCCAGCTGGCTCCTCCAGGCTGTGGGGCTGAGCTGCAGCTCCCGAGTTCCCTGCCCAGTGCACTCCTGTATCCAGTACAAGCCCGTGCTCTGCGCTGGAGAACCCGCACTTCACAAAGAACCGAGCTGGGTGTGCCTGGCAGGGTGTTTTGATGACGATCGAAACACTTGGGCAGCGTTCAAACAACCAATTGTGACTTTCAGTTTGAGAAACGCTACCCTGAACTACCCCACAAAGTCTTAATGTAGATGCACAAACTTTACAGGAACTTGCAATCTGTAATGCTATCTATATCTAATGCAGAGAATTCATAAGCAATACAGTGAATTTTATTTCACAAAAAGGCATATGTACTGTACACCTTTTTAAATCCAAAATGTTCCTCATTTCTACATTGATTTAGAAACAAGTTACAGAACAGTGGTCACTATTTGAAGTATTAGGACATTAACTGGCTGCTTCTTTATATGTAACTGTATTGTCTGCCTGCTCCTTTTCTGGAGATGTGTTTTTGTATTGGATGTTTGGGCCAATGGGAGGCTTCAAGCTACAATGTATTTTCCCAGATTAAATATATTTAACATATGACAAACCCCAGACAAGGCTTTTTAAAATGTATAAAGAACTGCAGTGTTAGGTGGTTTATTTGCAAACTGTTTTCAATGTTGTCCATTTTTATGGCACCTTTAACAATATTCTTGTTTCCAAAGTACAAAAAAAAAGGTTAAAAATATTCTAGCCATAACTGAATGTCAAGCAATAAAAACAAATGACTTTTTGTGCATAGATTTAAAAGAAATACAAGTTTTAGACATCTGCATGTAAATGCAATCTCTTGTTTACTGCTTTCTTAAACTTGAGCAACTGATTCCTTATTTTACTACTAATTTAAGGACTTGTAATGGCCTGTAAACATTTTATCTTGCTCTATTCTTTCAACCTAACTTTGTCTCTGCTTTGGAGTCATAATATTTAATGTTGTTCTGCTCACCTCTATACAGTTAACTTTTTGCTTTCATTCTGTATAGATAAAATTATACTATAAACAGCCTACACAGTGCAAATATTTATCTGTTTATCAAATACCACATTATGCTGTATAATATCTGTTTTACTATATAATCTATTTTAGACATAGCTGTTTAGAACTAGAGTGTGCTATTTTTGTGTTTTTCTGATGTGTGGTGCTAGATAAGTTACTTTTGTGAACAAAAACAAACAAACCCCTTTTACTCCTAGACAATACCACCTTTGGGTCTTGTTAATTTCACTGAGTATAACTATATATAAATATATATATTTGTGTATATATATATATACACCAACATATGCCCAACAAGTACCTGTATCAGAGTACAAGATTTGGGACATGGTTTTCTCTTTAAATGCATAGTGTCATTATATAAATTATTCTATAGTATATTTAATAAGGAGAAAATTACTTCACCAGTACAGATACTTGATATCAAATGTAGAATTTTTTTCTACATTATTAACATTATTAATTATTAATGTTATTAAAATTGTTCTGTCCAGCTTGTTATCCTTTTGGTTACTAAAACAGTCTGCTTGTATTGTATCAAAAATAAGAAAAACATATAATCTGCCAGTATAAAATAATTACAGTATGCTGTCTGTCTGAAAGGGAGGTAGTTATTTGGCTTGTGGGGGAATTCTATCCTGTTGTTGCATCAGAAATGTATAGATGTAATTCTGCTGGGTGCCTTCCTCCCTCCTCACTTTAAGTAGGATCTGTGCACACTCAGACTGCCGATGTTACTGGGCCATGCCTACACACTTAACTCCAGTTACTGTAAATAGGAATGTTGTGTAAATCTGCCCTGATAGATGGATGGCTAAATTCAGTCCCTGGATATGCTTTATACACCATGCATACATATCCAAGGACAGCCAGTAGCAACTAAAGTTAATTAAGAAGTGGAATTTGCAACATTTTGTCAGGTATGGGGGTTTTGTTTTTATTTTTTTCATGTATACTTTAATTTACGTAGTCATATACCCTTCAAAATATTCCTATCCCCTGTTCCTTTCATTCTAGATATTGTTTTCATGTTCATTCTTAAAAAGTGATGGATATCAAATATCTAACTAAGGAGGTAATTAACCTTTTAAATATTTATTAGAATTTTTCTGTAATATTACTGAATTTATAAGATCTTTAGCAAAGATTTTTGAGCAATTTATTAATAACAATGTTTCTGTTTACTGCACTTTTTGATAATAGAAGGTAGTGAATTTTAAAGCCATGGTTCTTGGCTTCCATGCACTGCTTTTATACCCTAAATCCAAGGAATATATATATATAAATATTTTTTTTTAAACAGCAAACATACTGTTGACCTAAAAACAAAAACAAACTTTACTTCACCATGGGTATATTTTCATAAGTGGAATGTTTAACTGCAAACACTATCAGGACAATTATAAAAACCTCTTGAAGCTACAATCTTATTTAAATATAAGCCATGACAATTTTGTTTTCCCTTCTTGATTTAAGTCACCTTTTGATATTTTCAAAGAGAAAAGGATTCACTCTTAAATTTGTACGTACCAACCTATACGTAATGCCAGGAACACATTCTCCCTATTCTTTTAATAGTTTGATATATTTATGCAAAACCATTTGGTTAACATTTATCCTCCCTCTTTACTAAATGTTCAACATACCAACACCAGAATAAATGCTGATTACAAATATACATCAGATTGAAGATGAAGCACACAGACTTAAAAACCTCGTTGAGTGATATGCTCAAATTTCTGTAAATACACACAAGTTTAATGCAATTATACTGTACATGTAAATATGTGCTGTCTGTTATGTGTACAGTATGTATAAATTCCTTTTCTAGCCACAATAAAATGTAAGCCATCAAGAGGAATACTAAAGTGGTATTGTACTAAACCTTTGCTAATGATCTTTACCCAATCACTTCACTTTTCCCCTCCATAGACCTTTCCAACTCACTCTTACGATAGCCTGCTTATATTCAAGTTTGTTATTTTACTCAGTCCCGAAAAAAGTATTTTGATTCATTTTGTAAATATGACTGTAAAAATAAGAGATTTAATGTTGTCTTTTAAATACTCCAATTTTCATTCTAATATGAATGTTGTTATATTGTACTTAGAAACCGTACCTTTAATATTACATTACCTTTATTAAGTGCATTGAACACATCGATTTTAGATGTGCTTTATGTACTGTTATCCTGTAATAAAACTTCAGCTTCTAATGGAAAAATCTGTCTTAATGTTTTTGTCAGTCGCATCTTCCTTGTTTTTCTGAATTACGGTTTATTAGGTTTATCCCTTAAGGAATGCACTGATACAAAATTAGGCTACGCATATATTAGAGCTGCTTTGGCATGTACATCACATTTTGTTTGGCAGCAGGGAAACAAGATGACCCCCAAACACCTTTTAAGCTCCCGTTTTGGCCAATAAGAGCTTTAAGCCTTCTCAGAATGAATGTGGATTAATGTAGCTTCCCTCTATTTGAAGATGTCTTGTTTGAAATCAGTTCACTACATCAAGTGCAAAATACAAGAAATTTGGCACCAAACACTCCAAGCAGAAATACTACTTCACATCAGAGTCCTAAATGAGGATTTGGGTATGAAAATTGAAGTTTTAATACAATTTAGGCGTCAAAAGTCAAAGATGCAATTTCCCTTTTCTGTGCTAACGTTGGGAACACCTGGATGTGTCAGCTGCATGCTTGGTCTTAAGACTTCAGGCATGTGAAATTCTCCTTCTGCATGTACTTAGAAATGCCTCAGTCTTGACAGAGCTTTTAACAGCTCAGTATTTATATGCCTGACCATGATCCAGAAATAGATTCTAGCATTCGTCTTTGAAGCACTGTATCTGGAAGCAGCCTTCACCTACAGATCAACTCTACAAAAAAAGTAGTGTAAGTGATAACTCCTAGAACACTCCTAGCACTAAGCAGTGCCATGTGTTCTACAGCAGCTCCATGTCTACAGCAGTCAAGACACTGAAAACACAGATTTAATTTTCTCATCCTCAGGACATGATTCCTGCCCAGTCTTCCCAGTCACAGGAGAGTTCCTAACCACCAAGATACAGGTTAGGGAACAGCTTTAAAAAAAACCTGTATAGTTCTGTATAAAACACGGGAATTTTTCTAAAGTGAGACAAACTGAAGACTCCATGCCTGCCATAAGGAAAGCTAACTGTACGTTAGGAGGTGGTGGGTTTGACCTCTGATTATTTCACAGAGCCACAGAATTGCTGATGGTGACAGGGACTTCAGAGGTCAGAGACAGGGTCTCCTTGATCTGGTTGCCCAGGACCACGCCCAGCTTTTGAATATTTCCAAGGATGGCGACTCCAAGACCTCCCTGGGCAACCTGTGCCACTGTTTCATCACCCTCCTCACCCTCCCAGTGGTTCATGTTTATGTCATGGAAGTACAAAGATTACCAAGAGGAAGTAGGACTATTTTATTAAAACAAAACAAAACAAAAAGATACTGCAGGTTTTAGAGAGAGGCAGCCTTAAGTAGGATTTAAGCTGCCACATTCATGAAAATAAGCGTTCTCATAATTCAGCTACAGAACTGTTACCATACCTGAGTCGGGAACTAAGATCACTCCTCACACGAGGGTCATTCCACGGCTAGGCTCTGGGTCTGTCTATCCGGTGGGATAGAAAACCCTGCTGCTTCTCTAAGATAAACAAATCAAGAGGGAAGAATTAAAATCACTGTCCTTAAAACTGGTCTGCAAGCAGGCTGAAGACTCTCTTGTTGGTGGGTTTAGAACTCATTCTGAATCACCTCCGGGTTTTCCTGTATTTGTGTAAGAGTCCCCCGTTTTAATCAGAGGACACCAAGCACAAAATCTGCCTTCATCATTTCCCATCTTTAGAGCAGTGACCGGCATCACCTTTTCTTGTAACATCACAAGCAAATGAGTTTCCATCTCACAGACTTAGGAGTTCTGAGAATGCCCGAATTCCACATTTTACCACACTGGGAAGCTTGCCCATCAGTTTCAAAAGGTTTTGCGGCTCTGCTCACGAGAAGTGAGCCAGAGAAACTGAACGCCTTAGAGAGGAAGGAAGCTGATGAACGCAGCCGCCTCTAGGGGCACCTCAGCCCTCACACGAGGCTGCAGCCTCTCACTGACAGGCCACCCCCCACCTCTGCACCTCAGCGGAGCGGGAGGAGCCACCCGGAACACCCACCCTCTGCCCAGGGCCCCACCTCTGAAACAGTCGGGGAGGGGTGGGATGCACCGCCTGAGACATCCACCTCCTGCTCAGACCCCGCCTCGGCCCCGCCTGTGAACACGGAGCAGATCTCCCGTGCACGGTCTGACTCCGCGCCATCATCCGCCCCGCCCGCCACAAAATGGCGGCCACATTCTGAGGCGCTGCTGCAGCCCGTGCTCCTATTGGCTGGTTCAGAACACCTGACCCATGCGCCGGGCGCTGATTGGTCAGTGCCCTGAGGCGGGCTCGCACGGCGGTGAAACGCGGAACCGCGAAGTTGCTGCCCTGAGGGCTTAGCCAAGATGGTGGCCACGGGGCCGCCGCTGACATGGTGAGCGCGTCTCCCTCACCCTAAGCGCCCTGGCTGGGCGCGCCTGAGGTGTGGGCGACAGCCACAGCTCCGCACTGCCCCGCCGGGAGCAGAACGCGCCGCGACCCGGGGGAGCGGGGCAGGCTCGGTTCCCGCCCCGCCGGACGCCGCCCCGAGGGCGCGTGCGCCGTTTGCTGTTGGTGCCGCCATGGGAGCGGGAGGAGCGCGAGCGGTCCCTGAGGGAGCGCTGGGCTCTGAGGCCGGGCTGGGCGAATCTGAGGTCCTGTAAATCCACGGCGTGGATTCTGGGCGCAAATACATAATTCGGCTCTTTAACTCTAGAGAGGCGAGCTGGGTTGGAATTAGTTTGTGAGATGAAACGTAATAAAATCTATGCTTGTAATTTTCACTATAGTTAGGAAGGTTGAGATTGTATAAACCCTGTTCACTTGAACGGCTATATTAGACAAAAGAAAAAGGAAATAATAAAAGGTCAAATCAGTGTAGAAGACAAGAACAATTCTTTTCTGAAAAGTTAAAACTGGTGTATTTTTCTCAAAAATTTAATCGATTTCAACCCAAACTTTCTTTTTTGATTCATGAACATGTGAAAGTGTGAAACTCTTACCAGAATTTCTCTCACCGTACCTAGAATTTATATCCTGTATTAATGAAATTCTTTTGTGAAGAATATGTATTTTACAATCAAAGAACATAAGGCATTAGTACATACGTAACTTCCATAAAGAGGAAATCTGGAACCACTGTGTAGGTGGCTGCTTTTTTTAATATAAATTAATTATTGTTTTTACTTCTCAGGGGCAGATGTGGCCTTTAATTGTTGTTTGTCTTGCAATATATTTATTTTTAAATTTTCTTTTGTTAGGGATATTTCACCAAAAAATGGCCAAGAAGTGTTTTTCTCCCATGAACTTTATGAAAAATATTCCTTGTCTCTGAGCCTCTCTGAACTCTGGTATTTATCAAACAGGTATATTATTTTATCATTTTGTGCTCTTTGTTATCTTCCTATGGATACATCCCCATAGTGTTTTGGGAAAAGCTGCATGTTGTCTTGCACACAAGGATTTGTTACTGACTCCTTGGGCCAGCTATTGGTCTGTGCTTTATCTGCTGTGAAACCTCAGAAAGCAGGAGGAGTCTGGGCTGAGTCCTTTGGTCTGGGAAATGAAGCTGTGTGAACACAGCTGCTACTGGTGTTTTGGCAGTTTTTGTGTCAGTTTTATATTTTCTTAGGTTGAGGAGGTAGAATAACATTTATTTCACGTAGTGAAAAGTGTGGCTCATGCTGCTGAATCTCAGCATTTGGAGGACTGCATTTAGGGTCTTGGTTTAAGAAGTTACTAAGCTGATAAGGGAGGTGAATTTGATGCCTGGTGTGTGAACCTTCACACTGACAGGAATGTGGATGGGAAACCAGGTAAGTGGGGAATTCAGCATGTGTGGAAATAGTTTGTTCAGAAGGGGAATTACTGTGTTTTTATGAACTGACAGTGAGAGTGTGCATTTGAGGGGCTACCTGTTACATCACATGATTTCATCCCACATCTTCAGCTAGAGAAGGCTGCTCTGGTTCATATCCATTAGAGCAACTTTCCTCGAATTGGCAAGATAGGAGCACAGCCTGACAGCTTGTTACTGGTACCTCTGATACTGCTGTGGGGTTCTTCCTTAGAAGAGTTTCTGGAGTGGATACTCAGCAATGAGATTGTGGCCAAATGTGTGTGGTTTGAGGTGGTTTATAGCCAGAGGAAGCTGGAGAGGTTGCACCTGATGAAAATCAGAAATGGATGGAGCTGGGTTGTGTGACCAGAGTGAAGAGGAAGAGAAATTAGACCTGTTGAAGCAAATGTGAATGTAAAAGCTGGAGGAAATTTGCTAATTTTGTGGAGTTTCTCATGGATATTTACAAAAGTGTATGTTCTCTTGGTGTAGAAGCAGTGAAAGCAGGTTGCTGATAAACTGAAGGGGAAAAATTTAAGCCGTCAGCTCAAATAAAGTATAATGCTGTAAATATGGACAGAAAAGCTCTGTTAGATTATTTTGGTTTGCACCCCAATGAAGACTGTGACAGCAGTGCATACTGAAATGATCTTGATGTGCTGCCATTTCATTCAGTGCTGAATATAGCCAATTTAAGCTGCTAGAATTTCTTGATGTTCTTACACTGGCATATCTGAGTCAGCATCTTGTTGCTGCTACAGCTTAATTAAATTTGCCAGTTTGTGCCACAAGGATGGACACATTCTCATATTTAGAGAGACAGCTGTGAAGTGTTATTAAGAACTGTGGATGTGATACTGCTGGGTTTGAATGACACTTGAGATGTTTTCTACTGCTGAAATAGTATCTTAAAAATACACTTTTTCCAAGATCAGCAGTTAAAGTTCATTTTGTTACCCTTAAATATTTTTGTCTTAAGTACAATTATTTTAAGTAGACCAGGGCCAGGCTGGTTGGCCTTTGTTTACTGGAGTTATTTTAACAATGAGCTTTGTGTTACTTTATTGTTGTGAGAACAGCCTTGCCCTAGCCTACTATTATTTTTGGTGACTGATTCCAGCATTGTTTAGAGTAGAAGATTAAATGCTTGATTTGTGTAATCTGTAAGAATTTCTTCATTGAAATCTGGAATTTTTATTGTTAGAATGAAGTAATTTTAATTTTATTCTTCTGTAATGAAGGAAAGGCTTTTTCTAGTTAAGTCTTTCTCCTTTACAATCAGAACTGACTGACAAGTCTGACCTTTCTGAATGCAAACAGTTTCTGAATAGTGGCCATCAGTGACTGATGAAATGTGGAGATTCTTTATGTTTTCATTAAAAATGTGTGTTTCCAGAACAAAGAATGTGTTTCATATTTAGCTTGTTAACACGATTTTGTTTTTTTTCTTTAAAAAGAAAATCCTACCTCTTTTTGTTTGTTTGTTTTTAAACCAGTTGCAGACCTGCTGCTGGCACTAAGGGTTGTACAGGTGAAGTTTCAGAATAAGAACAGTCCACTGGCACATATAGGAATTGGAATAGCAGTGTCTCTCAGAGCAGTTCAGGCTTGCACAGCTGCCTTTATTGTTTCTGACTAATATTAGTATTTATGTGAGGACGGCAAATTTGTTACTTTTCTTTCAGAGAGGCAAAAAAAAGTGCGGAGGCGTTGGCAAACTCTTCAGAAAACAGACAGACATGTCGCATGCAGGCTGCAGAATCACTTGAGGTGGAGGCTAAAAGCCCAGCTGATGACCGTCCTCTTCCAGAGCCCAGAGTCCCCTATCCATTTACCTCTTGTTTGACTGAGGAGGAGCAGAAAACATACTTGTATCTGATGACTAAGTTCTCAAAAAAAAGAAACCATTTCCAAGTTAATGCAGCAAGTCAAAGGGAATTTCTCACATATATGGTAAGATGTGACCATCACAGAGGCAGTCATACAATTTTTTGTTCTTACAAAGAATAAAGGAAAATGGAAAAAAAATATTCAAGATAAGCTTTTTAATAGACATTTCAAGTGTATTTGGTATTTTTGTTGAAATTGGGGTTTTGTGGCTTTTTTATTTTGTTGGGGGTTTTTTTAAGTGATCTGAACAACTGAGGGTGAGTGAAGATCTTTGACAACTGACCAAACAGCCCCTCAGCCCTCAAAAAAAAGGTGGGTTTTTTGGTTTTTTTTTCCTGAGGAGGAAGTTAGTTACTGTGATTTTAGTATTTAGTATTTCATAGGGGCATGTAGCAGTGTTAGGTGGTGTTAGGCCATGGATACATTTCCATGTGATCTTTGCCAGCTGTGGGAGCTTTGTTCATGAGCAGGGGAGGGCCCTGTGTGCTGCCCTGCTGTGCTCACACAGGAGCAAGGCTGAGTCTCAGCAATGTGTTTAAATGGGCCACCTTCATGTTAGGTGGGAGAATCATTTTAGTTGAGTCCTGTAAAATGTAATTAATTGGCAGATTGTTTTGAGCCATTGCATTTGGTTTCCCATGGTTCCTTATTAATGCTAATTTCTTTATTTTATGCTGTAACAATGGGAATATCCATTACTATAATATTTTACTTTTTATATATTATTATTATATTATTATCTTTCCAGGCACATCAGTTACTACTCTGTTGTTGTTACTTATAATTTCTCATGAAATCAGAACTCAGATATCTTTGTGACTTTGCCATATAAACTTTATCAACCATGTCTTGTAACCTCTCTATTTGTAAATCACCATATACAAAAGAAACTTGCTGTTTGTTGGGGGTGGTGTGTTGTTGATTTAGGGTTTTTTTAAAGGAAATGGGCCTTGCAAAAAATTTTTTTACTTATGTGAAACTGAACACTTGCCAAATTGAGTAGCAAGTGGAATCTATTCCTTCCCTCATATCATTACCTCTGCTGTCTCTCTGGAAATTTTGTCGGTTACATATCTAGCATAGAGAATTCTGTTTTGTCTTAAAAATAGTTTTTTTTCTTCTCCCAGCAAATGAAAGAAGTAGTAAACAATGAAATTGCAGAATTTATGAAATTTGCCCAAAACGCTGCAAAGAGCTGTGCCCAAGACTATGATGCCATCTCTGAAGATGCACTGTCTTATACTGAGGTAATTAATAACGCCATCCTTCGTTCCAGCCCTTCTTAAAGAATTGTCTTGGGATTATGATTGGGATATGTAGGACTGCTCATGGGATGTGCTGTTCCCTGACCTGCTGATTTCATGTTGGCATGAGATGGGGAAGTGGCCATTTCCCATATGCTGTGCAGTGTGGCTTGGCCCGTGGTTCATTGGAGCCAAAAAGGTGTGATGGAAGGGAAATGGCTTTTTACAATACTGCAAAAATATTTATTCATCAAATAACTAAATTGCTTCTTTATATTTGGGAAAGGAGGAGCTGCATTTTAGGTGTGCATTTCCATTAGGAAGTGGCTCCTAGATATATACTACTGGACAGAACATTAACCTTCCTCCACAGGAAAGCATAGTAGCATGTTAGAAGTCACTTTAATTAGAAGTTACTCAGGCTTTAATCATAACCCTCTGCAAGTTCATGCTGTGTTAAATATCCACTTTGATGATTCTAAGATCAAACGTGAACTTCATGTATCATTCTTGGGTTTATAGCACATGTAAAAAAAAAGAAGAATATAGGTTCATTAAACTTTCCCATTAGTGGGTTAACACAGAATTTGGGCACATGTGAAGACAAACATCTTGCTTTCTTTTTTTTGCCCCCTAAATATTGGGATTGGCTTTGCAATTTTACAACTTGTCATCTGGTCACAAAATGTGTCTCCAGACTTCCAAGTCCTCTTTATTGTTAATACCCTGACTTAAAAATGAAATAGATGCCCATATTTTGTTTTAACCAATGCTGAAAAAAAATAACTCGTTCTAGTTACTAAATAAAATCTAAATATCCTAAATACCTAATTCAAGTATTGTAATATAGAGTTGACGTGATAGTGAGTTTAAACACAAATGGAATCATCCTATGCCTTTATCTTTGTGACTTTTGCCTAGGCTTAGTGTAAGCTGGTAGTAATATAAAAATATTATTTCCTCTAAAAGCCAAAATAAATAACTAAAAAGAAAATTACCGAATTTAACACATTTCAGACTGTACTAAACTGTATGTTTTTAGTGTTTGGCCTGAGCTGTGTGCATACATTGACAGCCTTGCTTATGAAGGGCTGAGGAGAATCTGGAATATATTGCAGTTCTCATGGCAGTGATTGTAAGAGTATTATAGGTCTGTATAGTTACCTGCAAGTTTTTAAATGCAACTTGAAATTGCAAAAAAAACTTTTCAAAATTAAATTCTTATAAAAGATACAAATGCATAAATTATTTTTCTTTTTGTGTTAGGAATTGCTACGTGTGTGTATTGGACATGTGCAGAAGTATCCAGAGTTTTACACCCTGCAGGAGATCATGAGTATCATGGGAGGAAAGTTTCATACACAGCTGACCTTCAGGCTGGAAAAAAATCTCCTTGCAATGGTAATACCTTATGTACACATATTGGGTTTGTGGGGTTTTTTTAAGTAAGTAGAATTTCATCAATTTGTGTTATGCAAGGATTAGGGATTTTTGCAACTGTTACTCAGTTCTTGAGTTAGGGGTTATAATTTATAATTTAAATTCTTAATTAAACCTTTAATAAAATTATTTTGGTACTAATTCTGTTAACTCTTTTCACCAAATGTTTGCCGTAAAAAGATTACATTAATAGTGTGTTTTCTCATATAACTTTAAAATGTGCCTGTGTCAGTTCTTAGTATTTTCTTCATAAGAAATGCAGTGTTGGGTGAGCATGATTGCTGTGAAAGCTGTTTTTTAACACTGCTTGATTTCCCTCAGGGTACAGCAAGACGTGGTAAAACAGATTTCCCTTCCATGCCTGTTCAGCTGCCCACAGATTATAGCACTGTTACATCTATTATAACCCCAGAAAAAAAGGCTCATGTTATGCATAATGTAAGTAACCTTTTTATTGTCATTTTTAAGGCATGTTTTGTACAGAAGTGCGATCTGATTCTTTTTATGTGTTGAACAGTTTTTAGACTGCATTGGACCATTAAATAGCTGATATTTCTGTTTGTGTTCTACTGTGAAAATCAGGGAGGTTTCATTCTGTAGAACTGGGATTTTTGACTCTTTATTCCACATAATTTTTTATCAGCTAATTTAAGGAGTTTTTTTGCATGTGAAAACCCAAACTTTCAGCAGAATCACTGTTATTTCAGACACACTTGCTGAAGAAAGGAGCAGAGATGATGCAGGAGAATGGTATAAGCCTCAAAGATGTTAGAGCTGTAAACAGAGCTCTTCAGATGATGTCTCCGGTGGCAGAAAAAAACCAAAACACATAGCTGGGTTTTTCTTAGTGCTCTCATGGTCCTCAGTGCTCCTGGACTCCCATTATCTTTGTAGTCCTTGATTATGGTCTTCAACCTCATTAGCATTCCCAGCTTCCTTCCTTCCTTAAGTTTAACGATTTTGTCATTTCAGTCTGAATTTGTATTCTTGATGGTTTTGTATTTGTTTTAAGGTTCTTTATATCTAATCACTATTGTAATTGGATACATTCTATTGCTTCTGTTGAAATGACTGTGCAGTTTTAAGCATACTTCAGTACTAGATGTCTTTATTGTGCTGTTGCTTAACTCATAAGATCTGTAGTGTATATTTGTGAGTTAATTTGATTTGGGGGATTTTTTTGATTCAGCATGCTTCCTTACTTCATGATGATCTAAATTTCTATTCAACTTAGTAATTCTAATGTATAGAAATTAACTGAAAATACAAGTTAAAAAGATATATTTTCTTATACTGCAACGTGAATGCATAAGATTCAGCTGAAAACCATCAAGGAAGTTTCTTTCATTGTCATTTCAGTTTGAAGCCTGGCACTGTGGTAGTATTTGGTCTTTTTTGGGGGTTAGGGGTTGTATATATCCATTTTTGGTTGGGTTTGAAGTTTTTCTTGTAAATTTAAATTTATGTGTATTTCTTAAAAGAAGAAGTTTGAAAGAAATAACTTTTGTTTTCTCTTTAGGATATTAGTTCAGATTCAAATGCAGAAAAACTTGCTTTGAAATACTGTCCTCAAGTTGTTTTGAGTAATCAATCATTATTTACTTTACTGAATAATCACGGACTAAACTACAAGGAACAGTGGGAAATCCCAGTTTGTGTTAAAATGATCACTGTTGCAGGTATGGGATGCTTTTGTTATTAAAACTATGGGGGGGTTATCCAAAAGAGCTGGAAAGCTGATCCAGGATCACTGGATATCGTTTTCTGTACCTTTGTTACTGAGAATAGTTACAACCTCTGCAGTTAACACCATAAACACCAAATTTGGACATTCAGCTATTTTCCACCTGGGGGGAAAAAAAGCCAAAACAAGAAAACAGTTGAAACCAGTTTCACTTTTCAAAACTGTAAGTTTTGCTCCTTGGAAAGAAAACTGCATGAAGCTGTGTGTTAAGGTGCAAACAAGGGAGTGGGGCAGCAGAGCCCAGATAGAGTTAACTGATTAGAAGAGAAATAAACTGCAGCTATCACTTGGGCAATGAGACTTAAAAAAAAGAATTGACTTTCAAACAAGGAAGAAAAAATATATTTTTGGAAAACAGAATACATTTGATGATACGGTACTGTATAGGACTCCTCAGTTCTTATTTTACAAATTCTCTATTTAGAACTGCATGTGAAATATGTTCAGCTATTAATGTGGTGTATATTGCTGCTGCAGGATCATAATAATTCACACCATATCTGCACATACTTTTATTTTCTTTTGTTAATGAATGAAAGGATCATTTTTCATTTTTTCTGGTGTGTATGTGCAGTGGACTTGACTGTAATTGGAAGTTGAAAGATTTATTATTTAAATTATACAACAGTCTTTCTTCCTCTCATTTAATGTGTACTCAATTTCTTTTCATTTTTGAAAAGGTAGCAAACCAGCTAAAGTGGTTTATGTTGATCCACCTCTGCTGAGAAAAGAAATGACAATAAGAGAGAGGAATCAAATCTTCCATGAAATTCCAATGGATTTCCTAGCAACTAAAACATCTTATGTATCAATTTCTGATGTGTCTATGGACAAACCAGCTGAGGACAACCTGCTTCAGTGGGATGTATGTAGGTTCACATATTCTTGAAAACAAGCAAAACCAAAAACTTGTGTTAAAATTCCTAAGTTGCTTTTTCTGTGATAAAGGGAAATCTAGGTTTTCTTTTGGTGGTTTTTCTATTGCTGAGTTACAGACCCTGTTAGAAAGTGTCTGTCTAGTTCCTTCAAATGCTTCTTCATGGGCATCTTAGCTTTAATGTTTACTTCATGAAAATGTCTTTTAATCAGTTCACTTCAGTGGAAAAAGTTGTGTGAACTTTTACCCTTTAGAAAGGCCTTTCAACTTGTATGACCCAAGATATTCAATGGTAAGCAAGAAAAACAATTTTTCAATTACTGCTCCTCTTTCCTAACAATCAGATATAGATGGTAGAACATTTTTGTGTTTTCACTTTGGCAATGTCTCGTTTCTTGGTTTGTTTTATTGTTGTGGTGTTTCTTAATTTTACTGCCTTCTTTTCCCTGTGTTAAGGTGTGTTCTGACACCTACCAGTGCAGGACAGTTCCTCCTCCGGATGACACAGGGATGGACTTCGATGATGATGTTACAGAGCTTGAAACTTTTGGAGCAACTACCAAGTTCTCAAGAACTTGTAAAATGAAAAGTACTTTTCCTGCAGCTAGTAACACTGCTAAAATTTTACCTCATGGTCTAAAAATGGGGGGGAAGAATTCATCCCCCATAAACAGTGGAGATGAAGGGGAGAAAAACGCCCTTTCTGAGCAAGAAGCTTCAGCATGTGCCAGCATGCAGCTTCCATCATTAGATGGCATTCCATGCCCTCAAGAACATTCTCCGTGTAAAAACTTTCAGGCAGTGCAGGCAGGACAGAACAAAGCACAGGATGTCTTGACCGAGGAAGTGTTGAACAATGAAACAAAACTAAATCCTCTATCTGTTGCAGTGAGTTCTGAGAAAGAGCCTCATGTTGTGCAGAAAAAAGAGGCTTACATTTCATGCAGTAGTGACACGGATGAAGAGCGTTTGGTGATTGATTCAGAATGTAAAACTACTGATTTTTGCAAACCAGCTCTACCAACCACTGTTCCTGGTAGCTCAGCAGAGACTGCCAGATCTCCTTCCCCTACCCAGAGTCCTTTAACAAGCATCAGTGACTGCTCAGATACCGTGGATCAGGGAAAAAAAGCCTCCAGGAAACCGTCAAGAAAGTTATCCAAAGAATTGGATCCTGTCGGGGAAATTTTGAAGATGCAAACTGAACTTCTCAAGTCCCCTTCCCACAAACCTCATGAGCCAGTGGCGAGCTCTGATAATTCTAATGCTGTGCCAGCCCAGCTGCCTCAGTCTCCAAAAGCATTGGTGACCTCCAGCACAGAAACTCTGCCAGCCCCAAGCTCCAAGCCCACCAGCTCCTCTAGAAACACCTGGACATGGCTTTTTGAGGGAATGCCAAAGAGTAAGTGTGGTCATTGTGTAAGGAGGAAAATTGAACAGAAAATACTTTACCTCCTTTATCTGAAGAACGTGTCAATAGTGCATCAGTTGCATCCATTTAGAGATGTGGCTCGAGTTCACAGTACCTTCTCTGTGTGGGAATTACTGTCCTGCACACAGAAGGGAGCACTGGGAGCTGTTTGTCCACAGAGGTGAATGAGAAATACTGTTTTACTGTGAAGAAACAAGTTGTCATACACGAAGTTTTTAAGCAAGGAAAAGAAATCGTTTGGTAGTGGAATGAGTTAGTTTTGCGTGGAAATTCAAATATTTGAGTAGTCTAGTCTGAAAAAGTATTTTCTTGTCAATCAAAAGTAGAATTATTTTAATTTTTTGTAGAATAAAAGTTAATCGAGTTATGCAATTAAAAATGGGGAAAAAATTGAATTTTTATGTCTTAAGTTTTGACCTTCCTGGTTCAGTTGCTGTTGCTTAACTCCCAGCACTCTGTCTCAGAAGGCAAATGAGGATTCACTACCAGCCACCTCTCCAAGTTTTCAGGCAATTAGCTTGGTATTGAATCTATGCTGCACCTGGACCTTAGCCCACAATTACAGGTTGTGAAGATCCTGGGGACCATGGCCCTGGAGGTTTTCCTCACATGTCGAGTTGCTCCTGAGCTCTGTTCAGCTGAAGTTAGAAACACTTCGTTGTGTTAGATAAATATGCAGGAAACCAGACAGGTTGTGTCAGGACAGATACTCTTCTCAAATATTTAATTCCAACAAATGCATGCTTTTTGGTGGGAAAACATGTTTGGTATTTTCTGAGGAGGTGTGTGTTAGATCATGTAGGAATTAATTACTTTATCTATAGGTTAACACAATTCCATTTTAGTTGAAATTGTGTTACTGCTTCCTACATTTTTATTGATTTAACTGAATAATTACTAAGACCATGTCTCCTCCCTTAGTTTGAAAGGCTGAGAGGCATGATGCTTTATTTCTTTCTCTGTTAAAAAGATAGAGTTCAGATGTTTTGTAATAGAGAGATTGTGCAACCAATATTTTAAACATGCTGAAAAGTGGCTCTGTAGAATAGAAGGCATAATTCTGTAATTTGGAATTTCTATGGCAAGCTGAGAAACTTCTTTGCATGTCTGTTTTGCAGAAAGCCAGATTTGAGATATATATTTTACTAACAGAAAATTACTTCCAGTTCCTTGGATAAAATCTCCCACAGTGTGCATGCACATAAACTCTAAATTTAATGGTAAAAAATCATTTGTTCCTAGCACTGCAGCAGTCCCTATTTGTAGGTGTAGTTTGACATATACTTCCACATATCTGCAGGACAAAAAAAGAAAGGATTGGATACATTTTCAGAAAATCAATTTGGAGTCTACTATGTTTATTTGAAAAGTTTTGTTAAAATGTTTCTAAGGGTTGAAGGGATGTTTGTTAATGTACTCAAAACTGCACGGGGAGATCCAGCAGCACCTCTTGAATGTGCTGGTGTCCAGATTGAACTCCGTGTGGTGAGGAGACTTGTGCTGCCATCCAGACCGAGACTTGAGGTACTTCAGTACCTGATGAATGGATGGCAACTCTCAGAAGGCATTAATTGTAAATAAAATTTTTCCCTCCTTTGTGCTGAGTGACTGTGGCTTAAAAAGCAACTTTTGAACTACATTTATACAAGAATGAAGTCTTACATTTGGAGTGTCCTCTTTGTTTGAGAAATCTAATGATGTGGGATTACATTAAAAATATAGTCTTTAAGCGTGAACATTTCTCAAATGTAATTATTTTAAATTTTTTTAAAATATGTGACTTTTTTTTGTGCCTAGCAAAGTAGTATTTACCCCAAAATTTTACGAAACAAAACAGATCCTAGAGTTAAAAAAAAAAAACAACAAAAAAAACCAAACGAACCAGAAAAAAAACTCTACTGCAAGGTAACAAAGCTAATCAGCTTCATGATAAAGAATGTCCAAACTTGTAATTTTGTGGTTTATTCACTATCTCCAGGAAAGCTGCCAAGTGAACTTCAGCTGCTTGAAGAAGACCCTTCAGAGTATCAAGCACCTGAGGAAGGCAATGTTGTGTACAAGCTCTTCAGTTTGAATGATCTGTTGTTACTCGTGCGTTGCAGTGTGCAGAAAGTGGAGTCACTGCCACGATACCAGAAAAAGAAAAAAGCCCAAAAGGTAAAGATTTTGTTTTCAACTTTTTTTGGTTTGTTTTTGTTTTTAAACAGTTGTGCTCAGCTGACATTTCTAGGATTCCCAGTCCTTGATAGCATTTGTGCTTTCACTGAGACAATTGTGGCTCTGCAGTGTGTCTTCTGTAAGTAAATATTTGCTATAGCAAGACAGGAAAGAATAACTTGTGATGTCTTTAAAGCTACTTGTTCAGAAGATAAAATGGAGAATCACACTTCCTTATAATACAGTAATATTCCTGGGTAATGATACTTATTTTAAAAAATGTAATTTTGAAGTATTCTTAAAAGTTAATGGAGTAGTTAGGGGTTTGGCCCAAGACTTTAAGAATGTTCATGATCATAAATACTTTAAAACAGAATTCAGCCTTGCTATTATGCCTAGTTAAGCAGAGAAATAGGAGATAAAATGAACAACAGAACACACAAAAAGAGATTCTATTTGTTCTGCTTGAAAATACTGTGACATTTCTTAGCAAATAGTTTATCTCATGGAATTGAGTAGTATGAATGCAGCTGTAATCAAAATAGTCCTTGCAGCATGAAGAGAAGGAAACTATTCTGTAATTTTCAGTAATTTAGTAATTTTTAAGAGTCCTCTTGATCATTTCACCAAATTTCTTGTGGTATGTTCCTCCTGAGAACCCCAGAATTACAGCAGGCAGGTGTTTTGTGAGGTGTTTATGCTTTGTTGAAATGGAAATAATCATTGGAACGCTGATTACTTGTCAAGAGTCTGTTCTTAGAATCTTATTTTGAAGAAATGTTATCTTTATGCTATTGATCCACTGCTCTTAAATGCCTGGGAGCAACTGCTTTGTTATTCAGAAACCAATCACTTGTTTATTTTTTTTTAATTTCTGCTGAAATCTAAACTGTGGTTTGTTTGTGAGAACTGACCGTGTTCATTAGGGTTAACTCACTAGTCAGGGTAGCCTCTGATTTCAAATGAGAGTCCAAGCATTAGGTTCTAATTTCAAGTGAGATTCTGACAGGAGTAATAAATGGCAGAATTCTGCTAATAATAAGCTAATTAGAAATGTGTGTTTTTTCTTAAATTGCTGCAGAGAGCAGTAGAGCACAGAAGTGTAAACTTTAAATTAATTTAGTCACATGGAAAAATTACTAAGTGGTAGAATTTTATTATTTGTAAAAGCTTGCCCAGGCCTTTTTTTCTTTTCTCCCCCACCCTGTCCATTTCTTCTTTCTCTGTAAAAAGTCTCTGTACTCCAATGTTTGTACTGTGGATTTCATAGAATGTGAACCTTCAAACAGAACCTCTGAAATATCTTGTTGCTTCAGCTATGGTGGAGGACTCTGGTTTTTATAAACTAAAAAATAGTTAAATTGTGGATGTTTTTGGACAATTGGTGCTATTTTTTTCTTTTATCTTTTCTTTTTAGCTGACTCCCATATTCGTGTTACCAAAACTAGAATACCAAGCCTACTATGGTGTCGAAGCTCTTACAGAAAGTGAAGTGTGCCTGCTGTGGACACAGAGTATGCTGCATTCTGAATGCTTATTTTATATTGGTAAGTTCACGTTTTGAATTTTTGCTTAAGGCACATGTATATGTGAGTATTTGTAGAATTACAGAAGAGATATATATTTATTAAAGGTATATTCCATATATCCTTTCTTATTTTAACTTTCTAACTTTGTTTTTTCACGTTTATCTTCAGTAAGTTCTTTGTCTAAAATTTCTGTTGAGTGCTGGATGAAGATATCCCAGCTTTGGTTTTAGATAAATAGTGTCCATGTCATTAGAAAATGCTGTGTTCATGTTTGTACAATGACATTTTAAGAAGTCAGGAAAGTGTTTATGTCTGTTGAGATATGCTGTGTAGAGTAATCAAAATTTTACATATAAAGAATGTGACCAGATTATTTTAACCACCATTTTATTATATGGAGAGCTTTCTGATACCAATCATCTTGTAATTAATAAGATGTTAAAAGGGAAAATTTGCAACAAAGTGGTTAATTGATATTTAGAATATGCTTGGCACATGCTACTCAGTGAAGGCAATCCTGTTTGTACAGTGAGTCAGTGTTCTGCAGTGGGGACTGCCTTGCCTTTTTGTAGAAACAAATCTGGGTTTTAGGGTTGTTATGGCAGCAGCTGTGGTCTGTGGTTGCCTAACCTTTCCACTTGTGCACTGAGTTACACTTTTGCTGTTGTTGGCTTACATCAGAACGCTATTTTAGAAATACTAACTTTTGTTTTCCACTTTTTACATGCAAACTATGCTACCATAGAATTATTAGGATTATGTGAAACCTAATGTATTTGCCAATTGCGTCTTAGTCTGCTCTCTCTATTCAATGGAAATTATGTTTCTAATTTTAAACTTTAAAAGCAGGTTTTGATGTGGTTTTTCCATTCCATTAAAAAAGAAATCCTTCTGAAGGGCTAATTATGTACAGAGTTCTCTATTTGTAACTGTATCTTAATGTACAGAGGCATTGCTTCTGTCTAACAAGGAGACCATTATACTGAGTGCACTCTGGGTGTTTATACTGAGCTGCACTGCAGTTGAGCTTCCTGTAGGAAATGTTATCAAAGTTTTTATTAACATTTCCAGAATGGCAAGCAGTGTGATGAAACAGTGAACTGTGGAGAGAGGGCTGATGTTTGCTAAGTACACAAAGTGGAGGAGTGTCTGTCTAATCTCCCATCAGTTACAGGATACTGAAGGAATGGCTTGCACAGGAGTTTGCAGACAGCTCATCCAGCCACCACCCCTTTTTATGGAGGCTCTTGGGAATGTAGGAGAAAGCAGGCTGGGCGTGCAGGCATCGTTGCAGATGAAGAGCCACAGAGCCCTCCCCTTCCAGCACAGCTTTCCTCCGTGTGTCTCCTGTAGGTTCTGCTGACTGTGGAACCAGCAGTGCCCTGGGCTAGCAGGCTGCACTGGCCTGGCCTCCAGCATATCTCTGTTCCCATGCTTGGGGTGAAGTGTCCTTGGGATTGAGAAGCACTGGTTATTCCAGTCAGGTTTGTTTGTCCCTTCCTGGATATACTCTTTGCAGAAGCAAGCCCTGGGGTGCACAGGAGTTCTCCTTTTGTGGGCTCTGAGGAGGCACAGGGTTCTGTGGGTTGTCACTGTCCTGTACAGTAAATACTCCCGTCCTGTGGGGCAGATTCTTGGTACTGCCGTGTAGTTTCTTATAGAGCTAGGTAAAAAAAATATGTGTAAGTATCTACTGTATGAAAGAGCATCTGCCACAGTTTTTAATAAGAAACTGTTACCATATTGTGCTTGGGGAGTCTTCTGCTCTTGGTATATTGCAAGGCAGCTGTGAAATTTTGCCTTTCAGTTTGTATCCCTAAGGGAGCTGTGAAAAACGCAGTGTTGCAAGTGTCCAGATTTACTCAGAGGGCTCTTTGCAGCAGAGAGCTTTGTCCTGAAACCCCAGGGACAGTTCTCTGAGGGTGATGATATCCTTGTGCTATGGGCAACTTAAAGTGGGGTGAATCTCTCATTCTCTGTTACTGCAGTGATCTGTTCAGTGTAAGGAGAAAGGCAGAGAGTTTCTGAAGTCATGCTGTAATTTGAATTATTTTAAGTGAAATGCTACGTTCTATAATAAAAACATTTTAAATCAAACATTTCGTAAAGTGATAAACTTACTGCTCTTTTTAAATTACCTCACAGTATGAGTGTGGAAGTATAGAACAACATGATTTGAAGACTATAATCTCACTAACACAGTACCTACAACTTTCATTCTTGATCAGACAGTTAAGCCTTTAAAGTTTAAGTTTTAAGCATGTAGCAGTGGTAAACTGCATAGATGTTTATGGCTCTTGAAAAAGCTTAATTCTTTGTCTCATCCATCTCTTGTCTTGCCAAGTAAGTATGGATAAAAAGTTGTTTGGACCTTGGTCTATGCCCCCTAATTGTCCAGCATTGTGCTGTGGTGACAGGGAGGATCTCAGCTCTGCTATGACTCAGCCGTGCCACCGGCCCAGGGATTGAGGAAGAAATCAGACGTGTAGCCATGGCCTCCCTGAAGCCTCTGCAGGGGGGGAGATGAAGTTGCATTTTTTTCTTAGGATGTTCTCAGAAAGCAGAGATACTATCATCAGACAAAAAGCGCTGTCTTCCTCTTGCCAGCAAAGCACCTGGCTTGGCTGTCAAGTCCCCTTGCTACTCAGATAGGAAATCCTGCATCTTCAAAGGCAGTAATCTTTGTGACAAGCTTCCCAAATAAGGCACTTGTACTTGATCTAAGCAGTAAATAAAGTTGTGATAAGCTTTGCTGATTAATGGGAGCATTTTACTCTGACCATTATTCACTTATTTGCCTTAAGTGCTGAAGCAAAACTTTCTCAAAGAACAGTTTACCCTCACATGAATGGAATAATATTGGCCTTTAAATTAACATTATTTGAATAATGGTTTAGAAAAAAATACTTAGTGTACTTACTACATGACAAGTATTTTCAATCAGTCACTTCTCAAATATAAGATAAAGTTATATAAACTAGGTAGATGTAGTTCATAGGTATTTTGTAATTATTATTTTTTTTCCCAGTTGTGTTGTCAGTGTGTTTAGAAGTAGAGAAGTCTGATTTGAGGAGAGGCTGGTGAGCAATACAGAATCCAAACAGATTTTTTCTAAATTAAATTTTTAATAATGACTTCAAGTCTCTTTTTGTAGTCAGCAATGTAGAATATGTAATTTAGCTGCTTAGTCTTGCATAAAATCCTGATATCAAAAAAAGTAACAAATGTGCAGTGTTTAAAAGAAATCGGTTGTCCTGGTGCATCTTTTTATATTTGTTAAAGTGAGAGTTATTACTTAGTCTTCTTACACAACACATAAACTTAGTAATGAATAGCTTGGAATGTGAAATGCTTTGATTTAACAGTTTTAACTGTGCAGTTGAAGCATTTACACCTCCTAAGAGAGCAGATTTGTAGTAAGACAGTAAATTCCACTGAGTAGGCTGTATTTTATTAGGCTGCCTTTTCCTCATCCTCCTTGTGTGAACCAAAATAGAAAAGATTTCTGGGAAAACCTCAGCATAAGAAAGAACCAGAAGGCAAGGTACAGTTGTCAAATCCATGTCCAAGCTATGCTGGTGAATCTTATGGCTCATCAAGTGAAATGTGAGCTAAACTGTCCTTGGCAGCCTTTATGTTAAAAATGTGATGAGGAGAGCTTTGAATTGCTGCTTCTCACTGTGTCAAAGGCAAATAGTCTTTCACAACTTGCCGTGATTAAGGCCTGAGTTGTAAATTGTAATTTCTCAGGTAGGAAAGGGGGGGAAATTTAAAAGACAAAGGTCAGCATCCCTAGAAAGTCATGCAATAGATCAGAATAGAAAAGCAAGTATATTAAACACAAAAGTAATTTTTTTGTTGAAGATCAGATTTCAGGATCTGTCCAGTGAGGAAGCAAAGTGGTAAGTATCAAATAAACTTGTGAAGATACAAACTAACTGATGAGGTTAAGGCCATGGCAAGATAAGGTTGTGTATCCCACACACCACCCAAGATGTAAGGTTTGCTGGAGTCAGGCATCTCCTGGTTTACAAAGATAGTCAGGGTACAGATGTCTGTACTTCAAGCAGCTGCACATTTTACTCTGTGTTACGGTGCAACATTGATAAATACTTTTCACTGTTCTATGCCAAAAGAACAAGTTTTTTATCCTTTTAAAAAGGCATTAGGTCTGAAAATTATGCTCTTACATTTGTTTCGTTTTATTATTAGTGTATTAATTGAATTTCTTTTTTCAGGACATATTGATGCTTTTACATCAAAGCTTATGATGCTAGAAAAGATTTCTCCAGAAACTTTTAGAGAAAAACTTGGATTGATTAAGTGAGTATTTCTAGTAAATTTTTTTAGCAATGAATTACAAACCCTAACAAGCGTTGCAAGTAACTACTGTTGCTATTTTTTTCTTCCACAGACCTGCAAATTCACTAAATATACTTCATCATGTTTTGAAGAAAGTGTCTGAGTAAGTTCTCAATTTTTGTTCGTTGTATTTGTTTGCCACATTGCCCAGCTCATCTTGTTTCTTCTGTAGAATGTTTGTCTACTCTGTTTTTTATTTCTTCATATACATGAAGAAATTAATATTTGACAGGTTCTCATAGGTCTGTCATAGTAGTACTGTGTGAAATATGCTTGGTATTACAAGGTTTGCATAAATGATGCAAAAGAATGAGAACTTGAAGTTTTTGAACCAGTTTTTCAAGAGAGGAAACTGGACTCTTAGGGTCTGAGTGAACAGTTCACAGGAGTGAGGTGTAATATTATGTATAAGGGCTGACACAGAGTTTGGGCATTTGGGTTTTATTAGTCTTTCTGCTTGAATTGTAGAAATAACACTGTTCACTTCTGCTTACCTTGACTTAGAGCAGCCTGTCTTTCTCTGGACAACATTGCAACCTTTCTCTTACTTTATGTAGCTACTTCAAGGCTTTCAAGCTGCAAGTGTCTTGATTTTTTTTGTGAAGCATGCTTCTTGCACTGATTGTGAAGCCTTTTAATTAAAATTACAGAAGGGTTTTCCTGCTCTTTCTGTAGGTTCATGATTTTTGACTAGGATTTTTGATATGGGTGGTTAATTGACCTTCATCTTCCTGAAAACCTGTTTAATCCCATGTGTGTTGAAAGCTCATCTGTTCTTTGTGTGTGCGTCCACATGGGCATTGTTCTTTGCAAGATGCTGGTTAAGGAATTGCAGTTTGCCCAACATGGATGGTTTTCAGTGTATGCTTACATGTTTTGTTGAATATGATGACAGTCTGTACATTGTTGATAAATTAGTACATTATGAACACATTAATTAGTATGTATTTATCAGTACAGTTTAATTAATGCTTTCTTGTGCACAGTCTTTTATAAAACATGCTTTTGCATTAAGAATATATTAACTGTCCTGATCTGATATAAAAACTCCAAAAAACATTTAAATATATTTCATTTTGAATTTTTCTCATTTTAGTTTGGAGGAGGGCTCTTATTTATTGAGTCACGCTGCAGGAGATTCCTCAGTTGCAATTTACAAGAGTTCTCTTGACAAGAGCAGATCATCCTATAACTTGCACAAAGCTCACTGTGATCTGCCTGCTGTACCTGCCACTCTCTCAGTGCCATGGGTTCCACTGGATCCCAGCCTCCCTTTGCCCTGCCACATAAGTGATGGAAGAGTTCCCTGCACCTTTCCACCTGCACCCCGGGAAGGGTGGAAACAGAAGGTCAGTATCTCACTTGATGGAAAAGCAGATTAGCAGTTTAGGAATAACCAATTTCAGTCCCTTGAGGTGCAGTTGATATAGTTTATCTGTCATCTTTGGGGGTCAGAAATTCTTTGGGAATCCCATCCTGCTTTGTAATTTATGTTGGTGAGTAAGTGATGCCTATCATGCTTTAGAAATTTCCCAAAGATCTTGCTCTCATCTCTATTATTTTTGAGGTAGTATTGCCCTGTAAAAGTAAAAAAAATTTCAAGCATTATTTGTCTTCAGCAGAGACTTACTCATTTGTGTAAAAGCCGTGTACTAACTGTGCCCAGCTTTGTGCACTGTGAGATTGTTTGTAGGTTGGGTTACTTGTTTTAGCCACTGCCTGACTTCATATGAGGGCAAAATTGTCATACATCCATTCCTAATTACACTGTGCATTTGGCTTTCTGCCAGAAGGAAATCCAGGCATGTAGGCAGGGAAGAGGCAGGATTGGTCACTTCTCCCTGGTGACTGAAGACCAGCTGTGCCAGTCCAGATGTGCCCTGTGGGTCTGGTTGAAACGACACAAATTAGAAGGCAGTTGTCTGAATGTAGTTGTGTATGTTTGTGCTCAATACAGATTGAAGATTATTAATTCTGTTAATTCTAGTTTGGTTTTCTGAGTTGTTTTTGTTTGTTTGTTTTTTTTTTAATTCTCTCCCCATATGTGTGTAGATGGCTGGGGTGAAAGGACAATCGGACACACCCCATGAAGGAAAGCCAGTAGCTATGGAAACAAAAGGCAAGCCAGCTAAGCCTGTTAGAAATGAAGGTGTGGCTCCAAAGAAGCTGAGGAACAATTTCTGCAAGCAAACAAAAGTGAAGAAAAAGTGGAAAACTAAATTCAACAAAATGCAATTGAAATAGGAATAAGCCTGGAGAAGAGTAAGGGGACACAAGAAATCTGAGGTTTCTCGAAGCTTCAGAGGAGACAGAACAAGCGAAGGGGAAATGGCTCCAATAGCTGAAGCATTCTCTAAACCTTTAACCCTTTGGTACCTCAGGGGACATGTTTCAAGTGAAAATCTCAAAATCAGTCAGATAAAAAAAAGATGTGGCTGCAGCCACTTGGCTGGTTATGGGGAACAGAGTGTCTTCTGTTGGCCTGTGATTTTTATAGAAAAGCTGCATCTTGAAGAGTGAAGCAGTGACTGACAACAACCTCTAATACAGTGTAATGAGAAAAATAGCTTTTCAGCTTTCCCAGTTCTTCCAGATTCACTACAGATTTTTGTTCTCACATTTTTATATATTTTACTTCGTGCATTTTTTTGTGTATAGGGGAACAAGTTGGATTTAATTATTTAGCTTTCTTGACTTATGGCATCTACTGGCTTTTAAATAGCTAACAAAAATACATTCTTCTTTTTAGAATGGTGTAACAAATGAAGGACAAAATCTGTGTTTATTTGAATAAACTTGCATTGGGAAATTTACAAGTACAACTAAACAAGTAAAACAATAACAGGAGAGCTGCATTTTTGAGTGTTGAAACAGTCACAAAAAGCAGAGGTCTTAAAGGTGTTCTTCCAAGTCTTTTGTTTGGATTGAGGAAGTTACTAAGTAGACACATCTGATCAAACATTCTGCTGCTCACTGGGACTTGATAGGACATGTTTTAATGTCGTGCATGTAAAAGTAAAAAAAAATTTACTGGCGTGTACCTGCTAAAAAAATCCTGAAGGTAGGGATTTTTTTTTACATTAGGCTTCAATAATGAATGCATATTAAAAAGTTCTTTGTGAAATACAGAGCATTTTCTGATGTGGCTTTTTCCAACTGTTAGATATATTTATGTGTTTATTCTTTTTTTGGACAACTGCTTGTTTTATCTGCAGTATTAAGCTATTGACAAGCTGAACTTGTGTTGCAATTTACAAATAGTTCTGATTCGAAATCCTAAATGCCCTTAGTGACTTCTCATAATAGGAATACTTTAGTTGTGAGTCATTCTTCCCAGATAACTGACTGTGTCTTGGGGATTCAAGGCAGTTTTCGTTTTGTATATATAAAACTTTTTTGCCAGACTTGTATGGAATTTGGTTTCCCAATGCAGTTTCGTGAGGTAGGAATGTATGGTCTGTTTGTTCATCTGTCTCTATGCCTGCTGCATTACACTGGTATATTACTAATTGTAGTGTACTAATTGTAGAACTGCAGTGGAGCAGCCTGTGCTGCTGCTGCTGCTTGGCATTGTTGCATTGTGGGTGCAGGACTTCATCTCTGCTAAGGCTCCTGCAATTCTTGTTGGCCTGGTCATGCAGGCTGTCCAAGTCTCTCTGAAAAGTGGCTCATCTGTCCCCTCTACCTCCCACTTCTGCCTATTTGGTATCATCTGCAAAATCAGGGAAAGTTCTGTCACATTATCCAGCTGACCTAAAAATACTGAGTAGTGCCAGACCCCGAGAAGCTCTGTCCATGACCAGCTCACCTGGTTCAGCTTTGAGCTACAAACCACCAGAAGTGGAGGAAAGCCTCTGAGGTGTTGCATGCTGTGTGAGATCACTGATGGATGTCTGGTTCTCCCCATTCCCTGGTGCTCGTTAGGAGATGAAATTGCTGGCTTTGTATAGGTTCAGACAGTTTGAAGTTAGTTTTGGAGTACTGGAGGAGA
This sequence comes from Sturnus vulgaris, assembly GCF_052056855.1. Classification (NCBI taxonomy): domain Eukaryota; kingdom Metazoa; phylum Chordata; class Aves; order Passeriformes; family Sturnidae; genus Sturnus; species Sturnus vulgaris. The sequence continues at coordinate 5,029,361 of NC_142255.1, forward strand.
CATTCTGACCTTGCATTTTAGGTGACTGGTTGGCCTGTGTGCAAAACTATGGAACTTTATCAGTTCTTTATGTTGGTGTGAATGGGTTACTGGCTGTGAAATCTGACTTTTTTTTTTATTTCTGTAGTAATAAGAGTTTTTAAACATCATTTGCACTATGCACTGATAAACTGCTTCCATTCTCATATGTGGTTGGCTAAATTTCTTGACCTTTTCTGTCTGACTGCAAACACTTAGGGATACAATAGAAGCTTGTCTATGTAAAATATATTAGGAAAGATTTGCTGCATTTTTTTCTCTTCTAATGTAGCCTAGCAGCTGGAAGCACAGAAAACTGGGACCAAGTGACCAGTCATCCATTCAGTGCTGGAAGGTGGGAGATGCCAACAGCAAGGGACTCTGCCCACTTCCATGATGTGAAGTTCAGTAGCAGTTATTGAGCCATTTGAAGAGGTATTTCTTTTGCTTCTGATTTGTTTGCCCTGTGTTTTAAATAGCAGCCTGTTTCCAAAAGAATATGAAAGTCAGATCAGGTATTCTTTCAGAATGTGCAGTGCTGACTTGCATTTAAGCTTGCTTCTAGTTCTGCTGGTAGAAGTTGCACCATTTTCAGTCTGTGCCCCTGTTGAAGTCTGCATGTGTAACTTTCCCAGATGCTTCTCTGAGAAGTTATATAACTAAGCACTTTCTTTCTTTCCTAATAAAATATGTCCTTTCCTATAGTGTGTGTACACTCCTTCCCAGAAACACTGTCATTGCATTTAACATTGGTCTGTTAAATTTTTCTGTACTAAAAATATATTCACCTTTTTTTTAGTTGCTCTTAAAATGTATTTTTCTACAGGGATTCTTAAACTTTGTTTGCAAGTTCAAATTCTGTTCCTGTATGTCCAAATCATTGCACTAAAATGTTTTCAAAAATACAGTGCTGTGTTATATATCTCAAATTAAATTTCCTTCTCAATGCCAGAAAATACCTTTGATGGCTGGGTGACAGTCTGTATAAACATAAAGCATTTGAATTATGCCCTACTTAGTATAGATGGAAGATCTCAGTTGCAGAAAGCTGGTTCAAGCCATTCTGAGCCTTTTGAAGGTCTGTTGATAATCTCAGGCTGCTCTTACTCATGGCTGTGTCTATAAGGAGAGCACTTACTCCCCCTCTTGCTGCAGGACTGAGGAGACGTGCTGATATACCTTGCTGAGGGATTTTTTTGTAGTTTTTATGGAACTAAAATATACTGCGAATTTTTAAATTGCAGAATAATATAGTGTAATGATTATTAAATAATAGCAGTGCTAGTGCAGCCTTCAGGGCATTTCTCAGTATTGATGCTTCTCACTTCTGCCTAACAGTGAGTGAAAAAAAGAAAAGGCCTGGAAGTCCCATTCTACCCCAAGACAGCATGGCAGCTTTGTCTGACATGCAACAGTAGAGGTAATAGAGAAAACAGTATTGTTATTGTTTGTGATTAAAATATTTCAATAAATATTAGAAGAACAGTGTCACTTTAAACTCAGTATTAAAAAAATACGAAATAGCAGTAACTGTGGGGAAGGGAGGGGATATTATAGACCCCAGTGACATCTTCTCTGATTCTTGAAATGAAATACAGCAGCCACATCCTTCTGAGTATTCCACTGCATGTTTTTACAAGTGTACATTTCCTATTTTTGATAGCTCTAATAGAGGAAAAGTATTTATTTACTTTTTGAAATGGGCAATGTCGTTTTTGAGAGGAGCCAGAAGGAAAAGGATACTGGTATTGTTGACAAAAAGTATAAAATCTAATCGGCCTCTGCTTCCTTCAGCTTGCTGGGATAGCTCTCACTGCAGTGCAAAACCAGCTGCTCCAAAACATGCATGAATAGATTTCAATTTGACTGAAACTTACTCAGAGGTACTTTGCTCAACAGTTTTTCACCTGTGCATGAGATTCCTCCATTGTATGGCAGCATGAGTGGCCAGGAATGTCACCTTACCTGCCTGTGCCTCAAGAACAGGCAAGTACCACAAGGCTCTCATTTCTCACGTACTGCCAAGTGAATACAATTTGGGAAGAAAGAAAAGAGCAAGCTCTTCCATGGCAGGTATCATCAGGATCCTTTGAACAAAGGTAATCTAGAATTTTAAAATACTTGTAGGTTTCAATAAACCTTGCAATACTCCCGAGTGTTTCAAGCCTTTTGATACTCAAGGACATGTAACTGAAATAGTATTTTTGAAATTTTACTTTGAAGTGACATCTATAGACTCCCTGTCCACTCCCTGCCACTACCTTGTCCACACAGTCCTGAATTCTTGCATAATTTCAGGCTTTTAGAAGCTAATGCCTTCAGAGAAATAAAAACCATGACACTTGGTGATACTCTAATGCTGATAACATTATCTGAATGCAGTCAGTCCTTTGCTAGCACTGCACTGTGTGAGCACCATGAGAATTGTTAGATTTGGATGTTTAGGTAGAAAAGGAGCTCATTAATTTCTCCACAAAACAGCATCAAAGATGATGAAGTAATGCCAAATGACTCTTGACTCTTTTCCATCTATTCCACATGTACTAAAGGTGTTCCTGGGGAGGTCACAAAGTTAAAATACCCTTAGAGTATAAAATACTCAGGGTTAAAATAATCCTCTGTACAAACACAGAAACTGTGGGCATTTCCTTATAAAGACTTTTTGTGACCTGAAAATAGACTTCCAGAGTTTATATGTAGGTTCATGTGCAAGTACCTTTAGGTCATCAGCTGTGAAAAAGAAAGGTATTGACCATTCTAGTGCTTTTTCAGACCTCGAATGAAAAAGTGTCAAATTCTGTACATCTGGGAACAGAATCACTTGCTGGCAGCATATATTCTCAGCTGGAATTTATGTTTCTAGATTAATTCCCTGATGTGAGGGTGCATCTGTGTACCTGAGAGTTCAACTGTTTTCCCAAACAGATCCAACAGAAAGTCTTGCTGTGGCTTCTGCTCTCTTCTCCCTAAGGTATGCTGCTGCCACAGCTGCTGCTGCAGTGCATTCTGCTATGATTTGAAAGGAATTATGCAGCATAGCCTTTCTTACTGAAGTTCTCTTGCTTCTTCTGATATACTTTAGCATAGAGAGAACAATATAGGGATTTCCTTAAAATAAATTTAGAAATACCCATGTTAAGAATCGATGTAGTAAAATTCATGCTGAGATCAATACTTCTGGTGTGTTTTAAGAAACTGTTTTAAAACCTCTATAAATAAAATGAGAATACTTGTTTAGAATTTAATGTCATCACTGAAAACAAAATGTGGAATTATGATGGAACCTTGAAAAGTTTGAAAACTCATGTATGTTCATGATTTTTATCTTAAACATTTGTTTATCCCATGTTTGAGTGAACAGCATGAGTGCCACCCTGTGCCAGGTCTGCTGCAATTGATTCAAAAGCTCCACCTACCAAATCTTTGCACAAACAGTTCAAAACAAAAAACCAGGAGGAATGCAAAAAATTTTGTGCTGAAATAAATAATCCATCACTCTGTGTCGTGTGGGCTATGCTGCCAAGCAGACAGAGCACTTCAACAAGTATTTTAATGATTGGATTAAATTTGAGCTTAAAAAAAGATGGAAGGAAAAAGCTGTCAGAAACCCATGAGCAGGTCTTGTAGTTAAAAGCTACCTCAGCAGTCAAAACCTATTTATTTCAGAACCATGCAGTTAACTGCAGTTCTGTTCCCTTGACTGACAGGAGGACAGTAACCTTGTGCAGCTCTCTGGATATTCTTTGTTTATTGCAAAAAGTAATGAAATAAAAAGGAGATATAGTTACTGCAAAGCTGCACATGCTACTTTCAACAGCTTTTGTAGCCATTTGTAAATTAACAAGTACTCACATGAAAGTTGAAATTCTTGGGCTTGTTTGCAAGTAACCTAAGCAGAATGCACAGTGAGATTGATTAGAGTGAGTGGTTTTAGTGCAAAAGCAGCACATGGAAGTTGAGAAACCTGGAGAGAATTTTGTACACTGTTGATATCTCTGGAGAAAAAGCATCTTGTGAGTCAGTAGACCTGTCACCAGCCTCTTGGGATGTTTAAATAATAAGCAGAAAATTTGTGTGTGTGTACATGAATAAATAAGTTTGTTTCCTGTCCTCTTCAGGAACGATAATTCACAAGACATCCTAGTTATCAAAAAATGCATTGTCTTCCATTTATAGGTTTTCTACCAGCCCAGACAGACAAACTGAGAAGATAAAGTGTTGTACACATTTCTTTGTACTGGCAAAACCTTCCCAAAGGCTTTCTTTGGTCCATGGATGATTGCTGGCTGGGTTTCCATGTCTGTCCTTGTTGGTCAGCCAGCTGGGCTCTTTCCTCTGCTGAACTCAGTTATTCTATCCACACTGGTGGCTGCTCATTCTTGTATTAATAACTTCCTGGGAGGTGGTAGCATTAGAAAAATAAACTTTAATGTTGAGAAGTTGTTTGAAAATTATCTGTAGTTGTGTTGGCCCTGCTGCCTTTTGTTCTGTCTCCTCACCTGTCCCTGATGTGAGCACTGGCTACTGATGTGCAGGACACAGCACTGAAAGTTAGCCAGCTCCAGCAGAAGCCTTTACTGAAGGCTTCTCAAATGAGAAAATGTTAAGTATTATGTGTACTCCATGCTACTACAATAGGCTTTTATTATACTTTTTCTTACTCATTACAGGAAGAGATCTCTGGTTTTAGAATTCAGACCTGTGCTTCTGACCTGGAAAAACAAGTCTTAGCCTGCCTGGCAGAAATTAATCTCTTGGTAGCAGCCACTCAGTCAACAGCTTTTTGAAGTCAACTTTCCTAACTTTAATTTTTCTCTAAAGCTGTGAGATGCCACTTGAAAGAGCAACAAAAACATCAGTGTAGACAGTACTGTGTAATTAGGAATCTGTGGCATTCCTTTGTCTTGCAAGGCATCATTCATTCCCAGCTAGTACCTCATCTGATCCTAATTTAGGTAATTAAGTTCAGATCATGCAAGAACTTTGTCAAAATTTTGTGGTTTATGTTATTTTGTACTAAAAGAAAGTTGATATGTTTTGAAAACAAGCCACCAAAAAATCCCTTTCTTGCTATTTCACAGAATCATTGATTTTAATTGAAAATTTCCAGCTGTGTTCCAGATTGTGGTAGAAATTGTATGTTGACTTCTCTCAATGAACTTCTCACTGTAAGTGATTTTAAAATTCATTTTCCTGGGTCATTTCAGAGGTGGCATGATGTTAAACAAGAAGGAGATCATTTTTGCAGTATGTAGTTAGCAGCCTGTGGATTTGCCATAGGAGCCTGATGTGTAAGCATTTTTAGAGTAAGTTTAGGTGGTGCTTAATTAGATTCCTTGAACCTTTTGGAATTATTCCTCAGGATTCTTAGGTACATATTTAAGGTGTGAGAGCTTCCCCAGTACTTTGGCAGAGGCTAGGAGACTAATCCAAACCATGGGACTGTTTGTGTTATGAGTCACTAAAGTGGAAAGAGCACATAATGATGGGAAACAATGAAGCAGAACAGACTTAAAGCTTTTAACACTATTCCTAGGAAAAAATTCCCTGAGGACTTTTGGCAGCTTCCATCTTTTGTAGCTGTTTCTGTCCCTTGGCAAGACAGGCCAAAAGCTCTGCAGTGATTATCCATGCTGCTCTGTTCTGGATGATGTCAGGGGCTCCTACGTGCACTGGTAATATTTTCTACAGTTTTCCAGTGTGGTGGCTGTCTGGGGAACATTATTTTAGAGCTGGCAGCTGTGATAGTTTTAAGCACTGTGGTATCTAAATGGGTTCAAAATCTCTCCTTAGTGTATACTGGTAGCCTGTTTATACCAGCAGCATTGTGCCGATATTACTGAGAAAGCTGAACTCAGCTTAGTTTGGTTTTGAGACTTTTATCTTTTTAGCCAGTTAAAGGATTAGTACTAGGACCAAAGACAGCATGATACCTGGATTCAGATGGAAGTGCAGCTCTGCAACCCAAAGTACATTAAACTGTGGTTGAGGGTATTCATGATAATCTGAGAAGAGAAAGTAAACTTTGTTATCTGACAAGGCTTTCCAGTCCAGGTTTTGCCTCAGACTGCGTGATCTTTGCGTGAAAAGGCAAGCAGGCATCAGGAAGTCCCCAGCGACTGCGGAAATGCACTGAAACATGGTTACACACATAGTGACTGTTTCTACAGCCTGCCACTCTTTCATCCAATGTAAAGACTGGAGTTTATTCAAGCCTCCAATACCAGTACAAGGGGTTTGGCAAGTGTTTCTGTGTTTGTGTGTATCTAGGAAACCTCTCCTAGTCACTAGATGATTACAGCTCTGAGGCACACTGAAAAAGCCAAACTGCTAGTGATTCACAGCTGAGGTTAGAAATGGACTCGAGCTCCAGATACAAGTAATACTCATGAGAAACACATGCCAGAGGAGTTACTTTTCTGGGTTTTGCTACACTTATTATCTGAGTTGCTGGTTTACATTTGTTCATTATACATATTCCTGGCTGGATCTCTGGGTCACTTAATGTACAAACCTCTCTGGCTTACTCTAGTTCTCATGCCAAACAGAAGGAAAGAAGGTACAGTAGCCTGGACTGTGTCAGGAGGAAAAGCCTACAGCACATTTGAAGTTGGTGGCCCATGTTAGCTGTGTCAGCTAGGTGGGAATAATAAAGGGGTTTGCTTCCTTCTGAGCATCTTGACAGAGCACAGATAATTCCTTGTTGTTTTCCTTGAGCAGTGGACAGCCAGTGCAATGGGTTGCACCACCGTGAGCTAAACTTCATGAGCTTTGCCAAGTTATAGAGACACTATTTAGGCTGTATGTGTGTCCCAAGACAGTCTTTCTTGTTACTAGCTTTTGTGGGTATCCAAAGGAGTTCCTGACCGTAACTGTAATCTTACCTAGTATTTTGTTTCATTACTCCCTTGTCTTGATTTGGGATCCAAAGTCACTGAAGCATCTGGTTCTTTGTGGAGGCAAACTCCTTGTGCCAATAGGCTTGGGGTCAAAGGATCCACTGAGATTGAAAGATAGAAGAATGAGGATGATGGTGTTATTTACAGTGGTGAGGAAGAAAATCTTAGAAAATAAGTTAGAGTTCAAGCTAAGAAAACAGTTGACCATAAGTTAGACTTAAAGCTAAGGCTGTAGTCAAATATTCTTGAAGGTGGCAGGAGAGGGGTACTGAACAGCAGACAATTATTTCCCATATATAGAGCTGAGAAGTAGCTGAAGGCAAATCCATTGACGAAACAGTATAAAAGGAATCTTTTAAACATCACTTTCAAGATGCAGCCATCTGGTGGATAGGTAGATGTTTTACTAGCTCTGAGGAGCATTTACTGTCAGGCTCTTATGTGTGAGGCACTTGGAGATTCTGCATGGGAAGTAACTTCAGGGCATGTCAAACACATCATGTCTTTGTCAATCACAGCGATTGCTAAAATGCACCTCTTAAACAAGGTTACATCACCTTTCTTGTAACATAGACTTTGTGTGAAACAGGTGAAGATAAACTGGAAAGAATTTGATGAGTGTAATTTATTTTCGTATCTTGTTGAGGTAATTAATGTTGTTTACCATTTTCTTTAGCAGATGCAATGCTTAAACTTTGCTCTGAAGAGTTGACAGTAGAAAGATGGGGTGTGATCAGTTAGAAGGTAAGAGTCTAGGATCATAGAGCAAACCACAGTAGGCAGCCCAGGGAGCCAGTGTTTAACCTGCATGATCTGTTCAGAAGCACACTGCTTATGCCTACATTCACTCTCTGTTCCCAGACTGAACCAGCAATGCCAGCCACCTTACCTATTATAATGCTTCATTTGTAGAATACACTCGTAACAAAATACTAGAGATCTGGCCAACACACAAGATCATTCCAGAGATTAAGTCTTGCTTTTTAAAAGGGATTATTTCAAGTAAATTAAATTCTGAGTGGAGAATAACATTTGTGCAGGAATGTGCGTGTAGTGTAAGAATGAGAGTGCACAGAATAGAATTGATCCGAGGGCTTAGGTTGTTAGGTGGAGCACCTAACAAGATGTCTGGTTCTCTGGTATTGTGTTAGATAAAAGTTGGCATTGGTATTCTGGTATTCAGTCTCTTTTTCAAAAATGTGGGATTACAGTTCTGTAATATTTAGAGTAAACTCCCTCCACCCTCCCCACAAAAAGCCAAACAACCCAGCACACTACTCCCTTTCTCCCAAGCAAAACGACCCTTTCAGTGTTTATAGGGTTTTACTAATACAGTGTAATACTCCTGTGCTAAGCAAGAGTCCTTCCTTCTTTCATCTGTAGCCACAGACATAAAAACTTCCCAAGTTGTTACCCTGGGAACACAACGAGCACAACTTCTAAGTTATACTTAACTGTCTTTGTAACCTCTAATTACCATGAGAGGTAATAACAAATCAGTGCGTATTTGTATCATGGCAGTTCCCAAATTAGACACAAATAATCAAGATGCAAAAACAACACCCACAGGTCTGCCTGATCCATATGCTTATCAGAATGGAATTTATATTATCCTCTTGCAACACAATCAGGGAGCAACACTAGATAGAGGCTCAGTCACACCTAGACCAGAAAGTCCTTTCTCCTGTTCCCTCCCCTCTCTTTTTCTTTTAATTGAAGCAACAGGTTTAAGTAGGCAATACATATTGACAGAATTGTGTCTCTCATACCTCCAGTGTTAATGCAATGTTGATTGTTTGTAGACAGCATCCTGAAAGAGGTGAGCAAGATCTATGTAGATGGAGAAGCAAAATAGAAATGAGAGAAAAATCATCTGGAGTGACCCCGTATGCAAGGATGTTATTGCAAAGATAAAGTTGAATCAGAGGGGAACTTAAACTGAATATTCAAGTTAAGCACATCAAGCCTTCAGTAATATGATAAGAAGATAATGACAGGAAAAAATCATGTTGGTGAGGTAGAAGAAAGTGGTATATTGAATTGAAAGAGGGAGGAAAAAAAAGATAAAATTACTATCAAACAATTTTAAGCAATAACAAAAGGATGGTAGAGTTGGCAATGGTAATGTCACTGAGAGGATGGAAGAAATGTACCTACAGCATGTCCACAGACTACAGGCCGAAGATCAATCACAGAGAACAGTCAGAAGGAAGAATGGGAAGTTGGCACAATTATCTTTGTTTTTCCATCCACAGGACTCTGTGCAGCCCCAGCCAAGCAAAGTGTGCTCTCTTGGATTGCTGTGGTCAGCATGCAGGAAGCCAGGTCCCAAACAGGGAATTGCAGCCGAACGAGTTGCTGGCAATTTAAAATATCACCTTCTATGCAGATATTTTAAGGGAGTGCAGGGGCCGAACAATGTGAAGATGAATTGAAAACCTTTCTTGGCACTGCCTTACTTACTATCTGAAGCCTGTTTCTTCCAGTAAATACCTGTGAGGCAGACACAGAGACACTGGGTTTGCAGTAAGTGCAGTCCTTGTCTCAGCCCTTTATCCAGCCTAAAGCTGACAGTAGTGCTCAGGAGCAGTGGTCATGTACCAGAACCCCTTGGAACAGGTGCTATACAAACCCTCCAAGTTCTGGATAAATCCTCAGAAACATCTTGTATGACATACAGGCTTAGGTCTCATTCTAAAAAGTGATACGCTTGGCACTTGGCTGCTGTTTTCCAATTAATTCTCTTTCCCTGTTTGGCAGATAAGAGAAGGCTTTCCTGTTTGCTCACTCTGACTGCTGCCTTCCTTAAATCGCTGGTTTTGCAGACATTTTCCTTGAAGGTATGAAGAATATATCATATTTCCATGGGCAGCATCACTGGCTTTGTTATTAGGTTTTGGTTGTTCTGCCAAAAGCGTGACTGTGTTTTCTGCTGTTCATACTACTTAAATTCCCCAGCTGGGACCAGTGCCTTTGATGTCAGTTGACCTACATATACAGAGAGCAATAGAGGGAATTCGTAACATGTTTGAATAAGTTTGTATCTTCATGACTCTGAATATACTGGGGTTTTTTCTATTGTCAATCTTCTTTTCTTTTGAAATCACTTCAGCAGTCCCTGAAGTTTGTATAAGTTCAGAGAGGCTCCTGTCTATTTTGAACTGAGGTCAGTGTGTGATTCTGAGCTTAAACAACTGATGATTGAGTTGCATGTTAGAGACATTTCTGAAGCTCTTGGTTATAATAATAGCTCACTTGATAGAAAACTTCTTGCAAACTCTTCATATGAAGATGTAATTAGCCAAAACTAATAGTGGTATATGATCTACTTCATATTTTAAGTATTGAATCGTTAAAAAGATAAATTTCTAAGGAAGTGGGAGTAGTAGTGTCATTGAAAGAAGCTGCAGTAGAGGACTGAAAGATAAATGGTTAGAGAATTATTATGTTCCTCCTCAATTCTAATGGGTGACTCAGCAGATGGTATACAAAAATGCAATATATATGTTGAAAAGGCTTTTTTAGCTGAGGGTGTTGTGGTTATGCTTTTCAGCTTTTGTATTAAGAATGTTTGACAAGAGATGGGAGTTTTAAAAACTTTCCCTTGAGGGATTATGCAGCCATTAGGAGGCAAATTAGCTCTCTGGCTGTATATCCCTGTTCAAAGCCTCTAATGAATACTGCAGAACAGAATGGTTGTTACTTCTCGGATTGTAAGTATTTTTGATCTGTGAATGACATTTCCAAGTTGCCAGTGATATTTTTTTTCCTAAGAAACCTGAAAACAAGGGGGAAATTATTTAACTGTTAGTGACAGATGCTGGTTGAAGTGGGATAACCAGGAATTAATTTGGAGAGACTGGTTCCTTAATACACAGAAATAACCACAGTGGCCTTGCCATAAACAAGGCGAATGTGTCAAAACTAATGCAATATTGGCACTGACATTTTCTGACAAAACACTGCTCCATGATATGCCTTTTCCTGTGGCTCTTCCCTTCATGTCACTTCTGTTTAACCAGAAAAGGTGTATTAACATTATTTTCACATTCTGGAATGATCAGTTCATGTGTCCACTCTGTTGCCTCCATGTTTGAAGTTGAGTGTAGTATTTCCTAATATTTCTCCCTTTTTGTACTGCTGATCTTGTTTCATCTCAGCAGTTAGTGTCTCTGTTCTAGTCTCTTTCGTGTTTGCCAGCTTTTGCCACCGCTGTTTTTATGCACCGGGCTAAACCTAAAACTTTTTTACCCTGTGTCTGCTATCTCTGTCTATGCCTACAAAAAATACTTCTACTAGCAGAGACAGATATCTCTGCAGAATCAAATCAAGTGGGTGACCACATATTCTTGAAAGAACTTTGTACATTCATTCACCCTCAGGGGATTAAGAAAACGCTGAAGTTACAGGAAGTGATATTCGGGGTGAGGAGTGCTTGCTTTTTTCTGCAGTATTTAACGTGGATGACCTATAAATTGTCCATGCTTTTCAGGTGAAAGTCATATCAAGTAATCAAGCTTTGATTACTGTCCCTTTGTTGGGTGTGGTAGGCCTGTTCGGGTTATCTGAGCATGATTCAGTCAGCCTCAGAGCAGAGCTTGTGTATCATTCTTCCAGCATTTATTGCTTGTGCCAGACGTCATTTAGGCCTTCTGAGAACGGCTTGCAGGAAGCGAGCTGGGCCCCACCTGTAGGATCTTGGTTAGCTGTGTGTGAGCCCAGTTCTCAGTCCGGGACAGGGAGTGCCCAGTTTGCCGGGGCGGGGGCGTTCGGGGTCTGGGCCCTGTGCTGGGCACCTGGGACTCGGCTGCTGTGCTCTGCCCCGAGAGCCCCAGCATTGTCACAGCCGCGTTGCTGTGAGGAACTCAAAGCGCGGGCTGCAAACAACCACCTGCTGCAGCAGGAACGCTGGGGCGAGGGCTGGGGAGAGGCGTACGGGGTCGCATCTGCAAGGTGGGCGGCCAGGGGGCCGGTGGAGGAGCGGGGCTGGAGGGTGAGGGCTGAGCCCTGACCCCTGCAGCCCCGGGCGCTGCCCCCTGCGTCTCCCGCAACCTCAGGAGCCCTCTGAGCGTCCGGCGGGGCACGGGTGCGGAGGGAGAGGCTGCTCCTGCCCTACCCTTGCCCACCCCGTCCTCGTCCTGCGCCGGAGTCGGGCGCGGCCGGGTGAGTCAGCGCCGTGCCGGGGGGGAGCCGGGGAGGGAAGGGCCCGCCCGGCCCTACAAAACCCCGCCCGGAGTGCTGCGGGCCCCAGCCGCTGGCAGAGCCGCCCGAGGAGCCGCCCGAGTCGCCGCCAAAGCCACCCTGCCCGCCCCAGCCAGGTGAGCCCTCGGCGGCAGCCCAGAAGGGGAAGGGGGGCGGCAGCGCCGCGGGGCCGGGCCGGGCTGCGGGCGGGGGTCGCGCCTTAGGAGCCGCTGCTGCGGGGAGAGCGAAGCGGGCACTGTGCGGGCAGGATGCGGAGCGGGCTGGTGGATGCGGAGCGGGGCTGATGGATGCGGAGCGGGGCTGATGGATGCGGAGCGGGGCTGATGGATGCGGAGCGGGGCTGATGGATGCGGAGTGGGCTGGTGGATGCGGCAGCCGCCCCCCTCCCGCGCCTGGCTCCCCTTCCTCCGGCCCTGCCCGCCTGTTATTTTTCTGTGCTGGGTTGCACATTGGGACGGTGGGGCCGTGGGCGAGGCAGCCCTCGGGAAGCTTCGTGCGCCCCGCAGCAACTCTGGGTGTGGCAGCGCTCACGAAAGAGGAACCGGTCCCAAACTTCGGCAAACTTTCCCGCATAGTCATTTCTTCTCGTCGTTAAGGTACACAAAGGCTCGGCTGGGTTGACCATGGTGTACTGTGCGTTCGCTTCTCGGCACGGAGGCTTGCCCAGAAGCTGTGCCGGCCAGCCAGGCTCGCTGAAGGCGGTGTTCATTCAGTTGGAGCGAGGCTGGAATTGCTCCCGCAGACACGGCGGAGCCCCGAGCCCGCCAGCTCAGCGGCCCCTTCGCTTCCTTTCCCTTCTCACCCCGGGTGCGGCCGCGGCTGCCGGAGCCGCTGGCACGGGCAGCAGGAAAGCCCAGCGGGGCAGTGCCGGGTGGGCAGCGCTCCCCGGGCGTTGCCTTTGCGCTCCCCCGCGATGCTCCGGGGAGCCCCGTGCGCCGCCCTCTAGCACTGCCAGGCTTGGGCGTGGCTCTGCCTCCCACCCTGCCCGGCCGTCGGCAGAATTGCGGAGATTCCTTTGGATTGTCAGTTAGCTCGGACACCACTTCGAGTGAGGAGGGGAGGCAGGGCACAGGAATGTTACCAGGTATTTTAATTGAAAGAGAAGTGAACAGACTTCAGGATAGTTATGCAGAAGTGAGTTGTCTGCTTGTATGTAGCAGCTTTACTTCTGTTTAACATTAGTTCTTGTATTCACATTCAAATGCTATATCTGCACAGAGGTGCAGACCCCGCTCTTCAGGTCAGGAGTGAAAGACTCCTGGAACCAGCCCCTGAGTGATTCATCCCTGTGTGTGCCTTCTGCTGCTAGAGCTGGTTTTCAGCAGCAGCCCTAGTGGGGAGAGTTTTCACTGGCCAGTATTTGGTGTAGTTTGCCTTGATGAACAAAAAACCCCCCCAAAACTTAAATCCAAAGAGGTTTTCTTGTAAAGTCTCAAAAGTGAGAATAATTTGAATGTGAAGAAACAACAGTCTTTAATTTTGTATGTACATGGTATCTTCCTGGAATGGAACTTCCTGGGTTATTAGCAATCCCCGTGGAAGAAAATGGTTCAAGTATGTTTGTGGTAGTGCAGTTCAATGAGTATTGAAATGCTTTTCTTTAAAGATATTTTTGGTTGTTTTTGGTTTGGTTTGGTTTTATTGTTCAAAATAGTGGCTTTAAATGATGTGCTAAACCTTATTGGGTGGTTTGGGGAAATGCAGCCTGGCATATTTGTACTCCTGCTTAGCATTGTATATAAATGAATGATTTTGAGCCCTTGGTTCATTTACAGCAGATGCTGCAGGTCTTCCTCACTCTCCCTCATCTCCTGTGTTAACAGGCTTGCTCTAGTTTTCGGACACAAATTGCTCCAAGTGGAAGAGTTTCCATTCTCTCACTCTGGGGATGCTGTTTCCTTGGCTCAGGTGTCTGGGAGCACCCTTTGCTCATATCTCTTCCTATTATAATAAGTGCTTATTAAAATGCTAACTCTGCTTATTGAGCAATGCAGTTGTTTGTGCATACCTGAAACTTTTCCATGGAACACGGGGAATTTTTCCATTATATGTGTGAGCTGGCCCTGGAAATCAAGATGTGGGGCTGCTTTTAAACACATGTTCTCCTGTTACCAGGGAGTTTCAGGGGTAAGTTGGTGAATAGAGACTGGGCCAGTATAATAACAGACCTGTAAACCAGTGCTTTCTGGGAGGCCTGAGGTTATGCCATCTGTTTTAGCAGAATAATATGATTCAGATTGTGTAATGCACATTTAGAAATTGGTTGGAGAAACGCCTTAAGGTGTTTGTTGAAGTATTTGTTTACAGCTGGAAGGTAAGACTTGATTCCTTTCCAGTGTAAGGAAGAACAGGCTAGTGCAAGTACTTTCTATTTACGTGTCCAAACCCATCCAGAACTTGTCAAAACTACATCAGATAAAATCAGTCCATCAGAGAACAGTGAGAGTCTGTTCTCAAATGCAAGTGCTTTACAGAGCAGGGTGTGACAAGAGCTATGTTTGTTCTCAGGGTAAAAAATCTTTCTCTGCAATGATTCTTGCAAGAACTCCCTTTTTTCCTCTTTTGCCACCTTGTGTTGATGGGCAGTCAGTTGCTACAGCATTGTTCTGGTGATATGAACCTGGAGTTCCAGCTCTATGTGAGGGTGTGTTAGATCTGTTCCTGGACTCTGATCTCGTGTTTTGTTCCAACAAACCTGATTCAGTGTGGTTTTTAATTGATTAGAAACAGTAGTCTTGCAAAAAGCTGTTGAGTGATTTTAATTTTTTTCCATATGAAAAGTTGTGCTGCAGTTGCTTTGCTTCAGCTCTCACTGGTGTTTTCTTTGTGACAAGACAGACTAAAGGACTTCACTTGCTTATCTTGGGTAACAGTTGAAATACTGTCAGAGTACAAAGGTCTCACAGATAGGCTCTTCATTTTGTGAAGCGGAAATTAGGAATTCCATAACTCAGGAACATATATCAGTCCCTTCTAACCAGCATGGTTAATAATGCCAACAGCCTATTATAACCTCTGCAGCTTCTCTTTAAAGGCCTGGGTTGGATTTTACCTCTGAAAAAACATTTATTCTCAAATATATCAGTGCATGACTGTCATTTTTGTTCTCTGTCTTACTTTTCTTCTACTGGAATCTTACTTTTTGTTGAAGTAAAGTTGCTTTTGTTGCTTAAACCTAGATTGTTTCAGAAGATGGAAGATTCTCTTTCTGCGTTCTAAGTGAGGAAATGTGAGGTAGCATTTAGACCATAAAAGTACTGTAATTTTGCTGCTGAGTTTTATTCTTGTAGCACTAGCTATTTTTGCCAAAAGTAACAATTTATTTGCTTTTCTCTTTACAGGAGCTAAAATAAAAAAAAAAAAAATTAATTAAAAAAAAAACACAACAAAAAAACCCCCACCTTTTCCGTAGCGTTTTAACCAGACACCATTATCATGAAACTATTCCAAACTTTTCTGGTTCTCCAAGCTGTCGATTAGTCATTGAGTGGAGAGGAAATTGGCCTGTGTGGCTGGTACTGAGGAAAACCCCATCCTATCAGAAGAGTGACTGGTGGAGGACTGAAAACCAGTTGAAAGGACACAGCCAGGACTGGCTGCACAATAGCTGGGAGTTGTCTGGGGGGGGCATGGAGCCAAGTAACTGGACTGGGGAATGGTTACAGTGGGAAGTGAGGGGTGTGGCACCCAGCTGAAAGCAGGGCAATTTTGGTATCAGGTTCACTTATCAGTTCATGGAATGTCACTGGTTTTGAGGTGCTGCTGCCCTTTCTCCTCTCCTAAACCAGCTCTTTTCCCTGTTTGATACTGCTCTCTGTAGCTGGATGTAGAGGTCCTTGGAAGAGAGTTTTCATTTCAGCAGCAAATAACGTTTGCTGCAGGTGCCATCCTGGGTGGCTGGATAGCAATGTGAGCAGCAATGTCTGTCCTTTCTGTAGAGAAATTTGAGAGCATGTTTTTGGGAATGCATCAAGTCTTTTAAATATTGCCCCTGGCTTGCAACCTTTGTTCCTAAACTAAGAGACCGTTTCACTAAAACAATAATACAGCTCTGGCAAACTCCCTGACCAGACACGAGAGTTTAAAAAAGGCTAAGCATTGTAACTTTTATCACATCAATGTTTATTTCTGCAATGTATATAATCCATCTCAGGGTTGGAATTCCCCTGGTTTTTTACATATACAAGGAAGATATTATTCAGGTCCTGGCAATGGAGCATTGATATTAACTTGCCACAATGGCTCTTCTTTTTGGAGCTACCATTTAGAGATAGTCCTTACTACCTCATCTCTGATAATCGTGTTACTCAGTGGTATTTGTTCTGGAGAGCTACAACAAAACCACAAGGCCCAGAATCTAGGGTTAAAGATTAAACAGGGTTATGGTTTTGTAAAATGCCTGCAAGAAAAGAAATAATTTCACTGCATTTCCTGAGTACTTGAGGAGTTGGGCATGTCATTTAAATTCTACTACTTATTGTTATTCTTTGACTTGGAGCTGGACCAAGCTATGTTGTTTCTGAATAATTTTCCTAGTACTGAGTTTTCAGTTTAGGAACTCCGTTTCTGAGGCAGGGATTCTCAAATTCCTGTTTTAAGTATTTAAAATGCAGAAAAAATGCTCGTTTAAGGAATTTTTATTGTACAATGGAATGAAGACCTCTTGCTGTTGCATTTTTAATGGTGGTGTGGCTTGGAAACTCTTAAATCTTATTTTCTGCTTGGTATTAGCAAATCCATTGGACTGTGTCCCTTGAAGTGCTGTAATGCTTTAAGTCTGGTGTAACTGTAAATATATTTAAATCTACTTGGTCTTTTTTTTTTCTCTTCCTCCAGCATTCCTTCAAGATGTCCACTGTTCATGAAATTTTAAGCAAACTCAGCCTTGAAGGAGATGTAAGTATTATTATCTAAGCAAGAAAAGTTTGTTTTACTTAAATCTCATCTTGCTCCTTTTACAGGACTCTACACCAACAATTGCTCTGAGCTGTACAGTTTACAAGATTCCACACATCTCTTAAACTTTTATTGGCTAAAAACCTAATCAGCAGTGATCAGTTTTCATCCACAAACCAGCTGTAAACCACAGGACAGTTATATGATTTAGTGAGATAATGAGAGTTGTTCTAACTGGCCAGCAGCACAAGCAGTATCCTCCTGCTGGGCCTCATCAAAGAGATCACAGGGCAAACAATGGCTGGTTTGCATCTGTGTCCCTCTTTCTTCCAAAGGAACGAGTTAAGGATGAGAACAGAAGATGGAAATAGACTCAGTTTTGCTGATACCCTCTAAGTTTTTGGGTTATTTTCCAGTTAAAAATGGAGAACATTATGAGAGGAAAAATATTTGTGATCTAATTCCTGTAATGGTTATCATCAAAACCAAACTAGCTCTTGAAAAAATTTATTTTCTCAGACTTATTTTCTCATTTTCTGTTTTATTATAGATTGCATGTTTTTCTCCACATCTGCACTTGGTTTATAGTTTTATTGAAATACCAGAAAGCCACAGTCTTTGTTTGATATCTTAAGGTGCAGTTAGATGGTAGATTCCCAGTGTGGTATCAGCATGAATTTGCGGTTCTGTGATTGTTACTGAAGAGGAAGTGAATCCTATCTGTGCATTATTTCATCACATTTCTAATGAACTTGTTACACATATAAATCTTACAGCTGGTAGCTCTGCATCTGAGCTTGGTGCAAGCAAATGTTTTGCCAATTTTTGTTACTTGTTGCGAAATTAATTATACCAGACTATCTTTTTGGAAGAGCTGTTGCAAAGAGCTGGCCAGTGCACTGTAGGTAAGTAGTAAAACTGGTTTTGTAGTGCAAAAGTAGTCAAGTCTTCAGCTTTCATGGTTATGTATTTCAATGGAGAATTACTCTTGGAATAATAATTAAGCAATATATTCTCAAGGGCAGAAATGTTTCTTCCTTGATGCTTTCAAGTAGTTGCAAAATTCAGATTTGAATACTGTTCCATGGCAGCATTTCCATCAGAAATCCTGCTGCAGAGTGTAAGAAGGCTCAGGCACCTGGTTTGTGCTCTAAGTTGGAAGCCAGAATTACTGAGTAGCTGGCCTGTGTAGCTCTGCAGCATTTAGACCAGTTCCTCTAAGCAATGATTTAGCAAATTAACTGATGTTAAAAGCAGTAGTTGAGCCACCAGTTTTTCTCTTTAAAAGGTTTTTAACCTTGAGGGTATAGAATGGTTGTGGCTGAACCCCAGTGCTGTCCTGTGCTCTGCATCAGAGGTACTGCTGCTGATTAGAGTGAAGTAAAGGACCTGATTGCCTCAGCCTTCCTTCCTTCCACGGAGAGGATGGAGTTGAGCTGAGCTTCATCTGTGCTCCCAGTTTCTGCATCTCTCCACAAGAATACAGAAAGATTCTCAGAATACTCAGGTGTAGAGATTGTGAAAAAGTCCTGGTGTTTTTAGCTTAACTTAAGCCTCTGCAGCTGTCAGTGATATTTGCTTCTCCCTCCTGTTTCCCAATAGGATTAAATTTGTCAAGCTCACAGGAAGTAAAGCAATTGGAGGACCTCTGAAGCACACGAAATGCATTGGGAGAAAACCAATTTCTCTGCTTTAGTTTGGCCCAGATGGGTGGTGCAGTTGCACATTATCTGGACTTTTACTGCCACATAGTAAAGAATTTTGTACTGAACTAAATGGAAAGTCAGTTTAAAAGCTGTCTTGTCTGAAAATATACAGTACTGGTACTGTGGTACAGTAGTGTACCAGAGTAATTGAATAGCATGGGATTTAAATGGCTGTTTTTCATAGGCAATCACCCTGATAAGACCTGTCAAGTTCTCAGGGAAACTCAGTCTGACTGGGTACATGCCTTGAGTGGAGGGACAGAGGAAAAATGGCCACCAAATTGCAAATAAGCTGTGTATTTTGTTAGTGTATGCTATCATCTTTACAGTAAACTACTCCATCTAAATTACTCAGAAAATACTTAGAGCTGAGTGGAAGGAGAGGTGCTCAGCTCTGCTAAGGTCACCAGGTGACTTGTTTCATCTTATCCAGAGTGCTGGTTAATAATCAGTGGCCCAGGATGGGGATGCCTGGCTTAGCAATCTTTCAGGCACACACATTTCTCTGAGGCTGCATTGCGTGTCTGCATTTACTGTTCTGATTGCCAACTTGATCCACTGAAAGGAAAGGCTGTGTTTTGTGGTGTGGCTCTGGGCCAAACTGGGGCCACTTTGCTGGACTGAACTGATGGTAAGAGACAAAAGAAAATGATTGAGTTTATTGGTGCTTTTTTGACTTCCTATCTCCACAGCATGGAACAGACTGTCTCCAGAAGGCACAGGGGTAGCTGCCAGAGGAATCTGTACAGAACAGTGTGACCTCTACAGGGGTAGAGTCAAAATTAGTCAGAAACCACGGAATTTTTTTAGTTAAAACCTATCTTCTTTAAAAATTGCATGTAAAAATATTTTCCGGGGATATCAGCATAGCTTTGTTCTGTTCATGAACCCAACTTCATTTTGGAGTTAGAGATGGAAACAAAAGTTTCTGGGGATCTTTTCCAAGGAAGCTTAGTTGTTCATTTATTTAGGAAATGGCTGTGGCAATTTCAGGTGCTAGTAGCTCTACCTCTCTGCCAGAGGTATAGGTTTCTAAGTTGAACTCAGCAGAGTAGGATTTGTGAATATACACAGCTACTTGTATGAAAATCTGTGCTTTAATTTAACCTTGCCCTGTGTGGTGATAACAAGCTGTTAGCTTACACTGGAGCAGCTGAGAAGAGTTGAATCTCTGTTCTGATCACCCTCTGTTTGCAGCTATAATCCTCAGGAGTGGACTATAATAAACAGCTGATAAAATCTGGTAGTTTGGAAGATGTTGCATCTTTTTACTAAGTGAGCTTACCTGCAAGTCCTCTTACTCTTCGCAGAGGGAATTTGAAATGTCATTTGATTTTGCAAGCTTCATTCTGCTTAAAGCAAGGATCTGGAGGCCAAGAGTTTCAAAAATTATTATTAATTTCTGCTTTCTAGAACTATGGCTTTACATAGATTTTTTTCTTTTTGTGTATTATCTTTAAAGGTCATGAGATAGTGCACAAAACTCTTTCTGACTATCAATTTTAATCTTTAATTTCCTTCTTTTTAAAATTTTTTTTGCAGCCTATAATCAAAAGTAAAATATTGACTTCAAATTTAAAACACTGTAGAACTTTAACTTCTTGGTATTAGCTTCCTGTAATCATTTTCCTTCAGATCTAGCCAGAAAACTCCAGATTTTAGAATACTGAAGTTTACTGAGTGAACTTGGAAGGTGTTGGGGTTTTGCTGTTTGTATATATTCTGTGTTGTAATAAGCACGCTGTGGGTGGATTTCTGGGCGATACACTTGAGGAGAAGAGAGTTCAGTGGCTCTTAGCAGAATTCCATTTTCACACATACCTGATGGTAGTTCTTGCATTTACACATTGGGCTGAACGCCAGGTAACCGAGAGCCATGTGTTTTATTAATTTCAACAATTGCACAGTTTAACTCTGAACGATTTTTTGTTCTTTTCCTTGCAGCATTCTCTCCCTCCAAGTGCCTATGCCACAGTGAAGGCCTACTCAAACTTTGATGCTGACCGGGATGCTGCAGCCCTCGAAACAGCCATCAAGACCAAAGGTGAGCAGCAGGGGCTGGGGCTTCCATTCTGTGCTAAGGTAAAAGACTGGCTTGCAAAAAACAAAAAACAAGACTGTGTTTCAACACCAACATTTTGATATCCATACTCAAAGATGCCTACTTTAGGAGGTGTTGGATTCCTCAGACTGCACTGATGAAATCATGACCAAGTTAGATTTTGAACACTGTAAGTGCATGCCTTGAATATGCTTTTAAGTTTGTAGCCGTGAGTTGTTGAGATTATCACTGCAAGTGTCCACTTTTTCTCTCTTGACTCATCAGTACTTCAAATTCTTCTTCTTTTCTGCCACTTGAGAATGAAGTGTCAGCTCCTTTGGCAGTGAGCTCTGAATCATGGATTTCTACTGGATTGTTGGATTGGACATTTCTTCTCCCTTTCAGTTCTCCAGACAGCTGCATAGGAGTAATAAAACTCATTTATCTTGTATGAATTTGGGGTCAAAGAAGGTCCTAAAAACTAGTTTCTGAAATGAGTTTGCAGTATTTCAGGAACAGGGCAACATGAGAGCTTCTATGAGCTGGGTTATTAGATTGGCTTCCCTCTGGTACATTGAAACCATCAGGAGAGCAGGGAGTGGGAACTGCAGCTCTGAAGTAATGCCTTGGTGCTACTCCTGGCCTGTGATCCTGTCCTGGGACAGGGAGTGCCACACTTTCCACACCTGCTCCAGGCCAGAGGAGCAGCAACTGGGTGTAGCTGGAACTGGCAAGTCTTTTGCCTTCATGTCAGAGAGAAATTTAAAAACTAAACAATTTCTAATTAGAAATGTTTCCATCAGTGCCAGCAAAGCATGTGCTTGACTTGATATAAATTGTAAACTATATCCCCTCCATAACAAGCACAAGGGATTCTTTCAAAAGATTTCTTAATTTAACTGGAGAAATTCCTTATTAAAGTGGGTTCAGTTCGATTTTGAATCATTTATGGTTTGATTTAAAAAAAAAAATCTCTAGTGAAAGATACATATATATATATATAAAAAATCAGATTTGGCAGCAGATGCTTTGTATGTATGTAGAGTTTTGTCTAGACTTAATGATTTTTTTGCAGCTCTGATTATAGGGCTAATCTAGACATGTCAAATACATCATCAGACTCTCAGGATAGATACAAACTTATATGTTTGAATTCCCAAGCTGCTAATTATTGCAAAAGGAAATTGCAATATCCTAGGCAGTACAAAAGCTTTTCCAGTCAGGCAAGTCAAGCTCATGTTGTGTTTCCACTTTGTCCCAGCAAAGATAAGCAGTGCAGTAAAGTTGCACGGAAACATTAAAGTAGAGAGATGATTTTTCAACTCTCTGAGGGAATAATAGGGAACCTACTCATGGACCTGCACGTTTGTAGGATTGAGCTTCTCTCTGCTTATTAGTTTGTTACCCAGATGTTATTTTGGGAAGGTGGCTTTAAAGGGAAAATCTCTTTATGGTTTTGATACCGGATCTTCCACCCTAAAGAATCTCACAAAGGAAATATTCTTGTGGAAAATTAAGAACTAGAGTGCTATGACCCTTCTTCCAGGTACTGTTTCCTTGCATTTTGAATGCTCTGGAACAGGATATTTTCATTTACTAATTCAGAAGATTTGATAAAATGCATATGTAGGATTTTTCCTCAAATGAAAATTCCAACTCATCCAGACAAGAACTGTTTTTATAAACAGTGATGTAAAGAGCTACCTGCAAGAAAAAGTTTCAAAATAATTCTGGGAAGTATCTAAAAGTTTTTGAACTAAAAATATAACACCCATAATGAACAAACATCCACAGCAGCTGCCATTTTCCTAGGAAGTCTCAGCATTTCTCTAGAAATTAGTTTGCATTCTATGTGGGAAGTAGAAATAAGCAATCTAAGTTACCACAGAATGATGAAGAGGAATATGACTTGCTCATTTTAAAACAGTGAGAGAGGTAAGTTATAAATATATGCAAGCTGGTTTGTGGTTGAAAATAAACCAAAAACCAGGCATGTAAGGACCATTTGGGGGGCTTTATGCTCTACAGGATAAAAGGACACCTGGTATCTGAACCTTTGGGCTTCCTTAGTGTTGAAAATCAAGATCTGTACGTGCTATAATGGGCCTGTATTTCACACTCACCAAAGCAGTGTTTCCAGTATATTGGAAGTTATATCAGTACCATGGAAATGATATATTGTGGAGTCTTATCTCTGGCTATACCTTAAATAAACAGTGCCTGAAGTCTGGTGTTTGCCATCAGGGCAGGTCAGTCTGGGAGAGTTACATTTAAATTACTATCCTCCTGTGTCTCAGTAATGGAAGCTCCCAAAATCAGAGTTATGAATCTCCATTTTAGTGATTCTTGTGTCAAATGGCTAAAACTTACTTTACTGCCTAAACAGCAGCTGTATATTTTGTTTAGGGAAAAGATCTAGGGCAGAGTGTATGACTGTTCTGCTCTGTGTAATATCTAAATATTTCAGCATTCATTCACACTCTTCAGATTAACTCTGCACAGGTTGCTAAGCCATCTGTTGGCACCTCTGGAAAATACTGTGATATGTTTATTTGGGCTTAGATCTACCTGCAAAAACTATACTGCACAAATACATTGTCCAGTCCTTTTCAGGGCTTTGAGTGGAGTTGAATTAAATTTATATATATATATATATATATATATATATATATATATATCTCCACCAGCCTAGGAAGGGAAAAGTGCAAAAATTACTCCAGGTCATATAAAACCTTGTAGTTAGCAATTGTTCAACGTAGAGGTTGCATAATGCAAATAACTTGTTAAAGTTCTGGCTTGTTCCTTTTGGTATAAATGCCATGGCTGTGTTTCATTTTTATGCTCTGTAGTGTTTCTCTATCAAATTCATTTAGTGCCTTGGCATGTCCTTTGTGAACGTTGGCTTTTTGCTGCATAGGACAAGAAGCTGTTTAATTTCTGTATAATGCTCTACTGTGCTCTGTGTATAGATTAGCTGATGTACATGAACCTAAACAGAAGAAACTATCTGGAAGGGCACTAACAGAGCTTAAGTTAGATTTCCTTTTCTTTTTTCTTGTAGCAAAGACAGCTGCTTAAGTGTGTCTTTTCTGTTTCAGAGTTATTTCCTAGCATTGACACTTAGTGTGTCTCAAGTTAGTTTTGTCAGACTAGGTTGTGAATATTTGTTATTTGCAGCCTTTTATTGAGGTCTCATGGGATACTTTTTTATTCCATGAGTGGCAGAATTCAGGCACAGGTTTTTTGTAGGAAAGGGCTTAGAACATAGATCTGTAATAAATTCATTATATCCAGAAATTGGCAAAACAATGATGACATGTAAAGCAGTCAATTCAATTTTACAGAAAGGTCTTCTGTGTATGTGGTATTTCCAACATGCCCATACCTTTTGACAGAGTTTTTAAGATTATGAAGTAAAGGTTTTTAGAGGATATCTGCTGGCTTGCTGGTGAGAGAGGGCAATGCCTGAAATCCACCAAACTGCATCAGTCAGATATTCCAAATATTGAAACTGTCACTAAAGAAATATCTTATTGCAACATGGTTTGGGTTTGGTGAACCCTTGCTAAGGAAAATAGCAGAGCTGAAATTATGGTCTTGTTTTATCTAAATTTTTCCCTTTGACCCCATTCTTGTTCATTTCCTCATTTTTGCTGACTGAGCTCCAGCACTGTGAGCTTACCAATGCCAAACATTGTCTCTTTCACAAGAAAAGCTGTTATTAAGCAGAATTTTCCTTTCCATTCCCCATTGATAAAAATGCAGGGATAAAATCTGCCTAGCCAGAATAAATTTGGAAATAAACTCTTTTTCATTGCCTTGAAACTTTCAGAGACTTTAGCAAACAGCAAAGGAAAGTGTTTGAGCTGCTGTCCTGCTGTGCCCCACCTCAGCAGCTGTGAGTCAGCATCCTGTGTGTGAAGCATGATTCCCAAGTGTGAATGAAGTAAAAGCACTTACTTTCCACTGGATGCCAGAGCAATGAGTTAACTTCATTTTTCCATAGTGTATGTATAAGAAACTTGGATGCAGTCAGTCATTTGTGGACTTTTAATCTGTAGCAATTGTGGTACAACTTGAAAATGTCATTTGCTTTTTTGAATGCCAAGAATGGTTTAAATTCAGAATTTATTAAAAAGCTTAAGGCATTGGCTTGTGCTGTGGGCCTGCAACAGCTAAAAGGCTCAATGTCTGTGTGTGGCCATTTCTGGACAGGGAGAATTTGTTTTCTCTTATAATGTGGGAACGCTTTAAAATGTGTGGGAGTAGATTACGGCTGAAATGTGCAGTCAGCCTGTTTTCAACTCAGAGTTTGTAACTTAGACACATGATGCTTTCCAGGGCCTTCTAGCATCATTTGCAGGCCAGGCTTATGTGAGGAAGAGCACTGATGTAGGTCTGCCTCAGCACAAGCTAAGGACACGAGGCTACCAAATGTAATATTTCATCATGAAAAATGTGATGAAGAAAGAGAATTTTTGGATTTGACTTGCAATTTTAGACTCTGCAGCTAGGGTTAAAAGGTTTTATGCAAGATTCCTACTTTAATGATTCATTTTTATAGTATCTGTTGCAGTTCTTTGTTTCAGGTTACTTTGGGTAACAGGAAAAAGAAATGTAGCTGAATTCTGGCAGGGATCTGAGTCCTGCTAGTAGCTGCTGATCCAGTGCTTACTTTCTGAGGTTTTTTTATCAAGAAATCATCTTTTACACTGATGTGTATGCAAGTGTGAAAAAAGTTATTCATAATACTTTTATTAAGCAGGATCAACACTAACTAGTGAGAGCTGCTGAGCTCTGCTCCAGACAGCACCTGTGCTGTGTTTGGAGTGTTGGGAACCTCCTGATACAAAAACAGGGGCAAGAAAGCTTCTCTAACTCTCTGTCTCGTGTCTTTGTAGGTGTGGATGAGGTCACCATCATCAATATCCTGACAAACCGCAACAATGAGCAAAGGCAGGACATTGCTTTTGCCTATCAGAGGAGAACCAAAAAGGTAATAAAACATGAAGAAATAGTAATTACTGAATATTTTTTTTGTGGAAAATTAGATTTTTTCAGGGTTTGTCTTTTCACTGAAATTCAAGATGCATCTACTTTGTCCATGCTGCCACAGTTTAGGACTGGTATAACTTTGAAATATGTTGATTATGCACAATCGGGACTGCCATCTGTTGGAGATGGTTTCCTAGAACCTTCAGAAATCACAGTGGGATCCACAGGATTCTTTGGTGAAATGTGCTAAAAATACTGAGAAGTCACTGGCATGAAGTGCCTCCATTTGAAGGAAAAAATGAAAGAGAGTGCTTTAAGGGATTGTTTGTTTGGGTTTTTTTTTTTTCTTTTGGTTGGTTTATATTTTTTGAGGGGATGTTGGATTTTTGTTTATTTTGTTAAGACAACTTAGCATACAGGAAATGTTCTGTTTCTGTTCCACAGCTAACTTAGCTGAGACAGGACTGCAGTCAGTTGTGCTACGAGCACTGCAGCTGTGGAATAGTGATCTAATGAGTTGAACTGTCATTAAAAATGATCCTGGCAGAAAGACCTTAGGTACTGATCTGTTGATGGAGAGACATTTGTAAGATGTGTTCAGAATTCTGCAAAATGAGTCTTGCTGTCTGGGAGGCAAGAACGCTTCTCTTTGGAAGTTTTGGAAATCTTACCATATTTGAAGTTTCATGCTGGTGAAAAAGAGGAAACTTATATATAGTTCAGATTATGATGAATGTATCTCTTCCAGGTTTTCCAGACCCCAAATGGTAGTCCTCCAGTAGCATCCCAGAATACTCATCTGAAACCAAATGTATTTAAATGTAGATTTAAATTTTGGAAGTTCACCAGCTTTTCTGCATGACTGATAGAGGTGTATGCAGAGGCATGGCCAGGTTGGACACGTGCATGTGTGCACATATCTGCACACCCTGCCCTGGGGACACTGGGACAATCTGCACAGAAATGGGCCCCAGTCATGAAATTGTGTCGCTTAAAGCTTTGTTAAATGTTCTGCATGATCACAAAAATGCACAGCCAAGAAAATCTGCAACTTTTTTCATGTTTCTCTCTCACTTTTTTCCTTGCTGTGACCCAAGAACAAACTGAATTTATCAGAAGTTTAACAAGTTCCAAAGAATAAAACAGTTGTATAAACAATGGAAATGTGCAATAGAAACCACTCAGAGAGATAAACATATGAGGAGGCAAAAGAGGAGGAAGTGGAATATGAAAAGACACGTAGGTATATCTTCTAGGGACAGTGTCTGATGGTTTTCTTTGCCAGCAGTTGTGCAGATTTTGTTGGCAATGTGTTGTGCTGTACTAGGCTGCTTGCTTTGTGTGTTGCAGGATCTAATAGATCCTAATAGAAATTACTAATGGATCATAATTTTCAAATGTCATATAGGCCACCTCTCTTTTAATTCCTTTGGGATGAGCAGTGTCTGATGGAAACCCTTGCTTAGGTTGGAAGGGAACCTCAGTGCCCAAGATGGACACCTTCCACTAGATCAGATTGCTCAAAGCCCCATCCTGCCTGGCCTTTTAAACATTTCCAGGGATAAGTCAACCATAACTTCTCTGGATAATGTGTTCCTTAAAATTGATTACAAAGAGATGTGCTATCTTTCCTGTGGCTGTTCTGAAGAACCCATTTTCATCCAGATAAAGATTGGAGCATTGTATCCCAAATGAAGTAGTTGCACTAAAATGTTTCTTGTCTAAGGCAGCCAGATGCCCCAAACCTCCATTCTCTCCCTTGGTCAATCCATGCAGTAAGTGCATACTGTATTAGCATCAACTAGTGCCCTGGATTAAATGGGTGACTCTGGAAATTAACTAAATGCCTTGGCTCATTATCCCTCTGGCACAACTTCTCTGCAATTCAGCTTTCTCTGCCTCCTTTTCCCCTGCCTCTCCAGATCAGTGATTGTTAGTGAGAAACCAGCAACTGAAATGCAGCAATTCCCTTCTGCATGCTACAGATTTAACTTCAGCTTAGGGAATACATGGATCTGTGTGAACCACAGGCTTGATCCCGGGGATTTCAACTTTGTAGCATACAGTACAGGGAAACTGATAACTGGCATAATTCAAGTTGCATCTGAAACCCATAAGAGGACACGGGCTCTGTTAGGTGCAGATTTGCATCCTCTGCAGTGAACGTCCCTGACTGTTTCTTTTTCTTGGGCTGACTGGCAATTAACAATAGGGATTTAGGCTACAACCTTCTGGTGGTTTCCTTGAAGATAGGCATAATTTTTCAGTGCTCAGGGATGATTTTTTTGTCTCCTTAGATAGCTGGTTGGGAACTGGGCCTTACAGTGGAATAAGTGTGCAGTCAGTTTTCCGATGTCTTAGCTAGTAAAGGGCTGGGATGAGAGGAAAACCACAAATAATACAGTGCTGCTGGGAAAACTGTGGGAGTATGATGGGCAAGCACTGACCACGGTGAATCAAACTCAGATCCATCTGTGCTTATTAGCTCCAAAAAAGCACCAGTGCTTCAGGACTGGAGTGAAGCTGTTCAGATGTGTCTGCACTGTGCTTTCCAGCACTTTGTCAGACACTGGTGAATTTCTTGTTTTCAGAGGATTAAAAAAAAACCCTTTGCCCTAATTTCTTTCTTATGCTTTCACAACCAGAAAGCTCTTTATGTTTCTGTTTTCTTGTCTGTTGTGTAAGAAACACTGCTGCAGGCTTGGCGACTTAGAGCCCTGCAGGTTAAATTCTCTGGAGATCAGAAGTGAGCTTTAATTTCTTTTCTTCCATCGTTCCATCTATTTTACAGGAACTTTCTGCAGCACTCAAGTCTGCTCTCTCAGGTCATTTGGAGGCAGTGATCTTGGGCTTGCTGAAGACACCAGCACAGTATGATGCCTCTGAACTGAAAGCTGCCATGAAGGTAAATAAGCTTTGAAATTTAACGTTGTTGATCTGGTGCCGAGAAAGAATATGGACTTCATGTTCAGGGCTGTGGTTTTCAAACTGATTACTTTATTTTTAGTGCTACAGTTTAAATATCCAGCTGCAAGACATCCAAAATGAGAGAAATCATGGAACTATGTTTAAACTAAATAAAGAGTATTTAAACTCTTGATTAAATCCTCTCTTTGAGGAAAACGTTATTCTTGTCAGTTCAGGAGTAACAAGTAGGCTTCTCTGCCTGGCTGCTTTACTGACTGCTTTTACAAACAATGCACAGGTTCATAGTATGAGAAATCTTTAAGAGAGTAGTTGTTGGCAGGAGCCATCAGATCCTCTGCTGGCATTTATAGGCTTAAACGGTAATTTTCAGTTACTGGGTCATCACTGATAAAGAACATCCTGTACCAGCCCTGCCCTTGTGTAAAAGACAAGGAAGATGAGGCATCAAAAGCAGTCTTTGCAGAGATATCTGCTCTGCAGGCCACTGAAGTAAGACTTGACAGGTGCTCATGCCAGTCCAATCACCTTTGTAAGCAAACTAAGGTGTGGCAAATTGTAGCTATAATCGTCTAATCATCACTTTATAATCGTTTAATCATCACTTCTGGATGTTCTTGTTAAAGCTTTGGCTTTTTTTAAGAGTTAGAGACAAGTACTTAGGTTTTATTGACATGTTCTGTATTTTAGACATAACTATTAATTAACTTCTCCAGATGATTAAAAAGGAGTTAATAAACAAATAAGAAAACAAAACCACCCCGTCCACCACATAAACACACACACAACCCCCACCCCCCCAAAAAAAATTTCCTTAAATCCTCAAACTCAAAAAACCAACCCACCATGGAGATGGTAATTTCAACTGTGGGCCAAATGCCCTGTTTGAGTAATCAGATGCTGCCCTCTCCTGGTCTGAGTACAGCCTATCCATAATTTATTGTGACTCAGACTAGTTTGGGGTTTGGGATTAAAGACCAAGCAATTGCCTCAGAGTAGTCCCAAATGTAGAATAATCTGTGCTCTCCATGGGTTGCTCTTCCCAGCTCCCAAACACCTGGTCTGAATTAGCAAAACCTCTCAATGCTCTGAATTTGCCTGAGCTTAAGTTTGGCTTGATAAATAGAGCATTACAAGCTATGACTTTGGTATCAGAGTTGAGAAAAGCAAAGTTATCAGTGAGGAGTTAATTATTTTTCTGTTACACATTCTTGAAAATATTTCAAAAATTTTTAGAAAATTATATATGTTGTTAGTCTTCATTTTTTCCTCAGATGCTTATTAGAATTAGAGCCATTGTGTGGAAAGCTCTTCTAGTTCTTTTAGCTTTAAGCCATTTTCATAAAATTACTTGGGTTTGCTCCTTTTTTTTGGGGGGGGGGGGGTTTGTTCCACTTTCTTGCCCCTTCAAGGGAGACATTTTACCCAAAGGGTGCTTTGCCACATAATTGCCTCCATTTTCCACATGTCCAAGACTGCAACATGAGATACATTTTCCCAGGATGTTATTCTCTTGAAATCCTGTGGAAACTATGCCAATTTTTGCCACTTGCAAAATGACATTGTTACAGGTGGGCTTAACAAACAGAGTCCTAACAGGAGGAGAAGACTGGATTTTCTTCCCTTGCTCCTTGGAATATTTTTTCCCAGAAAAAAAAAATATCACACAGGCCATGATATGCTGATGTTCTCCAGTTATGCTGGTGAGGAGGCCACTGTTAGACACTCATAGCAGATGCACGTTGCCCAGAGAGAACATTTAGAGGATCTCTAAGCCACTAGAAATATTCCATCTGTTTTTTCTCAGGAGCAGTTGGCGAAAAATATCCGTGAACTGTTAGAGTGGAGGAGAGGAGATGTCTGTAAAATATTTTTAAACCATTTAAGTGTTCCTGTTCATTGCTAGCTCCTAACTGAGTCCCGTGTGTGTTGCAGGGGCTGGGAACTGATGAAGACACACTCATTGAAATCATCTGCTCCCGGACAAATCAGGAGCTCAGTGAAATCAACAGAGTTTACAGGGAAAGTGAGTTTACTTTGCAATTTTCCATGTACTGTATCTTTTACACTAAATTTCTTGGATAAATTCCCCTCAGTGTGACTTTCATTATTAGAAAGCTCACTCAAATCTGCTTTGATTCTCTGCTATTTTATACTGGTGTTCTGGACATTTGTGTAGTTTATATAGTTTTGTCTTGTTGCTTGGTGGCAAACAGATTGTAGGCTATTTGCTACTAACACAAGTTGTGTCTAAATGAAAATTTTTTATAAGTTTTCCATGAGAGACTGATTGCATGGAACTCATGACGAGCTGGTAGCAATGCTGTTTGAATTAGGCGAGCATGGGCTCATTTCCATTGTCCTCCACACCTGACTTAGATTGTAGCTGTTTGTTAATGTGCATAAAACACAGTAATTAGCGGCCCTTTTCCTTGCAAAGGAGTATTTGTAAGACACCCTTTGCTTGAAAAGAACTCTTTGTTTCCTAGTGTACAAGACAGAACTGGAAAAGGACATCATATCAGACACATCTGGTGACTTCCGCAAGCTAATGGTTGCCCTGGCCAAGGTAGGACTGTTCATAGTTTCCCACCCTTTAGATTGTCCCTGCGTGGTGGCTGCCAGTGAAACAATTTGGTTTCTGATGCACTCTTAAATTTCCCTGTATTTTCACTGACCTTTGGGGGGAAAATAATATTAAAATGTTGAAGGGTGCAAAGTATTTTAACAGAAATGCAGCACTCACAGCTTAGCTTTATAATGGGGATGGAGTATGCAGCTACTCGTTTAGAAGATTCAGGTTAAAAAAAGGAAAAATGATGGAATATGCATATGGCAAACTGCTTACTTTCTGTGAAACCTTTCTAAAATACTGATGTCTTGTTTGAAGGGCAAAAGGTGTGAAGATACCTCTGTGATTGATTACGAGCTGATTGACCAAGATGCCAGGGTAAGTGCTGGTATTGAGCATGAAATATCTCCAGTTGGTCAGGTTTGGGGGATATTGAACTGTGGCAGTGGAGAGCATTTGTGAAGTAGGTGTGTGTATTTTAGGTTGTCCTGCACAGTAATGTTTGCATGGTGTCAGTGAATCTGCCACTTGCAATCCTGACCACTTCAGGTACCAATTTTCACAGACTACTTGCCCACTATACAAAAGCTCTCTGGTATTTCTTTTAGACACATGAAGAGAGAGAGAGCCTTTAACAAAAGGAAATACATCCATTGCAGTGAACTTAGTGGCTGTTAATGCTTGTTTGTTACATCTGCATCTGTCAAGAGCAGTTCTGCTGAGATAAACAGAGCTAAATACAGAGTAAAGCTGTAGCCAGAGGTGAATACAAAGTAATTAGTCTTAGTGTCAGATTTAGATCCTTAAATGTTGTCCCGGTGACCTGCCCAGCCACCTGTCCTTGTATGTTTCTCCCACAGACACCGTTCCAGCATTGCTTGTTTTTTCATTAAGGAAATTGTATACAACTGCAATGGCTTCTTGTGCAACTCCTGATTTTTTGTGATTTTCTTCTTCTTTGTAACCCCAGGACCTCTATGATGCTGGTGTGAAGAGAAAGGGAACTGATGTCCCCAAGTGGATCAACATTATGACTGAAAGAAGTGTTCCCCACCTGCAGAAAGGTACTATTCAAGAGACAGATTTTTTTCCCCCCTGTAAGAGAAAGTTATAACAAAATGGTAACTATTTTGTCACAAATTGAAATGATTGTGAAAAGGACTCAAAAAACATAGGTGATCTCATAAATCTTAATTCATGTCCAAAGTGTTAATTTTTTTTAATCTAGTTATTTCTGTGGATGTGTTGATCTCACGTTTTAAGTGTGTACACCTCTTTTTTACACAGGTGTAACAATGCTCAATTATATGTCACATACAGTGAAAACAAAGATGTTGCAAACCTAGAAAACATGAATTCAGGAGACCTTGAGAAGTCCTTCAGCTTTTACCTCTGTGCCAGGGTAGCTTAGCTGTGTCATATGTTTAAATCTGCCAGTGAAGACTCAAAAGCAGCTCTGATACTCCTGTAAAGCAGCACATGGGAAAAGCCATTTGAAGACTTCAGAGCTTAAATCACTGTTGTTTCAAAAAATACCAGTACAGGATTAAGATGGTATTTTCCCAGATTGTGGAGATGTTCAAGGAAAACAAAAAGGCCATGACATGGGACCTTTGGCTGACAAACTTATGCTTGTATTTAAGATGAGATTCTCAGAAGGACTTGCATAGGTATTTATTAATCATGTGTCTCTACATTCCTGTGTCTGTGTACATGCTTTGGGTGGATATTTCTGCCAGTTCTTGGTCTGGTTTTAATTTCACCTACTTTGTTTTCTGTGCTAGTGTTTGAGAGGTACAAGAGCTACAGCCCATATGACATGTTGGAGAGCATCAAGAAGGAGGTTAAGGGAGATTTGGAGAATGCCTTTCTTAATCTTGGTAAGTTACCCTGAAGTAAAGACTGTCTTTATATAGGATGTTTTCAGGGCTCTTGCAATATATCATGATAAAGGCAGGGCCTAGATTCACCCTGCTGGATGAGAAGTTAGCTGGATGTACTGGTGTTGTTGGATCCACTGGTGTATTTTAGGATATTGCAGGTATTGAGAAGCAGCTTATCTTTGCCCTCTGCAAAATATAAACTTTGCTTTCCAGTTGAAATGAAAATGCATGTCTGTTGTGATCTGCTGTTAATTCCACTTTTATTTGATAGAGAGGCTTAATG
Organism: Sturnus vulgaris; assembly: GCF_052056855.1. NCBI lineage: Eukaryota > Metazoa > Chordata > Aves > Passeriformes > Sturnidae > Sturnus > Sturnus vulgaris. The sequence goes on from NC_142255.1 coordinate 5,062,781, forward strand.
TTTGTTTCCTCAAACAAACAAAAAGGTTGAAATTGTTCAGTACCCACATAGGCTGGAGAGAAAACTGTGTGTGTCAGAGGAGAAGACAGGCAGGCTGTGAGGGGTGGTAGGGGCTAATTGAAGAGTTGATTTGACACTGAATCCTCTGAAATAGGGAGAGGCAGAGTGTAAGGCTGATACTGTGCCATGAGGTGAAGATGACAAGGATGTCACTGTGTTTAAGAGAGAGGTCTTTAAGGGGAAAATCTATTTCAGACTAAGGATGAACTGAGAGCTGTGTAATGCAAATGGAGTATAAACAGAGCTCAGCCTTGAAAAGGAGGCTTCTTATGGATTACAAGGAGGTTTTCCAGAGGAGAGATTGCTTTTAGATGTAGAACCATGAATTGGAAACTGTGGAGGAGGGCTAGCATTCTGAAATTATACACTTCTGAAATGATGCAATTTCCATGTAAGGAAACACTTCCTAAGAATGTGAGCATCTGTGGTTCAGTCACAAGCTAAACCAAATGACTTCTAAGTAGTAAGTCAGGTAAAAATATTTTCTCTGGGTCCCCTTTTTGGAGGACTTTTGCTGAAAACCTTATTTTGACTACTACCATATCTTCAAAAATGGCTGCAATATTATGTGTCTTGTGTATGGGCAGGATATTTAATTATTCTTGTCTCTCTCTTCAGTCCAGTGCATTCAGAACAAGCAGCTGTATTTTGCAGACAGACTGTATGATTCCATGAAGGTAGGAAAGACTGTTTTTTGTTTCTACTGGTTTTTTTTGTTGTTGTCATTGTTAGGCACTTCTGTTCATATGAAATGTGACTGGCATGTAAATAAATTAACAATTACCTAATATTCTTCAATAGCATTCTTTAACATCTGGTATAGGGAAATACAGAAAAGAGTCTCATAATAAAGATCTTTATTACATCAATTGATTATAATTAACAAAGACACATCTTTTGCATGTAACTTAAGAGCTGATAGCAGAAAAAGCTGTTTATTAAATACCAAAATAAGATACTAAATTTGCCTCAAAACATTTTGTGAAGAAAAAGGATGCAAGAGAAACACCTGGTGACAGGCATTAGGCAATTCCAGGAAGATCTGGTGAACCAAAAGTGCTGCTTACAGTCTAAGCTAAATTTGTGACTGTGACTTGGTTAAACACTGCTGATGAGAAAGGTACATTCATTCTCAAATTATTGGATCATAATAATGACCTTCATTAGAAGATTGATTTCATTGTATCTTTTATTGCTCATCTTGGTTGCCTGTAGTTTGCTGTCCTACCATTAACTAATGGTGGCTTGTTCTGCATTTCAGCTATTGCAGCTCTAAATGTGTGTCTGCTTGTAGGGCAAGGGAACCCGGGACAAGGTCCTGATCAGGATTATGGTATCCCGCTGTGAGGTTGACATGCTGAAAATCAAGAGTGAATTCAAGAGGAAATACGGAAAATCTCTCTATTATTTCATCCAGGCAAGTTTTTCATCTTTGGTTTTATATCATGGGCCTTTGCAGCAGTCCTCATTGGATTCATGGTACCACTAGAAGTCATGGCAGGTGTGTTAGAGGCTGCAGTGATAATATTGTATTATCTGTGTGCTATGGAAAACCCCACCTTTATCTTCACAGTCTACACCTGGTACAGTTCCTGGCAGCCACTTGACAGTACATGCAGGCTTTGTGCAATCACCTGATGTGTTCTGAAGGAAAATTCTGTTCACCAGTCCATATCCTCAGATCAAAAGAAAAGACAACTGTTCTGTGATTGCTGAATGAAAGTAGAGCATCTAAATTGCTACTTTATTTCAGTGCTCAAGGAGAAGGCTCTTTAGCTAGAGTGGCTTTTGTCCATTTCTGTGATTAGATAGGAGCTACAGGTGCTAGGTTTTGTCTAACTTGGGGCACAGGTAAGAGCCTGTGCATATGTTTCAAAGCTAATCTTCACCCTCACAACAGCATATGCTACATTATTCCTTGTGTAGAGTCAAAATCTTGACTCAATCTTTTCCTGAAGGTGTCAACTGTAGATTATTAGCAAATTTTTTTACTAGTTACCTTGGTATATGATTTTTGCAGTGATCAGTGAGACAGAGCAGAATTGAGTCCTTCAGCTTTCCTTTGTTGTGTTTCTCTTTTTCATACCCAAACTTCTCTTTTCTTGGCCTTGCATTTGTATTGCAAGAATGATTAAATTATTTAAGTTCACAAGTAAGTAAAATTCAGTCAAGATAGTCTCCTCCAGGCTGAGAAATCTTCACTGTGAATCATACTGTCCCACAGATTTAGAATATAATTCATATGCTTTCACACTTTGTGATTGTTTCCTGACATGTATTTTGAATTTTTCTTCCCTTGCTTTACAGCAAGACACAAAAGGGGACTACCAGAGGGCACTGCTGAACCTGTGTGGTGGAGAGGACTGAAAACTGTGATGGAAGAAACCCAAGTCCAGAGACAAGCCTTTTTTGCTCTTCATTTTACTGTAATCCTAGAAAACCTGGATTTCCTAGCTAACCTTGAATTGCCCTTTCCCTGCCAGAGCCCTGCTGCAGTTTGCTCCCCTGTGCTGCGTGTGCCCCTCTTGGCAGCTCTGCTTGGCTCTGCCAAAGATCCTAACAGTGTATAGCCAGAGAAACTAACCCTCCAGGGAGAAACAGGCTCACACATGCTTGTGAAAGGCTCTGCCTCTCTGTGCCATGTTTCTAATAAAACAAATAAAAATGACATTTTACTTTAAGAATACGAGTATTTCACACTTTAATTTGAAGACTGAACAGTTGCTGTGTATTTAGCTTTTGCTGCCTATTTTCTGTGTTGTTTTCATCCTAGGGTATAGCAATGGGGAACAAAGTGACACAGGCCCCCCTTATGCATCCAGAGGAGATCACTTTATTGTAAAAGTCACACCCTTTTTTATACCTTTTATCTCTACCAGACATAACTGAAACTAAACTGAAGCCTAACAGAACAGCAGCAGGGCACCCATTGGCTGGCACAGCCAATAATTAATAATTATAACCCCATATCCTACACTAGAGTTCACTACTTGTGGTGAAAATCTTCCCTCAAGCCCTTCGTCTGTTTAATGATTGGGTTTGGCAGCAGATCCAAACCCATTCTCTTCACTGGTCGAGGGAGATGCTCCTGCCCCTCTGCTTGGCCCTGCTGAGGCCACGTCTGATGTGCTGTGTCCCCTTCTGGGCTCCCCAGTACAGACAGACACGGAGCTCCTGGAGTGGGTCCAGTGGAGGGCACAAAGGTCATGAAGGAAATGGAGCATCTCTCTGGGGAAGCTGGGCCTGTTCAGTCTGGAGAAGTCAAGACTGAGAGGGGATGTAATTAACCTATGTAAATATATCCAAAGTGGGTGCCAGCTGATGGTGCCAGACTCTTTTCAGTGGTGTCCAGTAACAGGACAAGCAGCAATGGCCATAGACTAAAACACAAGAAGTTTCACCTCAGCATCAGAAAGAGCTTCACATGGAGGGTGGAGAGCACTGGAAGAGCTTGCCTGGGGGCTGGTCATGGCATCATGGCATGTTCCAGTGTCACTTACTCCAGGTGACCTGCCTGGGCCGGGGGTTGGACTGGATGATTTCTAGCGATGCCTTCCAACCCTGACTATTCTGGCACCATCTTTCCCTGACTAAGTGCCACAGAAACCTGAGCCACAGCCACATCTGCCTGCCTGCGAGGGGCCAACATTTAAATCCCTCCTCAGCGGTTAAACACCGTGTGCCTGTATGCAAGGAGGAATAGAGAACGCTGAGAGCAGCCTGTCTGTACCAGCAGTGTTTTCTGCAGCAGAGCCGGGGCTGGGGATCGCTGCCCAGGTGCGCTTTGCTCTGCCTGTGAGGGGCGAGCCCATCCTCCCCCGGCACAGTCGGGAACCTGTAGGATGCGCTGCTCCTGCCTTACTGAGACACTTTACTACAGCGTGAAAATCCCACCCGAGTGTTAGGGAAAATGTGTGAAGAACAAAACAGGCGCAGCCGAGAGGGGCGCGGTGCCCTCAGGGGCCAGGCCTGAGGGGAGCGGCCATGCCGGGCTCTCAGGCGCTGGTGATCGCAGCCCAGCACGGCTTCGTGCAGCTATCACTGGGCTGTAAAACGCTTTCCTCTTTTCACAGCTGCTGCTCCTTTGGAAATGCAAACCTGCCTGTATGTGTCAGGTGTTTTCCCTCTGCCATTATCTGGTTTGTAGCCCTGTTTCAATGGCTCGGGTGCTCCTCAGAGAGAATTTTAATCTCAGAGAAGCACACGAGGAGGCTGTCTCATGCCACCATTAGAAGGGTAGGACATTTTGCTAAAATATCATTGGCTGTAGACCACAAAAAATATTTGGTGTGAAAACACTGTAGTTGGTAAAACATTGATAACTGAAATGCACAAATGATACAATTTTTCAGGAGCAGCTCCAATTTAATGCCTGATGGAGCAGTGTCATTCACACCTGTTTACAAAATGTCTCTCTGTCTAGATTTGTACATTTAAAAATTATTGCTGAGGTAGCAAATCACTCTTTGAATCTAATTAGGTAAGTCATCTCTATAAATGTTGCTTGCTCAAATGTGGCCCTATAAAAGAAATCAAACTGCAAGCATTTTTCCAGTCAGTGGAATGAACAACTAGAATTTGATGGCTGGCATGCTCTGCCTCACTGCCACAGGATGTTCAAAATTGCAGGCTGTCTTTCTTCAGGAGCAAAACCATATTAAATAACCCAGCAGGATTTCAAAGGCCAGGACTATTTTTGCTGATTTTAGACTAGGAAGTAAATTAGTCTCCTATGAGATCTAGAAGATTTCTAGAAATTTAAGTTGTTAGCATTGTTGATTTATTTTTTTTTTAATTACTGGCTTATTGACGTTTCAGATAGGAATAGATTTCCAAGCTCTGATGCTGATCTTGTCGTTTGGTCACAGCCTTGCTAATAAGCAAGATGGGTCCCTGTCCATGGTATATTGAAAAAACCAGGTCTTGGAGATTTTGAAAGGTAGGAATACCTTGAAGAATGATGTTGACAGTGTTGCAACATTTTATTAGTAAATCCTCATATGTTAAATTAAATATATGATTAAAAAACAAACACAATTTTCATTTGTTGATAATGCCATTTAGACCATTATCTAAGACCTATTTACATTCAGAAGTAAAAACAAAAAGCGAAAAAAAAAGAGAAAACCCCCAACCAAAACCTTAAAAATTGCTATTCCCAGTGTTTGTTGTCCCAAGAATCTGTGAAGAAATTTTTTTCAGGTCAGATCTTGATTCAGTTTCTTGTGTTTGCTCTTTGGTGCTCCCGTTCCAATAGCACAGGCAATAACCAGAAGTTTTACACTTCATTGGCACTGTTTCTTTAACTACCCCAAACTGCACAGCAAATTGCAGCAATAGGATTTAATTGGATGTATTTCTTACCAGATCTACTGTTTGACACAGACATTGGAATACAGAGCTAAAGAACTGTACCTTTGGGCGAGTATAACTTAAACTTAGTAAGACAATAGTGATGTTTCTAACATGGAAAAATGGTTCCTTGTCCTATGTTCCTCCTCGTGTTCCTGTGTATAAGGGAGACTTAACTGTTCCTTTCAGAGTTCCCTTACTACATTTCAGAGGAATTTTTCTAAGTCAGGGTCTAAACAGTCCCATTCAGAGTAAGAGAGCATCATTAAAGAATAGCTGTCATGCTTGTATTAAGACATGTTCCTTATTTCTGCAATTCCTGCCTTCATTTGCACAGCATCTAAACATCTTATAAACAAGCAGTTGAATAGTGCTGTGCATTGATGAGGAGTCATGCAAGACGTTTTACAAGTGAGAATCAGATGTAGAATGGTTTAATTAAACTTAAATGTAGTCTAGGTAAAACTGAAGCCAATATTTACACACTGATAAAAGGTTCCTTGCAAGATGGAAGCTTTGACTCCTTGCTGTTAAGATACCTTTATAATTAATATTAAACAGTTGTCCATAATTTCATGGATAATGTTTGCTCTCTGAACACTGCTTTGACTGTTTATAGGGACTGTTCCTCACGTGTAGCTTTTCCCCACTGCACTGAGGAGAGAAGAACTCTTCAGAAGCACCACCTAGAGCAGCAGGGTTGGGGTTTAGGTCCGGGGTGTGCCGTCCGGCGAGTGTTTGTGTTTGTGTGTTTGTGTTTGTGTGTTTGTGTTTGTGTTTGTGTGTGTTTGTGTTTGTGTGGTTGTGGTTGTGTGTATGTGTTTGTGTGTTTGTGTTTGTGTGTTTGTGTGTGTGTGTGGTTGTGGTTGTGTGTATGTGTTTGTGTGTTTGTGGTTGTGTGTTTGTGTGTGTCTGTGTCCGTTTGTGTGTGTGTGTGTGTTTGTGTCCCGTCCCTGGCGGTGGCAGAGCCGTGTGTTCCGTGTGTTCCGTGTGTTCCGTGTGTTCCGTGTGTTTCCGTGTGTTTCCGTGTGTTCCGTGTGTTCCGTGTGTTTCCGTGTGTTTCCGTGTGTTCCGAGTGTTCCGTGTGTTTCCGTGTGTTTCCGTGTGTTTCCGTGTGTTCCGTGTGTTTCCGTGTGTTTCCGTGTGTTCCGTGTGTTCCGTGTGTTCCGTGTGTTTCCGTGTGTTTCCGTGTGTTTCCGTGTGGTCCGAGTGTTCCGAGTGTTCCGTGTGTTTCCGTGTGTTCCGTGTGTTTCCGTGTGTTTCCGTGTGTTCCGTGTGTTTCCGTGTGTTTCCGTGTGTTTCCGTGTGTTTCCGTGTGTTCCGTGTGTTTCCGTGTGTTTCCGTGTGTTCCCGTGTGTTTCCGTGTGTTTCCGTGTGTTCCCATTTCGCGGCTGCCGTTGTGACCCCGAGCCGCTCCGGCTGCGCTGGCAGCGGCCGCTCGCCAGAGGGCGCTCGGAGAAAGCGGCAGGGCTGCAAACACAGCGCGGCCGCCCCGCGCCCGCCCCGCTCTGTCCAAACATTGACATTCCCCGGCTCTGAGCCCTCCTGTCAAAAATGCAGTTTCATCTGCCGCTGTTTTTTACTGCTCTCTCCTCTGAAATACTTCACCAGTTTTAATAATTGCTCTCTTTAGGCGTAGGCAAACAAAACGATTTCTTAAGTTCTGATCATATCGTGAATTTCCAAAACGGAGATGTTTTCTACAAGGAACCTTTGAAAGTGTGGGTTAATGATGACAATAAGTCAGGAAAATTCGAAGGAATTTTCTTCCTTTTCTTTCAAGGAAGGAGTTCTGATCTTGAAATTATCTGCTGCTTCCTAACTTAAATCAGGTACATTGTTCTTTTCTGTAGAAAATTAAACACAACCTCTATCTTTTGCTGTGTCCATAATATAAAAATTGCGAGCATCGCACACTCATTGCATTTTCACTATCTTTGCTAATAACAAAATATACGTGTTATTAAAGTAGCTTTTCTAAAGGAGATATTTCAATTTATTCATGTGTATTAACCCTCCCTTCCTCTCACTTTGACTGTTCTATTCACAATGGGCAATGTTTTTAAAATTTTAATACAGAAAAAGAAGTCCAGTTATGTGAAGTGACTGTTAAAGTTCATCTTACGCATTTTTAGGATCAAGAAAAGAAGATATTCATTAAACTTCTTATGAGTATGGCTTCTTTAAGGTCCTGTTTAATGCTGAACACACACACACACAAAAAAAAACACCCCAAAAAAACCCAACCAACACCGTATGCAGCTATTTAAGAAGGTAGATTGGAACACAGACTATTGCTGTAATTTCTTATTGAATAACTACTGAGGAATGTGGCCAATACTCTGCTCTGCTAAGTGTCCTTAGCTGGCTGATTTTTCTGATTTATTTTCAGATAATGTTCTACTTGTAAGATAAAAATAAAATGTAAGACTTGTGAAGGTTATTTCTAAGCATACACAGAACATATCTGAAAATCTTCTTTTAATATTATTACTGAATACTCATTTAATCTAATTTATCTCTTCTGTACAAAAATCAGAATGAATTACCTGATTCAAAATAGGCATCTTATTAAATCTTGAACTTAACAAATATTTTGCAATTACATTAGATGAAAGAGAAAGTTTTGTTTGAAGTAGCTTTAATACCATTTGATTTTAAAACAAATGCTAAAGCATTTTAGACACTAAAGGTAGGTGTGTATTCTAGGAAAATATTTTTGTTAACATTTTGTAAAAAAATATTAAATTATTAATTTATAGGCTTTCTGTGAATATATATAGTAAATTGTATTTTGTTTGTGAAAAGGTATGGCAATTAACTTAGTACAAATACATGAACAATGATGTGTTTAAACACATCAATAAAGCAACAGTTGGCATTGTACAACAAATATATTAATAACAGGATTTTAATTCTTTCCCAGTCCAGTTTTTTTCTCCACACTCAAAAAAAAAAGGTTAGGAGCTTTTCAGGTGTGTTTTAGGCTTTACTGTGAACTCTTAGGTCTGAATTTTCTTCCTCATTGTAGGAAGGTTTTCCCTGCAAGCAGGAAACAGACTATTCCCTGTAGTTCTGGACTGTGACTACATTGTAGTGTTATTATTGCAAATAATGAATTATAGGGGGGTTACTTCCTGGTCTCTTGGAACTTTGTATAATTGCAAATACACTCAACATGTCAAGGTTTTAATAGCTTGGTTTTAAACACTTAATATTCAAAGATCTTATTTAGTAAACAGAGGCGAGAAGAGGCTGATGTGAGCTATAATTACACCTGGAATACTGGCAGAGTTTGTTTGCCCTGGTTTGGGCTTTGGGTGGGTTTTAGATTTTTTTACTAGAGAAAGTCTTACTAAAGAAACTGCTTTTTATTTTCTGTTTGCTTTCAGCTCTCTCATGCTACATGTTTGATGTGGGTAGATGGGACAATTTTCTTCTTTTTTTCTCTTCCTCCTCTGTAGTGGTCTGTTTTATTTTACTTTGAGAAAATAGGCCTAGATATCCTGCTGGTTCAAAACTGCCTGGACATGAGCTGCATTAGCCTGAGAGTGCCATGCAGAAGAAAATTAAAAAACCCTAATAAGATGAGATGGGATATTTTCAGTTATTTCTTCCTCCACCATTTCTTGCCATAGACATGGAGACAGGATTTTGGAGAAAAATCAGAAGTGCAGTTATTTCAGAAATAGACTGCTGTATCTGTAGTTGGTGATAATGCTAATGCAATGTTTTAAAATAAGGAATTGGAACTGAGTAAGAGCCACAAGGCTGAAAATAATGAACTCCAGTAAGGTGAACTGACAAAAAAATTCAGACTTTGTGTTATGAGTGGAGCTCTGACTTCGTAGAATAGAACATAGGAAATAAATATGCAATCTGCTTTCTTCCCCCTTTTGTTTTAAGCAATTGTGTGGCAGGTATTTTGGATTGGTGGAAGCCATAGCTCAGAAAACACCGATGTTGGATGAATAAGCTGCAGAGCTGCCTCTCTAGGCTCTGTGAGAACCGTATTTTACAAGGACAGGAAGTTAAGTGGCAGATAATTTACATACACAGATTGATGTCCTCTGATTAAATATTAGAAAGGAAAGAAGGGAATACGGTGTGCAATTCATGGAAGAAAACCCCTGAGATGGGAAAGGAAGCTGGGCCCCGGTGTGATGTGCCTGGTAAGGGCCTCCCTGAGCGAGATCTGTAAACCCACGTCTGTGTCTGCAGAACAAAGCATCAGGCACTCCAATGTCCTGGAAGGTCCAGACCTGACATTTTCAGCAGTGGGAATGAGGTGTCTGAGTCTCCCGTTGTGTGGCTGCCTCCTAGGATCAGGCATTTATCAGGTTCTGAAGTGCTGCAGGTCCCTCAGCCAGGACAGTGCCCCAGCGACCTTGTTCAGAGTTTCTCCTAAACAGGGCAGGTATTTGGCTTACAGACATCCTGAGTTTTTGAGCCCAGTTTTCTTTGTCTCTCAGCTTAATCTTTACCATCACATATCCTTATGTCATCAGAAAACCTCATTTTTTTACTAAAAGTTATAACTGAAGAAGTTGCCACCAATTATAAATAGAAATTAATTGATTGTGAAAATGCTCTTGTTGCAGGATTAATACAGTAGTTCATGTGTTTTATAAATTTAGCTGTCCTCCCCCCAGCAAGGTGCTAGTTAACATTTGCTACATTTTTCAGGTGCAGGCACGAGTGCAAGTTTTGAAACAGTATTGCCAAGGTATACTGCTCTCTGTTTAATTACTCTGGCAGCACTTTGACATCACTGATAGAAGAAAAGAATAAATACTCATTTGGACAGAATTATCTGATTGCAGTTGCCTTTTTTCTCCTCATCTATTGTATGACATTCAGGTAATTTAGCTTACCTCAGTTTCTCAGTTTTTCCTTTTAAATTAGACATTAATTTCTTCTTTTTAAACTTAAAAACCAAACCAAACCAAACAAAAAAACCTATATTTTTAAGTCATTCCTGATATAGCAAACCTATTATAGCAGTTGATGAGCTGTTTTCATTAAGTGTTTTCAGTTCCCAAGTTCAGTTCTTCAGGACTGATTAACATTAATGATTATGTTTTAGCTCGAATGCTGCCTGGGAAATGTGTTTTGAAGCTTTGACCCAATTTTCATAGCCTGCATATCTGAGTTATTTCCTCAGGTGGACAAGTCCTTTCACAATTGTCCAAGCTGCAGTCTTGGTCCTACTCTTACTGGGACAAGAGTGAATCTGAAAACTTGGGACAAGGCAGCCAAGATGAGAATGCCCAGTGCAATATACCTTTCATGGAATAAATGGAGCAGCTAGAGTATGAGTGAACTTGTTAGGCTGAAATATTGGGGGAAGCCTTGTGCTGTGATAGGAGAACTGTCCTGTCTGTCATTCCAATGCTCTTGGGCCAGTCTTCAGTCTTTTGGGGGTCTTCTGTCATTGATGACTCTGGCTGGAGTTTTTTCTGTATCTGTTTTGAAATGACTGCATGCTCTGTTGTTCTCTCCCAAATCAATGGACCATAACATGTGTATCATTTTTCAGAACTGTTTTCCAATCTACCATGCTTTTGTACACATACAGTGCAAGCAAATGGAGTGCTTTGCTTTGAGAGCAGATTAAAGGTATAGTTTGCTCCCTTCCTGATCCTTCTGAACTACCTTCATCTCTCTTCTTTTTTTCCTTTTTCTTTTTTTTTTTTAATCTACAATTCTTTTAATTTTCTCCTCTTAACTCATGGAGCAAAAAATGAGAACAAACCTAGACCCTTGATCTAAAGCTCAGGGAGATCAGTTAAGAAGGCTGGTACTGATTTTGGTATTTGGGGATGTTCAAAAGAGCAAGATTAAGGAAAGAATTTTCCTTTCTGTGGTAAATACCACACCAGATCACTGGAAAAGAGCTCAGCTTTGTATTAGTGTATAGATTTGCAATTAAATCATTAAGAGGGTCATTACACTGATTCAAATTCAGTGTCAGATTTTCCAGATGGGCTTTCTTAATAATAGTGGCACCAGCATATTCAAAGAGAATTGCAGGAAGAGTGTCCAATAAAGTCAGGATGACTGCTGCTGAAACCTCTGCTTGGCTCAACTAGCAATTTATTGTCACTTAGTGAAAATATTGGTGAGAACATAATATTTTGTAATGTTCAATGTTTTATTGGCTATAAAAGATAAAATGCAGAGTAAAGGGAAGTAAAATAGTATTTTGTTAGGTTGAGAGTTAGTTTATGTTGCTACTTATTGATGGAATAATCAGTGGGTCATAAAGATCAGACTGCCTGCCTCCTATCTCGTTTTTGTGTGTGTGTATTCAACAATCTCCTCTTTCTAATAGTTAGGCCCATGGGAGCATACCAAAACACCAGGTCCCTTTTGTCCAAGGGTATTAAATTATCTGTTTAGATCAAGCAGAATGTAGTGGATGCTTCTGTTTCAGACATTAAGCAGTTGGGATAGGACTAAATAAACCAGGATGCTTGACATGTGCACGTGCTCACAAGGGACACTGAGCAGCATTGTGAACTAATTCAGCACACACAGAATAGGCATTAAATAAATTGTGCATTACCATTTGGTGGGGAGTAATAAGCAAAGAGATCTCAGAGTCTTCAGCTTAAAAGGAGTAATAGTGTATGTTTCTCACTGTTTCACAGTAAGTCTGGTGTGCTCTTACTCAAACAGATTAATAGTGGAAATTGCATCTGAAGTCTTCTCTGAAAAATGGCATTGAGATTATTCATTAGATTGAAAATCCCTATCCTGTGATAAAATTGATAAGATCTTGTGATCAGTGTTAGAGGAAGAAAGACTGAGTGCCACCATGGGGCAATTGTCTTTGGAAGAGCAGGGTGCAGTGGCAGAGGAGGAAAGCCTCTTTGTCAGAGTGAAATTGTCCAGCAGTGATACAGAGAATGTCATAGTCTATCAAAATTACAAAGGGCATTTTTTTTCCCTTTTGCCCCATAGGTACTGAGGTTAGCATGCAGATATGAATTCCTGTAAAAACTTGGCAATTCTGTTAGGGCCTTTTGGAGCGGGCTGCTCTGGACACATATTTTAGCTGGATTAAGACTTCATTCCCAATTGTCCTGTTAAACCAGCTTTCTCAGAGAGTAGAATTATTCTACACAAAGATTTATTCTAAATAACTTAATTTGGTGCAGCCTATAAGAGAATGTTGGTCTCACTAATGCCTGTGTGGACAGTGGTTGATATCACTGCTATGCATTTTTTTAATTATATGAAGCTTGTAAGAACCATGTACCTGCTTTTCCTCTTGGAACAAACAGTTTGATTTTGCTTCTGATCACTTTTCCTCTCTTCCTTTTTTCTACTTAGCTCCTTCTTTCTATCTCTCAGTGAGAAAAATAAAAACCCCATCTCTTTGTACCCCTACAAAATGACTCGTGTTGTACAATTCAAAATATGAAGAGAGAAAGTCTGGAACATACATGTCATTCTTTCCATATGCATAAGGCAGTGCATTCTTACATTTCTAGATAAGCACAAAGAGATTTTTTTAATATTCAAATCTCATACTCCTGCTTACCTGCACTGTAATAATTGCTTCAAGGAAAAACAGCTGAAATCCTTGCAGTAGAAGGACAATTGTGGTTATGCACCTTTGACTAGATCCTTTGTGCTCCCAAGGAAAATCAAGGCTGAGTTCTCAGCTGCTGGTGTGGACAGTGGCACAGAGTAGGGATCACACCTGATCTGGGCACTGAAATGTGACTTCTTCAGGACTTTCCTTTAAATCAAGGAATGCCCTGTGTTCACAGCTCACAAGACTGGCAGTATGGTGAAAAGACATGAAGAGCAATACTTTACACATTTTTTATTCTGGCTTTTATCCCAAGGGATCCCACAGAGCTTCAGTAACTACCATGGAACCTGCCTTTAATGAAGAGTGGTGACAGGCCTCAATTGTTTCAGCATATTTCCATGAGGGTTTTTTCCTCTCACAGAGTGGTTCATTTTTCTGTTTCTGATGGTGAGGGGAGGGGGAGGAGAGCTGCGTTTGGGGAGGTTTATATCTTTGCAACACTGCTGGTATCCCCATGAGACAGAAATAAAGGATTTTTTTGTCTGTAGCTTCAGGATAGTAGCACACAAGAAGGATGCTCACTGTGGCCGTGCTGCTCTGAAAGGACTTTATCTCTGCAAAACTTCCTTACTTTTGCAGGGCTGATGTGATCTGCTGCTGCTCTCAGAGTGAAGTTCATTTGCTCCTGGTGTAGTGAATTGTCTTTGATAGTTCATGCAGACACACACTCTGCTGAAATTCAGTTTTCACGACAGTAGAATAAAGCCTTCTGTGCATCATAGTGGAAAGGGTGCATTTAAGTCCTCTTTATACACATGGTTTGCTGGGGCAGGCGACCTAAATGGCCATCTCTCCCTGTCACTAACTTTCCCCTGTCTGTTTGCTTTGAAATAAAATATAAGGAATCTTCCTAGGCTAGGTCAGGTATGGGTTTCCCTGTAGCATCAACTCCTTGGCATGTGGAGCATCTTGACATCTACTTAGAAACTGAACTGGTTAAATGAGAACTTGGATCACAGGTTAAAAAAAAAAAGAGATCTTAGAACTGGACGAGCCAAGTGCTGCTCTGTTTGGTTCTCAACACTTTCTGCTGCTGCTAAGGAGCACAAGATCCTTTCTAGAGCCCAGTTTTACTAATTGAATACGACACTTTTATTAAATATGTAAAACCACCCAATTGTCAAGTACACACAATGTACAGCAAAGACAGCTGAGCAGGAGTGCCTGGCTGCAGGCACGGATTTGCAAAGTCTGCAAAAAAGCCCCACAAGGGACAGGGACAGTGAGCATTGCACTACACTGACTCCTGCAGAAGTGTGCTGTACTTTTCATCTTCCTTCATCCCACCTACATGAAAGGATCTTCTGAAGGGGCAGATGTTGGCCTCCCACCAATTCTAAATAATGGATGGTACCAGCATTTGTATTCTTTTTTAGTGGAGCCAGTTGATGCCCTGTTTTATTGGCTCCTAGAGCCCAAGGAAATGCGGTTTAGAGCCAGCCCTACTTCCATGGCTCTGGTTTGCCTTGCTCAGGAAGAAGCTGGGGCTGTTTCAGATAGGCCATCTGGCTCTCTTGAATGAGCTTATTAGTAATAGTGGAGGTGGGTCTATTAGCCTGGGACAGGAACTCAGAAACAGATGCTTTGTTTATGTGTAAAATATGGCTTCAAGCCAAAGCGCTAATCATGATTGCCTCTGAAGTGGTTCTAATCATCTGTGTGAGACTGCAGCCGCTCTCGTGTTGTTTGTACAAGCTGGTAGTTTAGAGGTGTTGTGTACAAGATATTTGTAGTCATAATTTCTCCAAACAGGTGAAGGCAAACATTATGAGAATCAGCATATTAATGTACTGTGATTCAAATTAGAATTATAAACACACTTTCCTCATTGGAGGCTTAATCTGCTAGGAAGAAGCCAGATGTTTACTGATCACACCATTATTTAGAAAGACCTATCAAACTAAAACAAATTATTGCTGTTTAACTGGAGGAAAGCCTAGTTTTATGTATCCACTTAGTAAAACAGCTCTGTGCTGAGATTGACCAAAGGAAGTTTTTACTTCAGGCAGTGGGCCAAACATGAATCCCAGTAGATGTGCAGATTCCCCTTCTGGCCTTAGGACAGCAAAAAGAGGTGTCTCTGTGTTTCTATAGCATGTGTGTGAGGTATGTGATAACAGGAAATTAGTAGTTCTGGCTTATTCTTTACCAGAAACTCATCCTTGAGGCTTTTTTTAGATTTTAGTTAGCACTTTAAAAAGAGGAAAATAAAGGTAGAAAAATTTGTGGAAAATAGAAATTTTAGACCTATCCTGCTTAATTTTTTTTTCAGTTTCTTATTTCTGAGAAGGGGAAATTATGACTGGGCAATTTGCATGAATGCTTAAAATCAATGATTTAATACTAAATTATTTCATTTGTTTTGAAATAGTATTTTGTGATTTAAAAAATGTGATTGTTTCAGGCAGGGTGGCTTTATCCATTCTTTCCTTTTACTTTCAAATTTCTGTTTCCACATGCTTTCCTCAGACAGATATTTGAAATCAAGGCATCTGTCTGAATCTGTCCCACTATCTTCAGTAAATTTTTGCTTCCACTGGCCTCTCAATATAGTATATTCCATCTTATGTTAGTTTTGCATCAAAGCAGTTTTGCTTTTTTCTTTCATTAATCTTCCCCATTTTGGCACTGTATGCCAGTCTTGCCTGCAACACCAGGTTCTGTGCTTTTACAAAAGTGTGAAGTTTGCCTTTTTTCATCTTTCCTCTGTGCAAGGGAAAGGGAAGGTGAATATTACAGGGATTGCCTTATGATTGTAGTCCTCTAAAGATAAGATGAAATATTCAAGATATGTGCCACACTCGTATGATAAACATCACGCTGTCTGTGGATACATACACTGATACTTTTGCTGTGGTCTGGTGGACTTGCAGAACTATCAAAGGAAAACTGCCTTTATTGAATCCTCTGTGTGTGTGTGTAACTTCGAATTGTCACTCTACAAAGTAGGATATTCATAATACTGTGAGACAGACCTGAAATTTGTTCACTGCATTGTTTTTTGAATGGATGTTTCCTAAAGCATATGATAAAAATACCTAAAATACTACAGTTATTTCCATGTAGAACTGATATAAACTGTGCCTTTCATTTAAAAAAAAAAAGTAAGTTGGTAATGTGAAAGCTCTGGTTTAGCTACAAACAGACTGTGAGTTATAGCTTCTTGGGATGCTAGGTGGCATATAGGAGAAAACAGTAAATATTCAGTGGAACAAAACCTGGCATCACCTACCTGTATCTGTTGTTAATTAAACTTGGTAGTCTTTCCTTTTTCCCTCCTGATTGCAGAGATGTAAGGGTTGGGTAAGTAAAAGCACACCTATTAATCTTTTGATAGTATTAGAGAACTAAGCGTTCTCAGTTCTCTCACTGAAATCTTCTTAGAGGTCTGGACTTGCAGGAACACACGATGGCTCTGAGCAAAGCCTGTAACACTGCTCCCAATGTAGCCTTTTTGTGGCTATCTACTGCAGCCCATGAAATGTGCAAAAATAACTCATGGCTCACAAAATACCTCAACCCACCCAGAGTGTGGAAGCTTAATTGGTAGAAATCCCTGCTGGACCTATCACCATCCTATCTGTAATCTTACTGGGCATGGTTCTCAAAGCACAGACACAAAATGAATCGTTGTTTAATTTGTCTTCTGTGCGTCAGAACTTCCCGAGAGCACAGAAGACCATAAAATAAATATTCTTTTCTGTTTTAATTAGCCACTTCTTCATTTTTGCAGCTACTTTCTTGGCAAGTGCATTATCGGTTTCCCTTGACTTTCCAACTGAGGACAATGGCACAAGGGCATCAAAGAGGGGATCTTTTGCATCCATCAAGAGGCATCTTTCGTGTTCCTGGCGTTGTCTAGACTGAGAGCTGTGGCTTGTATGAGGAGTTTTATTAATAGCTGTGTGGAATTCTCTATGTATTGGATGTAGTAATGACTGCAGTGAGTTTTCTGTGTATTCAGTTCATAAGGAGTTCAATGGCATTTACGTCTTCATAATGAAAGCCAGATGTAAAATACTCCTCTGCTTAGCAATAGGCTCTAACAGAAGATAGTTGAAAAATTAAAAATATAATTGAGCCCTTTTAAAAGACAACTTCAAAACTATGCTGGTGCTATTTAGTTAGATATTTGGTTAGGTAGTAAATCTTTTGTCAGGAGTGAAGAGAGTATCAGGAAGTAACTGTGAGGCAGATTCAATGGTCCTTCCCAGAGAAAAGCTCCCACTGACTCACATTCAATAGACACCACAGAATTTGACTGAGAAGGAATGAATTTTACCTTCGTAGGCTGAAAATGCCTAATTAAGGGCCCAAGTGGGTTTTCTTTGAAGTCAGTTGGGGCTATTCATTGAGGGAGCAACTGCTCAGCATAAGTGAAGGTGTCTGGCCCAAAAAACTTTACCTAATGTTGCACTGTGTTAACCTGAGAATCAAACACAGAACAAATGTAACATTTCACTTAATCAGTCTATTATACCATGTTTCCCTAGGAAACTTGTAATTATAATTAATTATCTCAAATCTTCTGTTAATCCATTTGAGCTTAGAAAAGACATGAATTTTAAAGAAGTTAATTTTCTGGTGCTGTGTTACTGTCTTTGAACATTTGAATATTTGGAGTAACATTACAACTGAAGGACTTAAATTTTGCATATATGTTCAAATTCTCCTCAAACTCTCCCAATTCTACATTTAGCTGCTCTTGAGCAAATGCTTATAAAAATTATTTGAGATGGGAAGAAGTAGGGAGATGTTATATTTGCATTGGCTCAAAAATAATACTTTTCATTATATTTTCAAAGTGAATTAAAAATAAATGAAGTTCCTGCATTTCTATAAGCTAAAGGGGCATATGGAAATGAAAATGCTATCCCTTCACCGATTCTCAAACAAAGTATTTTGGACTCAGTTTTAGAACCTCTAGCTGTTTGTCAGTTTTCTATCCAACTTCTTGCTCATAGATCTATGTGAGGTAATGTTTCTAAGAGCACCTGCCAAAAAAGGGAATATTATATTATAAATTATTATGCCAAATGCAGGACAGATGTAAATCTATGTGAGCATCTGTATACTGAGCATATTGATTTACATTAGCTGAAAAAATGCCCATTACTGTGCAACAGCCAATTGCTTGACTTGCTTCCATTGAGAAGGGTGATATTTAGTGTATTTAGTTTAGGAACTGAAATTTAAAAGGTATAAGAGAGTTGACCAACCCTGGCAAAAGAAATCTCTGCAGTATTGAAAACATAGGGTAAAGAACTGACTACTGTGATCAGCCTTAAAGGGAGTTATCAAGAGTCTTAATCCTGTCTGTTATCTATGATCTTTTTAATGTACCTTTCTAGCAACTTTTCCAACAGGAAATTATTAAGAAACTAGAGTTATAGTTTCATAAAGGCTCTAAATTAGTATTTCTGAATGTCTACCTTATAATTGACTGCAATGGACTCAGCAACCCCATTTTCAAAGAATTAAACTTTATAGTTGATGGTGTTGTATATTTTCATGTAGGTGCTAAATAATTTATTTCCTTAATCATTGCAGGTTGCCTCTGTCCAGGAAGGGTGAAATAATCATTCTATTCCTTGAAAAGCACTGGCTAGAAAAGCCCCAAGAGTGGCACTCAAGCAAACCAAGGCAGATTTTGCCATACAGAGTCTTTCAGGACCTACATTTTCCTGCAGCTTCTTCTAGCTCCGATTTTCTGCAAAGAAAGCAGAACATTGGTAAGATCTGGGCTAAAGAATCAACTGTTCTGGAAGCTGACCCTTGCAAATGGAAGAAAAAGCAGTGAGATCTCATTATTATACCTATAAATTGCTTTGGTTTAGAGAAAGTGCTGAGATACTTGAAACTGATCCAAATTGTCCTTAAATATTGTCTGGTTTGTGACATTGCACTTCCAAGGGTGTGGCTTGTGGCACTTGCACAACTTTACCATCTGGCACTGTGAATCCTGAAAGAATGCCAAGTATTCATGGAGTATTTTCTATATATGTGCTCTTTGCTTATCCTCTTTCTGCAGAATAGCCTGATGTGTGACTTGCATATTCTTCTTCAAGATTCCCTGCTGAATAATTTTTCTCTGCCATTTAAAATGAGTATTTTAATACCTGGAAAGTCATAATGCTTATGAAACAGATAGAGTAAGAGTAGAACTTAGACCTTTCCTCACTTGGAAGTAATTTCATAGGTTTAAACAGCAGTTATGATAATTATATGAATTTTAGTTTTGCTTCTCTTGATGTAGGAGGATTGCAAAGCAGTGCCATCAGATTTTCATTTCTGCCTTGCCCTCCAATTAGTTATAGGAACTACAGGCCATATTCTTCACTTCTAGCAACTGCTATCCTGAAGACAGGAAATTGATTCGAAGAATCCAGTCTGGGCACCAAGGGAGGAATCTCATTTCAGTCACACCAATTCTGGGAAGCTTCTAAGAGAGAACAGGTTGATTTTTGTACTACATTAATAGTTAATGTGCCATGTGAGAGAGGCCATTATGAGAAGAAATGTGGTGCTGTATGAACAGGTGAGGAGAAACTTGACCTGATCCATGTTTCTACTCTGCTCTGCTGCAGTTTCTCAGTCTTTTGCATCTACCACAGGAAAGTGGAAAGGTCAGGGAGTTCTGATGCTTTACTTGCTCCCAGCCAGTGTCTCACACAGCAAAAACTCTCCTCTTAGGTTGGCATTGATACTTTTACTAATATTTCTCAGTATACAAGATATACAAGAAAGCATGGAAATCGCATGCTGGGCTATGAATACCTCTAATGTGTATTTCAGTGGATCTCTGAGTATTTGGTGGTGGCTTTCTTTCTTTTCTTCAATTTCAGCACCATGTGGATCAGTGATTTTGAGAGGCTTTGTGAGGGGCTGCTTGATTTTGTGTGGGAGATAGTTTTAATACACTCCTTCAGAAATCTTGTTATAAAGAAACACTTGAAAAATGTATCCTTACTACTCTATAATACCTCATAATTCAAAATGCACATAAAAAACCCCGAAAAATATTTGGTTTAAGATAACCACACACACACAAGCTCCAAAACAAAAAACCAGCTGGTTTGGAGATTGAGTAACAAGGCAAAATAAAAGTCAGAAGAGTAGAGTCATGTGAGTCAATCACATATTGTTTTGCACTACAATAACCTCTATTTTTGTATTTAATAAAGTAATACAAATTAAATTCAGATTCTACTTCAGCATAATTACATTCCTCACTTTCTTTGGAAAATATGCATAAATTAATTAATAAGTAATGTAATAAGAATTCTCTAATGTGCAATATGGGTATGACTAGGTCTAAAGGTTTCTAAGAAGTGTTTAATTTCTCATGCTACCGATAAATGTTTATGAAAATGTTACATACACAACCGTTCTTTTTTTAGCCAAACAAATCACAGGTCAAAAGCTTTAGACTCAGAACATTGAAATTGCTGAAAAAAAAATTGTCTTTGTGTACTACACTTGCTAAGAACAGTTCTGTAGCATGGTATATATATACATATATGTATAGTTTGGTTTTGGGTAGTTGGGTAGTGTTTCACATCTAGCTTAGACAGCTGTTTCTAATATTCATTATATCAAGAACAAATTACACACATCATCTCCTGTGGAAGTCCAGATGATTTTTTTAACAGCAGGTCAGTGTGGGCAGTAGACAAGAATGGGGGATTTTAGGGTCTTTGGGCTGTCTATTGAGGAATGGAATTCAGCTGTCTTTATAGGTTTACAGCACCTCGATCTGCCAGAGGACTCCTATGCCATTATAGGTGGCAGCCTTCTTGCACTCAAAATGGATTTGGTGAGGAAGTGCTGGAAAATGAAGTGCACAAGTCTTGGTGGTGGACTAAAGCAAGCCTGTGTGTGACAAGAGGTAACATGGCAGCAGCAGAGCTGAGCAGCCAATTAGCTGGCAATTGTGCTTAATAGAAATACTGAATGTATACAGTCTCCAGAGCATCCTGTAGATTACATGCACGTTCCTGATATGTACATGATATACATAAAGTTCACAACTAAATGTATTTGTATTAATTGTGATTTTCCTGAAAACGCTTCTAAAATTAATTTCCTCAGGAACTGCATTGCTGTCATGAGATCTCTTAATTCCAGTGTTATATCTGTAAGAGGACAAGCACTGTGATTAGAGATGGATTGTACTGGAGCCTCACCCCTTGCCAGTGACATTTCTACATCACTGCCAGAGTAGGTGTTAATGATATAATGATATAATGGTGTACCCACCACAGGGGCTTTATGTCTGTGTGTTGGGGACGAGGCTGCTGGAAAGTGACTGACCTGTTGGCAGACTGGCTGCTCCATCCTCCTTGACTCCTGAATCCAGAGCTGTGTTGTATTAAGATATAGAAGCAGCATGAATGCTGATTTGCAGCCCTGGTGCCAAGTTGTGTCAGCGAAGGTTCTTTAAAAATGGTATTTGCAAATTATGTATAAAATGTCTTTTGTTCAAGAAATGAATTCTTGAACAAAAGGTTTTTCCCCTCCGCAAAGTTTTGTGGTGGTTTGGTTGGTTTGTTTTTTTTTTAGTAGTTACTTGTATTTTTTCGGAGTTTCCTTATTTTTCTTAGCTCCCTGATGTGTTCTTGTGGAAAAAAAAAATCAGGCTCCAAATGCCTTCTCTGCCTCGGGTGGCCTTGGATATGCAAATCTGTCTTGAATAGCAGAGGAGTTGATAACTCTGGCCTACAGCTCTCACACAAAGGAGACAGATTTGTCTTCTTTACCTCCTGTTTGTCTCCTCAGGAACTCTGTTCTTGGTTGACAATATAAGCAAAATGAAGAAAAAAAATGAAAAGCCTGCTCTAAGCAAAGTAAGAGAAAGGGAAGTAAGGAAAGAAAAAGCACTGCTTTGCTTCAACTAAATAAATTGCTTATTGCAATTTTTTGATAGGTGTCTGTCATTGTTTTTATTCTCATTAGTGGAAACGAGGAGCAAAATATTTCTGTCAGACTTTCACATTTCCCCATTATCATTGTATTTGTCACAATATGTCACTTTTCAGAACAAATGCTTCAAAAGGGCCCTGAACCATTATTGCTGGAAAAAGGCATGAATTGTGTTGTCTATAATAAACTCAATATGTTAAAGAAAAGGGAAATACCTCTGTAGATGTGATTGGAAAGAATTTATTGGCTATTGTAAACATAGAAGAAGAAAAACAATTCTGTCTTGTTTATCAGACGTTTTAACAGTGACAGCCTTTTTATTAGTCATTTAGAGTTAGTTTGCTATTTAAAGCTTTAAATGTTCAATTAGTGGGTTAATCCTTCTTGTAGGTTTTTACCCTTCATTTGTTGGTAATCGAGGAATTTGTTTAAATTCATTTTCCTGAAGTATGCAGTTAAAAGAAATTAGTATCGAGCCTTTGAATAGCAATTGAACATCAAAGCTTTTACAGGTGGTTTGTCACAGAAGGTGCTGTAATACACATTTCCCAGCAATATCCTTAGACATGATTTGCTAAGCTGGTTACTGACCAGCTATTGCTCACCTTTTATGTATCACTGGGTAAATGCAGCACCTGGGAAAAATAGTGCTATCAACACTTGTAAATTACTATTAAAAAAAAAAAAAATCTGATCAGGTTTACAGTACAAATGAGAAGTGCAATACCGTAATTAGGAAACTGTGAAATTGGAAAGGACTGGTTCTTGTCTAACAAAAAAAACCTCTACAAAAGTTCAGCAGAGGGAATTTTTGATGTAGCAGGAGTGTTAACAGCTGCACTAAATTAGAAGCTGCCTATGGAATCCATAATAAAACAGACAGTGAAGCTTCAAACAGAATTTCCATGACTGAGTATGCCTATGTTCCAGACCCATCTCTGGGTGTTTTTGCTTTATAACCTTCATTCTTTCCAATTCCCTTTTTCTGAGTTTGTGTTTTAATAAACAGTAATGCAATAAAAGAGTTCTCTGATGTTAATGATGTATATGCATTGCTCAATAGCAAGTGCTTTTTAAAATTAATTAATAAGTTAGAAGGAAAAGTGAGTTAATTGCTGCAGCAGGAGGCCAGTGAGTCTGTAGGAGTTTTGGACTTAGCCAGAAAATTGATGAATTGTGAGCAGCAGAAATAAAGTTTCATTATGTTGCCCTACATAGGTGCTTCAGATCTGATTCCAGGGAGCGCCCACTGGACAGAGTGTACCTCATTTTGTTCCAGTAGCTTTTTTCTCTCTGAAAGGCAATTCTCTGGGCTTAAAGGAACTGCTCAGAATGCAGCTCCCATTTTGTATGTATTTGTTCTGTGCCTCGTGTTTGTGTAGAGCCCTTGTCTCTAAGGCCCACGCTCTCCATTTTCACTGCCTCTTCCTTTTGGTGCTTGTTTTGGCATCTTTGGCCAGACTCCTGCCACCTCTTTGTCAGAAGTCTTTGATCCAGGTCAGATACGGCCGAGTGTTATTTTTAGTTCTGTGCAGTGTATCCCATGGGATTGCAATGTTCTTTATTTCATTGAATGCCACCTCCCCCGCTTATCTCATTGTGTGTACTGTTCAGCAGAGATGTGTACCATCCTTACTGATATACAAATAAGGATGCAATACACAAATTCCTTTTCCATCTGAAGCTACCATTCTGAGACCCCACGAAAACGAGTTTCCTGGGAACCTGTCTGCACTGAAGGATGGAGTGTGGTACAAAGAGCCCTCCTCTGTATCCCTGAGTCAGAGCTGTGAAGGGTGATGTTCTTTCACAAGTAAACGAAGCCCTAAGAAGGATTTCTTGATAGGCTGGAGATTTCTTCTTGAAAATTTCTTGAATCTTTTCAAGAAGATTGCTATTCAAAGGTTTGGTGCTGCAGCTTAAGACATTGGGAGAACAACATTTTTCAGAAGAATTGAGGCAACTAGACGGGGGTTTTAATTGTCTTCAATGTGTATTTCTCTTGGATTTAATAGGATGTGTATTTTATGTTAGCCCAATGCTAATTTTTTAGATAAACATTTATTGCTGTTTAACAGCTTTGTAATAGATATGTGAGTATATAAGAGATGCATTACATAGCTGTTATTTCTTAATAAATGTATTTTAGGTAATCAATGAGTATTTAATGTGCAATTACTGTCTTATTAAATCTAAATTGAATGTGTGGTTTAGGAAATGGAGAGCTGGCTTCTTTACTCACATATGTCTGCATGTTTGGCTGCAAATGCTATAAAGCTAAGTTTACCAACAGTGATTGGCTAGGAATATATTGTTTAAAAAATTTACTTCATTTCCCTGCTGAAGTTTGCCATGAGTTTCTGGACCTGTACTTGGCTCCTAGTGGGAGTTTGATTAAATGTTCTAGGTAGTCAGATGCAAAGTGCAGCTTTGCTGGTGGAATGGGAAATTCCAATGTGATGGTTAATGCACAGCCTTGTAAAAACGGATTGTTTAAAGCAGGCAGTAACTCCTGGCAGCTGGGACAGGGAGGGGTACAGTTTTTTTCAAGTGGTGGTGGTGGTGGCCATGGTGGTGTGTGAGAGTTTGCTTATGTGATTCTTCCTTCCATCCCCACTCCCTGTCTCCCTAAGGCATGGTGTTTTTACTAAGAAGGCCATGTACCAAGGAGAGAGATTGAGTAAGATTTATTTCGTTTGTGGGACTGTTGCTTTATATTTGTTTTCTACTAGATGTGTGTGCCTTTAGTGAGCTGCAAACTCTTTTATAGAATATTTTCCTTTCTGTCTTCAAGTCAAGAGTGGAGACCAGGCAGCTGGGATGGGTGTGAATCAAACACTGAAAAAGCTGTCAATGGGAATGGCAATGTATTCAAACACAAACCACCTGGAAAAGCAGCTGGCCCCTATTCACCAAAGACAGCTCCTGCTTTCTCTGGATAGTGCCATATTAAGGACACTTTCTAAGTTTGTTTTATAAATGGAAGGTTTATTTCTTATGTTTAAAAACTGGAGCAAGCATGAGATGTTTACTTCTACCACAATTCTCCTAAAAAGCTCATTTGCAAACCAAAAGCTGCTGACAGAAGTTTTGTCAAGGACTGTTGTGAGCTATAGAAGGAGCCTAAAGACTCAAGTCAGGAGAGCTGAGCTGTGAGTCCATACCGTCCTAAAGTAGGGTGTCTCACAATGTCAAAAGAGAGGGATTTAGCATCCTTATCTCTACTCAGGTTGTAGGGGCTTAAAATAGTGAATAGCTCCAGGTATCAGTTCAGTGAATGGCTAGTGAGGTACACCATAAAATTGATGGGCAGTACTCTACAATGACTAGAAAGGTAGGGCTGGCTTGTTCCAAGATACATGACTGTTTAATAACTCCTCTCTGACTGTGTTGTGTTTGTCTTCTTGTTCTGAACCATCTCCCTATTAACTCTGGTTTCATAATTAGGTGCTGCCAATTTTTATATGTTCAGATTAAAGCTCTCATGTAGTGTAGTATCACTCTTGACTTTTTAAATGACCTCTTTGAACAATTTGGCAGTGAATGAGTACACAGTAATGAGTTTACTGTGCCACTTTCTTAGTGTTCAACTTCATTTGATGCACTGTGGCATAGTCAAAAAGACCAATTATTTTTGAAATCATGCTAATTAGTAAAAAGGTCATGGCCTTATAGCTACTTGAGCTGAGTCAGGTACTGTCCCTCATGTCCCTCATCACACCATGCACTGCCCTGTTTCTAGAGATATGAGATGTGCATCATGAACTCTGGAGTGAGCACATTCCTCCTAGAATCACACTGAGGTCATCAGGGTGGCAGTTGAAGTGAATGTGTTCTGTTCTGTTTCCAGAAGACAAAGGTAAATAAAATTCAGCAGAGAAGGACAGTGACATTGCAAACACCTGCACGTCACTGAGTAATGACACAGCTGTTTGTCTAGCTAGACAAAGCCCATAACTCCTGCAGCAGCTAAGTATGCAGGACCCTTTTAATTCAAGAAAAACTTCTAGAGTGATAGAGCTGGGATCTTTAAAATGTACAGTGTTGATCCTTGAGCAGAAATAGTTTCATTTGGATCATGTATAATTGAGACTCTTCACCAGTTTCTAAACTTTATGGACTGCTCAATGCTTAAGTTGTTCTTAGAGCCATCTCTCATTTAGATCATGTTGGCATGGTTGTGATTGCTGTGGGGTGTTTTTATCCCTCATGTTGTAGTGTGTTTTTTCTTTAATGGTTTGTTCCTGTGCCCCCCTATGTTGCTGGCTCAGCCTAGGTCGTGCCCTCCTACCCAGGTGCCAGTCATACCCAAAGACCTGCCCCTTGTTGTGGAATGTTCTTTGTCCTTCCCCCTGCCAAGCTGTCACCCCCTGCTTGGAAATCCCCTGTGGAACTCCCCTGATCTTTGAAGCCCCATTGGTTTGTTTTATCTATTCCCTTCCCCTGCTTTCCCCATTGATTTGTGTATTGTAAACACTGCCCTGTGCTCCTCCCCAGCCTTCCCCCTGCTGGGTAAGAATTTGTACCCTTGCCTCTCTGTTATAAACACAGCCAGTGTCTTTGTCTTTTGTCCCTGGACCCTGCTTGGTTGTATCTGTCTTTGGTAATAAACCTTCTTGGAAACCAAATCTTAGACCTGGCTGTGCCTGCTTAGCCCATAGTGCCGTGGAGCCTCTGCCCAGCTAAGCTCTATTTCGGGTCTCTGTTCCTGGGAACTGCCCACTTTGACATGGTGTCAGGAGCTAGCAGTTGAATCTGGCACCATGTCATGTGATAGAAGAAGTATGTCATAGAAAATTGAATGCTTTTTTTAGCTTCCATTATATGTAGGGGAGTCAATAATTTGAAAGTCTTAGATTCAGTAGCTATTACATTTCATAGGCACAAAACTTCCCAGTCTATTAGAATGAAAGCCAGTTTTTCTTGACCTATTTGCAAACAATGGTTGAAGTGAACTGAGGAGGTTCTGCTTGACTGTTTGCAGTGCTGCCTTGCATATCTCAATAGAGAATATGCTCTTTATGGGTAAACCACCCACAGTTATCATCCTACTCCTTGTGGGATTTAGAGTAAACCAAACAGGAGAATGCTGGTGTAACCTAGTCTAGCCTGTGGTAGTCTGAAATTTTAGCCATTTTTATTCTTCCTGGAAAAGGTGCACGAGGACATGTGTGCATTAGCAAAATGATCTGAGATAGGCCTGGCCTGTTTCCTGTCAGAGCATGGAAGATTCTTTCACAAAAAAGGAAAATGTCTGCAGTTTCTCTAAGAGAGCAGATTCTTTGTTGTTGCTGTTAAGGACTGTTCCAGTTGGTCTAGAGAGACTATTAAAGTCTACAAAAGTTATTATGGATAATGTGAATTTCTTAATGAAAATGTAGGTTTATTCAGTCTGTCTGGAGCCTACATATTTGCTGCAAATTTTAACTCATTTTAATTTGTCACTGCTATCTTTTGTATTTGTAAAGCTCAGATGCTTTTCTCAGGAAGGTGTAACCTGGCTGTTGGTAACACTGGGATGGCACATCTGTACATAGATCAGTTGTTATGGATGGTCTATAAGCCTGTCTACTGAGGGGATAGCTGCTTTCAAATGCTCTGAAAAAATTACATGGATCAGCTGTTTCCCTGTTGCCTTCTGTGGGATATTTTGGGTATCCTATATGATTAACTAGCTATGCCAGTCCCATGTCAACTGCTTTATAAAGGGTTGTGTAGTGCAAGTATGATTAAAAAAAGAAATTATTACTAGTGGACTTGTACAGTAACAGTTGTTTGAAAATATTAATGCTGAATGTATCTTTCCTTCTGCTTCATTGCTTACTTTATATGGAGTTTCAAAGGTTGTTTGAAAGTGTTATACTGCTAATATAGTTTGCTTCCATCTTCCATTACTGTTCCAGTCTGTGAAGGTGAGGTGAAAGAAACTAAATTTTTGTTAAAATTTAAATAAAATAAAATTTATTCTCGTTTGTTATTTACAAGTACACTTTTCATTAGCAGTTGCAGAGGGATAGGAGGTGTGCAGTCCACTTATGAGGAGCACATGGTCTCAGATGTTGTTCCATGTGGCTCTGCAGCCAGGGGAGTGTGTCAGCAGCTCTGTGGGCAGGTGGGCAGCCTGTGCCTGCCCAGCCCTGAAACCACTCTGCTGAGGAAGTAACCAGTGGGAAGGGAGCTCTGGAGAGATGATGTCATGTCCATTCCTCCAGTTTAGAACGTTCTTCATCTTCTTCGTGAAGCATCTTCATTCTTCAAACTCTCTATTAGATGGTTCTGTACGTTTGTTATTCCCACCTCAAAATGTCCCTGTAGCTTTATTGAGATAGGGTGGTTTTGTTATTGCTTTCTGCCTTAGGCAACTTAGAGTGGAGTCCAACAGCTTCACACTTCTTCTCAGCAGGAGGTGTCAGCCTGCACGGTTCCCAGACCTCTTTTAACCAGGCAGGCGTGTCAGGGTGTGAGGCAGTGCTGTGGTGTCAGTCAGCCCCCAGACAGGAGCAGTGAGAGCCTTCTCTTCCTGCAGCCTGCTGGCTGCTTGGGGTGGCATCAAGTCCTTGCCCTGATTTTCCTTCTTGCTCACTTGCCTGTGCTGGGCAGGAGGCCCCTGCCCTTTCCAGCACTCAGTCATAATGAAAGCAAGGCAGAGCAGAGGGACAAAGATGGACTTGTTTTCTTTTGGTCCAGTATATGAATAAGAAAAAAATCTCTTGACAGTCTAGCCCCGAGCTACTATTGTTTGACAAGTGCTCAGAAATGCATTGAAGCTCTACAGCATACAAATCCAGCTCATGGTACTATGGTAAGATGATGTTTCCTGTTTGTTTGAAGGCATTTCCCATATTTATGTGTGTTTTACATACAATAAAGGTCCAAAGTGAAACAGTAACCCAGAGTTGTTTGCTGGGTCAGTCTTATCCCTTGTTCTAGGTTCCTCCTGAGTTGAAGTTCCATGACCTAGAAGTTACATTGCTCACAACCTTTCATCATTCCAACTCCAAACTGTGATTTAAGTTTTGTGGTGTATGTACCTTGATGCAGCAGTCAGGACATAAAACAGATGCTTCTTAGGACATGCTGAAATGTAAATGAACAGGAGTGTGGGGGGGGTAGAGTGGTATCTAAGTTCTTGCCTCTTTAAATTTTTATTATTTCCCA
Source organism: Sturnus vulgaris (assembly GCF_052056855.1). NCBI lineage: Eukaryota > Metazoa > Chordata > Aves > Passeriformes > Sturnidae > Sturnus > Sturnus vulgaris. The sequence goes on from NC_142255.1 coordinate 5,091,879, forward strand.
TCCAAGCTTACTGTTTTTGTTTAATCTTGCCATTCCTTTTCTTCTTCATTGTGTGCTCTTGTTCTTAGGGATATGCAAACTTTATTAGTCAGCTCAGCTTTCAAGCTCTGTGCGCTTTTGTGTTTGAGAATTGGGAATCAGGTACTTTTACAGTTAGCCTAAGGGGAGAACTGGGCAGGAGGAGCCTTTATGAAAAATCAGGGTTGACATCTCCAGCGTTGTTCCTTCATTATAAATATTGTTAAAGGAGCTGTGACCACCATGGGCTCAAACAGAACAGAGCATGGAGGGGAAGAAAAAGACAACCTTTGATATCTGCTCTTTACTAGTTATCACTCCACTGATGACACCGGCATTGACAGGTCTCTTAGATTTGGCTGCCTTTTTTTTTGAAAGTTTTTCTTCTATTAGCATAATTATTCTCTCTGTTGAAGACCGAGTTCATTGTACAAATTGTAAAGGCTGGGAACAGTAGTTAATGCTGCTGCTTGTAAATTTTCTTAAATGTTGTATGCCTAATAGATGGGGAGAGCATTCTGATGGCATCAACTGGTTTTGGCTGCCTTCCTTAACTGGATTTTCTGAATACCCTTACCATTAATGAATCACATGCTCTCCATGAACTATATAATCTAGATGATTGGTTTCTTCCCCTCTTCCCAGTAGACATTTTTTCACTAATATGAGAGTATGCAATGCTATTTAAATAGAACCTTACTCCAAGCTTTATTCTCTGTCTTTTAAACTTGATTGTGTAGGAAAACAGTTGTTCAAGCCTGGACTTTTTGAGGGTTTTCTTCTTTTAGGAAACTAAAAGATATTTTTGCTATCACAATCAGCCTCTATACTGTATTAAATATTACTGAGAGAGAAAATCCTGTTTAGTGGGATGATTAGTTCTCCAAAGGGTTAGCACAGCTTCATGGGACATGTAGCATAAATTTTCTATTCAGAAAATACTTTGAAGTTTTAATGGGTATAAAAGTTAAAAATACAATCCAGTTATATATTCAGAATGATCTTGCTCTTGGAGTATAATACAAAATGTTTGCTACTATGAGCACAGGACTTACTTTATGAGACTCCTTTACTCTGTCACATATATTTTGCTTTCCTAAGCCAAGGTCAGATGCTTGCTGTAGTACCTGAAGTGCCCTGGGCACTTGTGCATTAGAATTTTTCTGCTCTATTCAGAGACCCTCATCTGGTCTGAGTGTCTTCCTGGAAAAATGTCTGGAAAATTACTTCCATGGATGAACTTGGAATCTTCCTCCATGCTCAGCGCTGCTGCCAGAGCATGAGCAGAGGGGGTAGAGAATGCTGAGGAGAGACTCTCTTTGAAATGAGCTGGGGAGGAGGCAAAGGGAGATAGAGATGCTGAGATGACCTTGAGAACTTTTTACTCCAGAATACCCTTTCAGATAACAATATCTGTAGCTTGAGGAGTGGGAGAGCATGGGAAGGGAGTACACCACTTCTGAGGCAAATATTCCATCTGTCAGCATGACAATTACAGGGAAAGTGGTGCTGAACTGAAGTTTGTACTATGTGGTTTATAGACTGGTTGGAGTTCTTGGTTTTACCTCTAAATAGGCTCAAACAGGACTATCAAATCGATCATGAGACAGCTGCTTAAACACTTTGCAAAGACCTGTTCTTACTCTCTCTGAGAGCTACATATTGGAAATAAATGTGTCTTTTGACTGTACACCAAGTGACTGCTTTGCATTCTGATTGAGCTTTTTTTACATATGGGAAAAATCCTTAGGCCTGTTCACAGGGATGATGGGGCACTGTGCACTGCTTGCTTGGCATAATGTTTGTTGACAACTTCCTGCAGATTTTTTTTTTTTACTTCAACGTTTCTATAGCAATTTCTTTCAATTGTCAACCAAAACTGAACAAAGAACACCAACTTTAAACTGAATTATAGGAAATATGTTAGATTATATAGCCAGAGCATGTGCAACTGTGACAATGTGTGGGAAAGGAATGGAATATCTAAAGATATTTGGTGGAGAATGCTAGCCAGGCTACTCTAAGTAATCTGTTATCACTTTTTATGAAAGATAATTGCCTCTTTCTGGTGATGACTTGGGGAACTGATAAGGTGGCTCTGAAAGTCTCTCCCATATGTAACTAATATAAAATGGCAAAGAACCTTCTGTGGAAAACAGCAACTGGTCCATGTGCCTACGTTTCTTTAGTCTTTTAGTACTCTTGGAAATGACTGAAGATAGATCAATACTTATTCAGAAACACACACATGGATTCTGCAGTAAAAGGTACAGCTCTCTGAATGTATGGCACTTCCTGTCAAATAAGATTTTGGAACCTATACAGTGGAATAACCAGCACTCGCTAATGTAGTGTGCAATGTTGTGCCATAAAACAAGTCTGACCATGAGAAGAGCAAAATGAATTACAGTTTTTCATAAGACTGGCACGTATGGAAAAATATTTTCCCCTTAAGGAAAATGGAACATCAGTTTGGGCTTTTGTTCTGCACGTGTTTGAGGGGCTGTTGAGTGCAATGAGATCCCAGGAACTCTGTTCAGACTGGACATGCTCTGGCTGTGTCCAGGTTACATCGAAGGAATTTTCTCTCCTATCCTTGCCTTGCAGTGCAATACAAAGCCACACTCATATTGCACAATTCTATCCTGGCTCTGTATTGATGAGGATGGAAAAACAAGAGAAAATATAATAGGGACCAAAAGTGTGAGTTAAGCAAATTTACTAAATAATTCTGGAGAATCAGGATAGCACTGTGAAATATGTACATATACAGTTTTCTTCCAGACTGTGTGCATGAACTTTCAGCATTATTACTGACCTTGCTGTCCCAACTCTGTCACACGTTCAAGTTTTCATTTCCCTTTTTTTGGCTTGTGCCCTGGAGCAATCAATGTGATGTTCAATAATTGTTAGCAGCTCCTTTATTTATTTGTATAGATGTTGGATTCTGTCCTGTAGATCCATGCAAGAAAGCACTTTATTCTACTAATTTGAAGGCATCTAGTAGATTGTTAATACAGTATAAATGGTAGAAGATATTATGCTTGTTTTAATTCCTTTTTTTAACTTTTTATAAAAAAACGCTTTTGAATTGATCAGAAGTTCTGCTTTTATGATACTCTGTGGGAAGGCTGAGTATGGATTTGCTGTTAATAAAAATTATTCCACTGGGTAAATAAAATTATTCTATCAGATTATGAACAATTTTGATACATACTGTGTTCCTTCCAAATGAGCAAAAGTCAAAATTGTGGTGATGTGTACAGAGGAGTAATGAGAGACTTACAGAAAAACAGGTATTTGCTTTTCTTCTAGTAAATCACTGAAGGCAGCAGGACCCGGTTCAGATGTGTTTAAAGCTTGTTTACACAGTGTTCAATGTCTGTAGGTCTTGAGTTTTTGCTTGAAAATAATCTGAACGTGGATAAGAAGCTGGAAGTGGAATTTTATTTGGTTTCAGTTTTTGTTTTAATCTCTATCAAGCTGTTTGTTCTTCTGTTGCATGATTCTGAATATAACTGCTGTCTTTTTTTCTCTTGGGGGGGGTTGGAGGAGATACATAAAATGCACTGATGGCCTTGCAATTCTTTTTGTATGAGAAAACAATTACAGAGGTGGGATCTTAAAGAGAATTTAGTAGCTCTTATATCTTCTATATTCTCAGTTTTGAAGTTATAGACTACCATCCACCCCCCTAAATTCTACAATTTTTAATTGTGTGAGAATGAGCATTTGTGATATTTTTATTATTTCTGTCCATATTGTCTGAAGATAAATAGATGTCTGATTTACTAAAAAACCAGCAAGTTCTGTGTTTTGTTTTGAGCAAGGTAAAGTTACTTGAGATTTTAGTTTTTGAAGTGGTGGATTGTCTTGTGCTCTTTACAGGGAAAGCCTCTAGTGTGACTTACAGGTTGGATTTTCACCTAATTCCTTCCTATTCACCAACAGATTTTTGCCTGTTCATTAGTTTGTATACTTGCACCTATGAATCTTGAGACATGTTAAATGAATAAACACTTCACCCTGTTCCAGAATTTAAAAAATACTTCCACTGCTTTACGAACCAGGATTTCTGGCCTGCCTTTTCCAGTGTCAGGATATTATTTTGCTCAGGGTCTATAAAAGCAGTGGCAAACATAGGTGTTTCTCCTTACTGCCTGCTTTTCTTTCCTGGCCTGAAGAATTTGCCTTATTGTCATTTATAAAACAGGGAGCTGTGACTAAGGGACTGGTTATATCAGAACTTGATAAACCTTTGTAAAGTAATGTGCTGTTGCGAGTAATGGCCTCCATTCATTATTAGCCCAGTTGATTTTCATTTACACTTGGCTCTAACAATTAGCTTGAGCAGGTGTGAAGGTGATGGAGGGCCAGGGACGAACAGAGGTCAGCCACTGCTCTGTGTGATAAATTAACCATTATTATCTGCAGTGAAAGTGGCTCTTTACGCTTGTCAGCAGCAAACAAAGGGACAACATATCTCACATAAAGTGGAATCAGGGCCACTACTGCAAATGTGATGTGTCTGTAATTTTTGTCTGGTAAATAAAGGCGAATCCTTTTGAAGTGTCACACCTGTGTGTTTCACTTTAAGGAGGTAAACCTATCCTGTCTTACAGATGTATATATATAAATTTATGGGTATTGAGTTTCAAAGCTGAAGTTAGTGGCATTTTATAGTAATATTTTCTAATCTGTATGAGAAACTAAGCAGAAAACTATTAGTAAAGGATTTGAAACATGGATATTTTTGGCAAACTCTAATAAGGAAATTGTCCGAGACTTCTAAGTTTTAAATTCCTATGTTACTACTTCAAAAGCATCTGCCATTTTCTTCTGCATCATACTGACTTTCCTCTAACACGTACCTATGTCTATCCTTCAAATGCACTGTAATCTTCCCCAAATCTAAAAGATGCCCTCTCCTAAAAGGTGTGGAATCTGGGAATGGATCACATGTAAACCTCTCCCAAGCCCACTGTGGGATAATACTGGACTGCAGAAGCAACAGAACTTGAGTTCTGCTTGGGCTTGGCTGTAGTACTGCTGCTTCACTCTTACAAATTTCTTGGTCAACTGGATTGCTAATATTTTACATGTCATGAGTAACTTATAAGGAATCTGCAGGCCTTGATTCTATGTGAAAATGAGAGAAAGTACAGAAAGGACATTCTATTCTCTCCTTCTTGCCTTCTCGATAAAATAGGGTGTGCCACGAATTTGAATGTTTAAATTGTCTGTTCTTGTCAGCTCCCCCTCATTTGTTCTGGTTTTTGGAAGGAAGGGTCTTACAGGATGAGTGCCTGAAGCGAAGTTTTCATTCTCTGGTTAGCAAAATAATCTGCCAATTTGCAATGTTTCAAGTATATGATCTCTCTCCATACACAGCCTGTCTTACCAACTAACAGGAAGAGTATACAGATTTTTGGATACTTTGTTATAACCACTCTTTTTATGAAGAACTTTCAAAGAAGCTCAAAGGTTTTTTTAATATTAGTTTTGGTTATCTGTGATGGGAGCAAACATTTCCTTGGTTTTTTTTTGGTGGACAAGAGTTGCACCATCACACTCCTGCTGGCACTTGTACTGGTTGCTCAACCCCACATTGTTAGCTTAGGTACCAGCCCATAATCTCGACTCCATGGGCCATGCTTTACTCCAGAGTGGCATTTCATTTGCTATTGAGACTCTTTTGTTTCTGCCTGGAATCGTGATGAATTTTCTTTAAAAGCCTGTTTCCAAACCTTCACATCCTTGCATAATCCATTTGCAGAACTTAGAGAAGCACCACAGATTTGGAATCCGAGTACTCCAGCTGATGGAGCAGTCAAGTGGCTGCGTGATCTGAGCATCTTCTTTTCCAAAAAGTTAAGGGATTAGTAATCAGTGTTATGGAAACTGAAATATGCCGAGGCCTGAGAAGGAAGTTGTGTTATTAACCTTCCACTGTGCTCTGGCAGGAACCCCCGAGGCTGCCTGTGCTGTCTGCAGTGAGGAGCCTGCAGAGCTGCTTCCTCTGCTAAGGTAAAGCCTTTCCAATGGAACAGCTCTTCTGTGCTCTGGTTTTACTGCAGATGACACCACTACTTCTTGGTGTTCCCTGGATGTAGTTAGGGGTGTCTGCATCACCCTGAAAATGCTGGAGTGACTGCCTTAGAAGCAGCCAGTGGTCCATGGGCTGGCACACAGAAGTGGCATTGCAGAATGAAGGGTAATGCCCTCCCCAGAGGAAGCAAAATATTGTCAGTTCAGGGCTGCTGCTTATCAAAGCACGGCTGAAAGGGGGTGGGGAATAGAGATATTTGGTATTTATTATAAAAAGCAAAGCTCTTGCAACTAAGTGGCAGCAGTTTAGTGTTGTATAGAGTCTTGTTAGAAGTAAAGTATATGTTTAATCATTTGATTTGTCAAAAGGGAGGGTTGAACTCAGGGGAATAAATATAATACACATGGGTTTAATTACCATGGATGGGTAGGCAAAAACAAAGTATGCAAAACAGTACATTTACTCTTCACATATGTGTGTATATACATATATAATTAGAGTTGGGCAGGAAATGCATTTTTTCCTGCCACCCACACTTGCCTTGTATTTTTATCAAAATAAATATTTTGATAGAAAAACATCCACCAACTCTACCATGTATAGCAATTACTTGCCATAGACAAAGATTAAAAAAAAAAGAAAACTTTGAAGTTAAACTCAAAGCAAAGAAAGCTAATTTTACTCATTAGAAATACATAAAACTCTAATTGGGAAGGGCACAGAAAGGAACACAAACATTTGCTGCATGGCAGAGGAATAAGCATGCTGTAGACAAACACGACTCTTGAGTGGCTTATATATATCATTGACACACAGGGATCAGGGACTTACAGAAATACTTTTCAATAATTTGTCCAATCTGTTTTATAAATCATTGTTGAGTGGGTTGATACTTTGAGGTTTCTACTCTTAGGCCAGAAAACAGCTGCCCCATCTCTTATGTGTTCCAGAAAAGGTGGAGGAGTGGGGGTGATGTTTTTTGTTTGCTTGTTTATTTTTTTTTTTATTTGAGAAACTTGTGAAGATTGAACAAAAATGTAATTTTTGTCTGGGGTATAAATGAGGTGGAATGTTGCTGCACAAATTAGGGAAATCATTAAATATGTGATGTGGTGTGAAGTTAGATGTGTTTGCTCTCTTGAGAGATTGTTCAAATAGGGAAAGGTCAATAAAAAACTGTTAAAATGTACTTTTCTTTGATCTATATTTTTAAGGACAATTTTTTTCAGTTAACTCATGCAAATTCAATGAATTTTAACAGCCTGCTATGGCTGAAGATTTATCCTCTTCCCAGTATCTTTGCAGAGAGAAGCATTAGTTTAGGAAGTTTATGATTTGGAGAAGATATATAAGTTAGACTGGGCATGATGCCAAATTCGGTCTGCTGCAGATTTATCACCAGCTGACAGTGTAAAGGGGGTGCAGATCACTAATGCTCAGTGATACATAAACGTTAAAAAGTTCAGCTCAGGTACCATTGCTGGAGCTTGAAACCATTTCTAAATCTCTGTACTCTGGCCTGAAGTCAGAAGAAATTGTGGTGGGGTTTTCTGGGGGTCTTGTATCTCCTGCTGAAGAAAAGTCAGGAATAAAACCACGTGATAAGAAAAAGGATTGGGCCAGGTGCAGTGCATAGGTTTCCTTTATTGGTTCTAACTTGTCATGCTGAAGTGAATTTTACTGAGTGGGTTTTATTCAGTCTGAAATTTCAGAAGTTACTTAGGTCTGGTTAGTGTCACAGGGCAAGGATTTAATTCTAAAACAATTTGTGATGTGAACTGGAACACCTTTGAATGGAAGAGCCTTACCTGTACTTCAAGGTGTGTGAGTGAAGCAGGCAGCTGTGAATAAACACAGTATATGTTCCTGGGGAGGCAGACCATGGTGGTGATATCATTTATCTTAATATTCAGAGTCTCTATTCAAATCTGGAAGATTTTAGCATGTTACCCCTAATGAATCCAAAATTATTTTGAAGTTCAACAAATGTTGAAACCTTGCCTAGAGGAAGGGTTGCAAATGCATGGTGGCAGGCAGGAAAGCATCCCAGAACTTTGGCAGATGGCTCTCAGAGTTGACTGGTTGTGTGTGTTTCGAGCTTCTGTTTTTATTTCAATGGATGTGATTTAAAATGAGATAAGTTTGGATTATTTTTATGTTTATTTATGCATTACAGATGTTGAAAACTACTGTACATTATTGAGAAGCAAATTGTATTTGTTCAATGAAGAAATGAAGCTCCCCTTTCCATCTCTAACCTTGAATGAGCTGATTATGTCACGCTGCTGTGAAGTAATACTTTTTACTGTTGGCATTTTTAAAGCTGACACAAAAGTTGTTGTGTGTTCTTTCCTCTGCACTAGAGGAGGAAATTGTGAAAGCACAAATGCTGTAGGCGAAAACTAACTTTCCCTGGAGCTGGAGCAAGTTCTGCCCTAGAAAGTATAAAGAATAAATTTTACCTTGTTTTGAAACATTAACTAGAAAAGAAAATGCATAAGGACGTTGATAGTTATTCTGAAACCATCTGTTAATGATGCAGCATTTAAAATACTCAGAGGCTTTATTGCACTCAGAAGAGAGAATTTAATTTTTTCTTGAAATTATCAGATTTGATCATTACCAGATATGCTGAATTCATAATTAGGTTTTTTTTTTCCGCTTCTTTTTTCCCTATTTATGTAAGTTTTGAGGGAATTAATCGTGTCTCCCTTTCAGGAATTTATTAAGGCAAATTTATAGCTTTAAGTCCATGAACAGCATCAGCTGGTAATTACCTGAGTCTTTCAAGTCTGCCACATGCTGAAATTCCATAGTGGATTGCGTCATTGCAGTGATGTAAAGGAAATCCCTTGGTTTCCTTTTCTTTGGGTATCTAAATATCCTAGTTCAAGGCCTGGTGCTTTCAAGTTTTTTAGCAATCGTTCTTAAAGATGCAAACTGCTTTTAAATTGCTTCAGTGGTATATGCACTTTCTGATTGCATATAGTTCATAATACATTTATATTTATATTTATACACTGCAAATTGTTTTATATGCTCTTGTATGAACTATGCATAGTTTTCCTGATGCTTTTAGGCCAAATTGAGGTTTGCTGCATCTCTGAAAGCTTATTCTTAAAGTGAGGTGGTTTTTTCATTTTTCCCACTTAAGCAAAATTCTATTGCTGCAAAGTAAAAATTCTATTGCTGTAAAGTAATTGTATGAGTGAGAGCCCCTGTTTAAATGAACAGTTTATGGTTATTGTATTAAAGCGAACATTTCAACTTGGCTAACACAACCACTGAATAAACACATATTGATATTATAGAACAAAATAATATATTAGTGCATTGCTCATTTGTGCTCTGATAGTCACCCTGATACTATTAGTCATGCGGGGAGTGACAAACACAATTACACTCGAGTGCTAATAGAGTGGAAGGGCAAAACTGCCTGACCTCGGCATCCTGGGTCGATTTAAATGTTTGATGTCTCATTGAATTAGTATCACAGTGTGAAAGACAAAGCTCAAACTAATGGAAATGAGCCTGGACATGCAATACTGCTGATTGGGCTGACATAATTAGAATAATATTCTTCACACAGCTAATAACAAGCAGAAGAAATAAATAACCAAGAGATAACTTAATGACTGCATGCTAAAATGCTCCTTTGAATATGCTAAGGTTAGCATTTTCTATTTACTTATGGAGCACTGAGGGAATTTTTTTCTCCGTGTAATCATTAGCTGTGGTGATCAGCTCCACACTGGTCACTAAGGCCATATGAAACTATGCAGGTTGACCCAACTTTTCCCCCTCAACATCATTATTTAACCCTCAGGGCATTGTTACAAATATCTGTCTCTCTAGAAAACCTGCCCAATCCCTCACAAAAAGAGAGAAGAAAAAGGAGGAAAAAAAAGCTGACACATGATGGATTCATAAATATATAGCTTTGTATCCTCTTACTCCCTTGATCTCCGAGGTACAGGGTTATAAAGCATAGGTAAGTGTGCAGGGCTTTTGAAGACTGTGTATTTCTGTGGGCATGAAATGGGATTTTGTTATGTTTAATACAAAACACCAGACAGTTTTTTAGAATGCTTTTTACAGTAGCTTATCTTAAACTTTATCATTGTTAATCTCTTATGTACCTCTTATCACCTTAGCTTGAGGTGAGGTGATGTAGAAACTGTCTAAGAAAATATGTAGGTGAGACAGATGTCTAGAAAATCACTTGGCATTGCTCATCAGTTCCATCTACACCTCTTTCTTCTTCATTTGTTCCTGATCACAATATGTGCACCAGAAATCCAATCTAACAAAGCACATTGGCTTCACTTCAGGTAGACAAATCTTTGCCATGGGTGGAACTAGTAACCTGTTCAACCATAAACATGTACTCGCAGGATGTTGTAGGAGGACTTTTGATTCTTAACCAGGACCTGCTGGAGGTAAAGCCATAGCAATTTGCTGCCTAGGTATCAAGGAGGGTGATTCTGAGACTAGGATAAAAAAAATAATTCAATGGATTAACTAGATAAAATGCTTTTTTCTCTTCCTGCTTACAGAAGTTCATAACATAAATGTAAAGATTTTTCTTATGTGAGTAAATCCTTGGACTGAAAAATGAGAAAGCAACAACAGCTTCCTGAAGAGGCTGAGGAATATTTTCAGCTAAAATTAGTGTGGTGTCTTTGGTAGGTATCAGCAAACAAAATGTTTTTAACTTTAGGCTCGATATGGAAACTTTGTCTTGGAATTTGCTAAGCGATGTCTTTTGGGTCAAGTCTTCAAAACAGCAGATCACCAGGTTTCAATCAAGTTAGGAAGCTTTGGAGTGTCTTTGGAAGCTGATGCAGGAAAATTCAATTTCTTAATGCAGGATCTGGCAGTGAACTTCCCTGTACTTCTGGAGCTGTGACCTCATTCACGAGGGGATATCACCACAGCACAAAATTGCTAATAAGATCCGATTGATTTAAATTTGACTTGTTAGTCAACTGAAACACCTAAAATCTTGAAACACCTAAGACAATATACATGGGTTTTTCATGCCCAGTTGACCCAAGCCTTCTATCATGAATGTACTGAAGTGGAAACCATAGTTTGAAATGAGGAAGATGTTGCACGTTGCAGATTTGCAGGTAGCAGTCCCAGCAGAGCATTTTAGTTTGACCAGCACAAGGCAGTGAAATGCTGTTCATCTGTTATGTTCATAAGCTGATCTACATCTGTTACTTCCTTTCAAATAATACCAATAAAAAAGAAGGCCCAGCATTTTCAGCAAATCACATTATTTCACTTCATTAAGGGTCAAGGGTTTTATGTCAGTCTATTACCAATTGAGGCTGAGATAGCAGTGCTGAGCCAGCATATGCCACAGTATTGAGGGCTGGCACAGAGGTGGATGTCCTTTGCTTCCAGCACAATCAGTGCTAGGGGGGTCTGGCTGGGGAAGGGCTTGAGGTTTGTGTTGTAAACTGGTGACTGTCATGCAGGCAGTAAGAAATATGTAACTGATTCCATTCCACGGATTTTTGATTCTCAGAGTAAGTGACCCAAAATTGTCCCCTCCTAATCCAAACCCCTCAGTGTTCTGATTGCTGTTAGTTCACTTACCTTTGTCAGCTCTTCCAGTCCTGTGGAGCTGTCAATATTGACTTTGTGTTTGCCTGCCCTGGGTTGTTTCCACATCCTTACAGAAGAAGCCTTGGTTCCCCTTAGTAAGAAAATCAGCATCACATAAGAGGAGCAGGAATAACTCTTTTCCTTCATAATGTGGAGAAAACAGAAGCAACAAATATAGTAAACTAATTACTATTCCCTGTGATATGCAGAGACATTACCTGTGAGCAGCACCTCTTTTTCCTCAACCCTCATCTTTTGCCAAGAATACTAAACCAGTGAGATTAACTCTGGGATAAGAAGTTGAATCTTGAGATAGTTTGAATTTAATGGTGAGGGATTATTTTCCCTCCGTGTTAAACCCAACTGAATTTATTCTGCTGAGCCACCAAACCTGCTCCACTCAGGCCCTTTAGATAACCTTCCGGAGTTTCTGTGCAAAATGGCTGTTTTGAAAGAGGAAATGGGTAACAGTGGTCACTAAAAACAAAAGATGAATCGCAAGCCGACCAAAGATGTTCCTATTTTTGCAGAGAGCTTTCTTTAAGCAAACCATCTGGCTTTTGCTCAGCCCAGATACTCATTTTTTGGTAATACACTGAACATTTTGAGACTGGAGTCAGAGGCCTCCAAGTACTTAGTGCACCAGAGCTGATAATAGCAATAGCTTGACTGATGCTGGTAGTTGAGCCTAACATAAGTTCCATCCCTCCATGAATAATTTCAAAGCTGAACACATTGAGTGCCTTGATGTTAACCAGTTGGATAAATGTGTTTTGTTATTCCCATGGTTTTATGTTCTTTTCTGTGTTCATTATGTTGCGTTCTTTATTTGGTGGCTCTGTTTTCTCACTCCATATAAATGATTCTGGTTGTACACCCATATTCTTACTAAAAAGTGTGTCAGCAGTCTGTTGTCTCTTACTTAGCTCTAGCTTCCAATTACAATCTGTTGATGTTACAGCTCAGCATAATTTGCACATCATTTGGCTTATTGAGACAGCTATATTTTTAAAAACTGAATTCTGTTTTCAGTATAACTGGGGGAAGAAAACCTGTTAAACAAGCAGTGGTTCTGCCTTTGCTGTGGCTCCTAAGGTAGTTAACATTTTAGTGAGGTCTGAGTTCTGAATTTCTTTGTGATAGTGAACTGGGAAAACCCTTTTCCTTTAAAAGAAATGTCCTCGGTCAATGACAAGACGTCAGCTGTTGCAAAAGCATCATAGTGATGAATAAGAAGTAGAATATTAACACTTTTAGGCTGAACATGTGGTCTCAACTCTTTATGTCCTTCTTCAGTTTTTTGGCACATCATCCCCTGAACTGTAGGTTGAGGTTTATTTCACATACCTGAAGAAATCTTTTCACAGATTTCTCATTTATATTTTCCATGTCTCCTTTGTGCTGTGATTGCATGAAAAATACTATGTGTTTAATTGTATGGTAAGTAGGAATTTAAGCTCAAGAGTAACTATGGGATTAGTTAAACCCTTCTTAGGAGGGTCTCTTTTAACAATATAAAAGAAAAACTCCTCTTTGGCACCCACTAGTGTGTCATTATCTAGTGCCTTGCGTGTGAAGGGTCATTTTTATATGATGCAGAAAGGATAGAAAATGTCACTGTGATAATTTCTATTCTCAAATTCTCTATTCTCACAAACAGTCATCTTTTTCTGTGTTTTAAATTTATACAACAGTCTTCTCCTGTAGTCATAAAAAAAAAAATCTGAATCAAGGGCATTGACATAAATTGAAATCTTTTGATTAAAGTGCTTTGGATTCCCAGTCAGCAAATGTGTGTTTCAGTTCGTACATTATTAAGGAACAACAACAACAGTCATGGCTGGCAAACAAGGTGTTTTTCAGTAATTCCTGGTGCTTATAGATGAGGTAATGCCCTGAACTGGAAGGTCTGGTTCCTTCTGAAATTTGTTTGTTACTTAATGTTGAATTCTTTTATTTTTCTCCTCCAACAGCCTTAATCTTGATGATACCTTGTGCACAGAGTGGTACTGCTTATTTTCACAGCAATAGTTCTCTAATGGAAGGAGATTGCTTCATCTGCAATACTCTGCATCCATTTTGAGCAGCAAATCCAAGTTCTGCCTGCACAGATATCACTGACAGGGGTTACTGACTAATGTATAAGCTGCCATTTGAGCTGGGGTACTTGGGGGTGCTCTTATGCAAAACCTTTCTGGACCACAGAACTGCAGCCTTTCCACATCATTCAGAAAAGACAGAAAGTTGAATAATAATTCAAAATCAAGTCCTTTGTGTATTCAACTCTCCTGGTACAAACCCTCCACTGGCAAGGAATGTACTGAAAGTGGTGGTATTCCAGTACCAGTTAAAGAAAAACAGCCTTTGGCTGTCTGGACTAATAAGAATGAAGAAGACTTGCAGATACAAAAAAACCCCAAGATTGTTTTGTTTTGAGCAAATGTAGAAATATCACACATAGTTGCAGATTTGATTTACTTTCATGCCACTTGACAATCTGATAATTTTTGTAAAGATATACTTAAAATGCTGTTTTATGCGAAGTTCACTTTTTTCCTTGTTTAAAAAACACTACATCTTTAATTTGCAAGGCTGTGTATTAATTTTGCTGAGTACCATTTATTTCCCTTCCCTTCCACTTCATTTAAAGTCAGTTGTTGACAACTTTCAGGCATGTCAAAGTCTCACCACTAATAATTGCTTAAGGATCCCTAACTTCTATAAATGTTGGTTCCAGCTAAAAACCCCATGCAATGGCCCTGTTTGAAGGAAAGGGGGAGGGGGGTACAAAAGGAAAAAAAGGGGTGGGGAAAAAAAAAGAAAAAAAACCTGAGAACTTCTTCTGATGAATTTTTGATTTTCCTTCCTAACAAAGAAATGTCTGCGATTCAAAGAAATAGCTTAAAGTGATATTATAAAATAGAATATGGAGTGCACTGTTCTGAATGACTCTTTGCTTTTAATGTGAGGCTTAAAAATTGTCAGTGCCTTTTTTGATTAGATGAGGGTTTTTTTTTTTTTTTTTTTTTTTTTTTTTGTTCTTGATCTAAGAATTGAGGAGAAAAACATGCTACTTGCATTTGAATATGGTATGAGCTGGCTGTAATGTGTTGAAGATAAAGCAATACCAGTACTGCCTGAAGGCGGCACCTGTATCTGTGGGTCAATGCCATTCCTCCTTAGATCGCTGCGGAGCCCCTCTCTCGGCTGCTGCTTTATTAGGCCTAATTAGGCAGGCTGTCACTTTTATTGGTGATGGAAAAGGAAGATAAGTAGATTACTTGTGTCATCTATCTCTATCCGGACGTGTCTAAAAAGTCTAAAGTGATTGCTGTGGGCCACAAATATATTTCACAAGAGGGAGGAAAAAAAATCAGAAATTTATTAAACCTCTAGAAATGACTTACCTTTGGCACTACTGTGTGTAATTTCAAACCCACAGAGAAAAGAGTTACAGTACGTACGTAAAGTCCTTTTGTTCTGAGGGAGAAGGTTGTCTGTAATGGTTTTTGTGATATCAAAATAATAAAAAAAAAGGCTGTTTTCTACTTAAAATTCTAGCAGCAGTTATATATATATATTAAAGTTAATCCAAGTTATAATCAGAGTGCAGCATCTGTGGCTGGTGGAAGGGGCTATTTTGATGACAGGCTTGTTGACGTGTTCCTCTGATAGGTTTGCTCTTTGGATCATTGCTCAGGGCATCTCCAGTTTATGCAGCATGTGTATATTTTAAATGATAGTTTATAGGAATAATTATTTTCTAAATAAAGTATCAGATATCTTCTTAAACAAATTAATTATTGAGAGCTAATATTATCAACAGCAATCAGCACTTGCAATATTTTAATTGTCTGAGACATCTTTTGCTTTGAAAGATGATAATCTTCAGAATGTTCCTCACCAGAAAGAGCTTATTAAGGCATAGCATTGTGGTAGGAAAATGAAACTACCTTTTATGGACTCTTCTGAAAAGGAAATATATTCTTGATTTAAGTGTTGGTAGAGTCAGACACCAATCATTACAGAACTTTAAGCTCAGGGTTAAAACAAAGTGGGTTTTTTATTTTTAAAATTTCTTAAAGCCACCAAATCACAACCAGACAGGTGATAAAATGCTTTTAGAAATTTGTTTTGGCTTTTTTTTTTCCTTTTAGAGGTGGGCTTTTACTTCAACTGTTGGTGCATCCAGTCATGTAGGGATACAAATGCTGACCTCTGAATATGTGATTGCAGCCACAGTATGGGTAGCAGAGTGTTAACATAGGCATCTTTAAAAAATATATAAAAGATGTCTGGGGTGAAAATTCTTAAAATCTCACGGGTCATTGTCTTTGACTACTAGCTAGAAAAAATGAATTAAACTAATTATAGACTTAAAATTAAACTCAATCACAATGCAAGGGCAGGATTGGGCCCTATCCAGCATTCCTTACTCAGAACTTCTTTAGGGTTGAACAATGTAATTTCAGGAAATATTCTTGTGTGTAAGGACTGATGTGGAAGGTCTGTTTAAAGACAGGTTCTGAATGCTGCACTAATGGCATCTTTATTCAAGATTGTGTTCCACAGGCTGTCAGCCATTCTGTTTGTTTGGAATCTTCAAATCTTCTCATTCATTATTCAATTCAGATTGTTTAGACTTTATTTTCTTTGCCCCAAAGTCTCCTCTTCACAGATGCTACCTAACTGCCTCTGTGAATATTGAGATGGCTGAAAGTGCAGTGTCATGGAAATCCACCAGTAGGACACACAATTTCATAGCTGCTGTACAATCCTTTTAGTATAAGTGGAGGTTTTTTGAGCCATGTTATGATAAAAAAAAGTCTAAATGTTGGACTGAGAGGTACCTAGTACCAGGAACTTTCAAATGAGTTTGTCTTGAAGAACTTGCAGATCATTATTAAGCTGAAAAAATTCAGAAATTTGGTTCTTCAGGGTTTTTTGTTCTGCCTCCCATTGTAAGCTATAACTTTTACTCAGTACTCATTTCTTGATTACTTAATTACAGTACCTGCTCAGAGTGGGAGTCTTTCAATCTCGAGGTGTCAAAGTCTCTAAATTACAGAGGAAATATTTTAATATGCAGTATTTGTTTTCTAAAGTTCAAGGCTGAAATGACTTTCCTCCATAATACACAACAGTCATCTGTAGTGTATAAAGGCAGTATATTTAGTTCTCCATCTGGCAGAAATTCCCTTTGGAAACTGCAGCTGCTGGCAGTCCAGCTCACCAGCAGCCTCCTGGGAGGCAATCTCTCATCAGAAACTCCGTGCAACTTTTGAGGAACCACAAATGAGATTTTGAATTTTTGAGCCGGTGAATCATCTGAGAAACAAAACGTTTTTACTCTGCAGCAGTGTTGTGGTCAGCCTTCAGTTCATTTATAGGGAGTGAGCACCTGCTGATTTACATTCCCCCAATCCATCTGCAGTAAACACTGAGGTGTCACTTTCCATGGGCTGCCAACTCTGTCCTTCCTGCTTGACTGGGTAACACCCAGGGATATGGCACACCTTCCCATAAGATTTTAGGCTTAGGTTCTAATTCTTGTTTCTGATTGTGGATACATCTTCTGCTTTTTAGACCTGAGTTTCAAGCATGGGGACATACTATCCATGCCTATTTGTTTATAAGGAGACTAACCCAAGGATTGTAACAGGATAGAGCTAGTGATTCCAGCAGCTGGTCACATGGAGAACCACACCTCAGTTCACTAAGCCTGGCTGATCTGGGCATTCACACCCAGCAATTGCTGCAAGGTCACCGGTGGGGAAAACTGAGGCCTGAACTCAAGGCAAGTGTGAGAGTTATTAGTTATTTACTGTCTCTGTGTCTCTTAGCATGAAGATCCATGGTCTGACCTACTTTGAGATGTCTAAATATATGTTGTCTGTAAGTTAAGGAAAAGCCAGTCTACATAAATATTTTTGCCATTATATTGTTTTCTGGATGTATCCACGTTTTGTAGTTTGTTGCTGACATTCAGTGCCACCACAGTAGACACAGTGTATCTGACCTATAAAAACTGAGTTCCTAAAAAGGTTCTTTATCTTTCTAATGCTTTTGAAAAGTTTCGAGGAAAAGAATTACCAAAATTACTTCACAATTTCGTGCCTGTAGCTGTAGCCCAGTTAGGGTCTAGTAGCTCAAAAGCACTGAAGTAGCCAACTGAAGCCAATTCATTTTTAAGAGATATTTAAGATTCTAAGATGTTCTTGATTTAAAAAAGCAGATTATGTTTCTCTAATCGTGTTTATTGCTTCTCTTCAGCCATTGAACCAATTAGGTACCAAGAAATATAGTCTAAAATGATAAAGTTCCTTGCACAAAGTTCTTACAGAGTTAGTTGAGATCAGTTTTAAAGATTCTCTAAATTTTTTAAGCAGCATACTTATCCTCCTCCTATTTCTGTGTTTCCTGTAAAGCCAGAGCCAAACTCCCTGTCAGCTACACAGGGCTTTGGTGAAATAGTTAGTTCTCATATTCATTTCTGATTGTGTATTTTTTTATCTTTTAACATGAACACACTTCTTTCATTTCAAACTGATGACATGTGTGTTGGCAGTGTAGGTTATTTGTGAGGAGACAACTGCAGATACAGAACAGTTCTTTGTGTGTGGCCTTTGCCCACCTGTGTGGATCAGGCAGGAGGAGAAAGGAATTTCCCTCATTGTTTTGCAGCACTTTCTTTCACAGCACTTTGACACCTCTTTAGGCCACATGGCCATCAGTCCAGCTAGGGTCCAGTGCACAGATGGCCCTCAAATTCTGTTTCAGCAGGCAGTGGTGGTCAGATCACCGTGATCTTCCAGGGAATTGTCCTTTAAAGGACGTCCTGGTGGCACAGACATGGCCTGTCTGCTGCCACTGAGTGATTTCAGCTGGGGTGTGAGCTCAGCTCCTCAGGGCGATGCAGAAGAGCAAGGGACAGAGCCTTCCTGTGGGGTTCTGCAGGAGACTTCATCCAGCTGCTTCCTGCAGGAGGAGCAGGGACAAAGAGCCAGAGAGGCAGAGGGAGCAGGGTTTATACAGGAAAGGCAGAGGGAGGGGTAGAACATCAGGGCAAATCATCTGAGGGCTCAGGGGCAGAGCAAGGGAGAAGGGCCAATGGGTGACGACAGATCAACATATGGCAGCAATGCATTCTGGGGGAAGTTTGTACCTCACCATGACCACAGGGGATTTTGCTCAAGGGTTGTCCTGCCCATGGGAGGATGGTAGCTTTTACCTCAGCCAGTTTACTGGCCACCACAGAATTTGGTAGCACCATAAAGGGCAATATCTGGTCCTAGCTGCATTTATGTTTTTCCTTGTTTCTTTCACATCCCATTTGTATTAGGTTTTGCTTTGAGAATGTAAAAAGCCAGAACTAAAATTTACAAATATTATTGTTCTGTATTAATGACTCCTGTATCCAATTAGTGAAGATCCTTATTGCAATATGCTCTGACTTGCATTGCACACAAGAGATAATAAACAAGATTCCCAAGAAGCAGCTTTATAAATAGCTTCTCTGCAGCATTCCTGGACTGCCCCAGTTCTTGTGGTCTGTCACTTTGCCACGCAGCAGAGTGCAGTAACACCAGTAACAGGCACTTAGCACAGGGTAAGGGTTCCATCAGAGCCAGAACAGAGTACAGGAAGTACCAGTGTTCTCTGCTCCCCATCTGTTTCTTGTAGGATAAGACCATTTCAGTCTTGTGGCTGATGCAATTAACATTTCATTTCAGGTAATAAAACCTGTTTGCTAAGTACATTTTAAGGAGAGATACTGTATTTTAATGGGCATTTAGTATCTGGCTATCAACAGTCTGTGCTCCCTGCCTGGGGACAGCAGGCAAGGTTTATTAAATATTAAGAAGCTGTTCATTACTTTATGAAACTATGACAACAGAACATCTGAATATTTAGAAAACAGTTAATGTTCTTTAGAACAGTTGTTTCAGTTAAGGGAAAGGACTAATGTTTGTCTGGCTAAAGATGCATAAAAATGTAGTGTCTTTTTGAAGTTTGCACTTTGCTCCTGCTACTTGAGAATGTTGAAATTAACCTCCACCATGTAATTTAGAACACAAGTGATAGCAGAATTTCCCATTAGAGCATGCAGGAAATCCGATATCTCAGATAAACATTGCTTTTGCAGTATCTATAAAAATCCCAAAGTCCATAGGGGTATATTGTTTAGAGGTTTGGCTGTCACCAGTAACTTCTACCTTTGTATGCAGTGTACAGAGACCATTCAAATTTCATTGCAGATCTCAAGGAAAAGATTAGGTCTTTGCAAAGAGATGACACCTTACTGAGAAAACATCCAGATAATTTGGAAGACCTTCCTTCACTTCAAGCAGAGTTTGAGGCAAAGTGAAAGCTCTTTGTCTATCAGCCATTTTAATATCAAGGAGGAATCACATACTGTATTTGTATCCACCCTTGCTGGTATGGGGTGAATCAGAAAATGAAAAAAAAAACCCCAGACTGACAACCCACTCTGATCTTGCCAGTCATGCTGAGTGAGCAGAATCTTGTTTCCACCTGAAGTAGTTGATAGCAAAATTCCCTTAGTGGTTACCATGGGATACAAGACTTTTAAGTGCATCTGTTGGGAAGGACAGGCAGCAGAATTATTTAGCATGAGACATGATTTCATCTCAAATGTATAGAGTTACAAGGGTCACAAATGTATTACCACTCGGTGATGTGCAACTAATGTTTTAAGAGTCTGGGGAGTGGGGGCAAACCACAAAAACTTTAGTCCTGTATGAGCAGTAAAGATGTTTTCCAGGCTTTAGAATGTGGAACTATGGAACCTTTTTGTATATTTTTCCAGTTCAGCACTAAAAATACTGACAAAGAGAAACAACATTACCTGACAATAAACAACCCTGGTGTCTGAAAATGATCATACCTTGGTCCCAAGACACAGACTTGGTCAGATAATTGTCCTGAGTGCAAGAACAACAGAGGGTGAGGATGGACTAAAGTAGCCTTAAGTCATCTTTCTGTCTTGTACCTCAAGCTGGATCCTGAATCTGACTCATCTGTGCTGCTGTGGCAGCAGAGCCACTGAGCAGGGAATAGGAGCTGGAGTGGGACGTGTAGTGCAGCTCACTGCTTAAATTGGTAGAAAAGACCAGAATGTACATGTGGAGACTGAAGGCATTCATTATAGCAGGCTATAGGATTGTTTTGTCATAGAAGACACTCCAGTCTACATTTACTTTCAGTAAATGGCAGCAGCAGGGGTGTTGAAACTGATTTTGGTGCACATCTGTTTCATGGGAAGTTATAACATCCTGACTACAAACTAATGCTATCAAAGCCTTTCTATGGAGTGGTTTAGATGTGCCTTAGGCACGAGTGAATTTCAACTACCAGTCCTATCTGAGAGCTGTAACACAAACTGTTCATTCCAGTACTTCTGGGTAATGACTTTGCTCTCATGTTAATTTTTCTGTTCTTTGGGTTCACCTGACCTGAGATGATGTGCTCATGTCGCTTGGACATAAGGATGTCTCCTTCCACTGGGTTTGCACCTGTGTTTTCTTTGCCCTCTTTCAGTTCTTTTCTGTTTCTCAGTTCTTTTATTTGCTTTTTCCCCCTATGAACACTTCTCTTTGGTCCTTCTGCCAGGAACTTTAATTTTTATTGGACTGTATGTTGTCCTTGCAGCCTTTCACTACCCTCTGCATTCAGGCCTCACCTGCCTTCCAAATCCTTAGTCTTTCTGAGCTCCCTGGCTCTTCCTGCCTCTTTCCCTTTTGGTCGTGTGTCTTTGCATGCCTGGTCTCTGAAGGATTACAGCACTCAGTTTCTGCCACTGAGCCAGAGAAAGGTGAGGAGCAAGTCCAGGGCACAAAATACCTGAGCCTGGGAAGAGTCAGAGTGGGTGTGGGCTCACTCTTGTCTCACCCCTCCACAGCCAGTGCATGAAGACTGGGCACACATCAGTTTGCATGGGTACTGGCTGTGATAACAGATTTGCATGGTTTGATAATAGGAAGATTTTCATAAGAGCTTCTCTGGTGGGGTTTCTGGCTACTCTGGGTTCTTTTGGACATTTCCATCAATATGTTGCAAAGCTTGTCCTTTAGGGAAGGGTAGAAAATAGGCCCAATAGGCCAGAAGAAGTAAAGGAAGACTATTTAGCTTCTTTCACTGCTGCATTTAATGAAGAAACTGTATAAGTTTTGTAGGGGAATGGCATAGAAAAGGGGAAGAAAAACATCTATGGGGAACCAGACTTCTCATGAAATGCTTTAACTGAGGGGAGAGGAACGACCCTAGAATCTTTTCAGAAAGGAAGACCTATGATGGTGCAACTGAAGCAAATTTCTGCTTTTCCAAGTCTTCTTGAACTCAGATTTTTTTCATCTGTGTATGAAGTAAAGTTTAGAGAATTTTCTGTTTTTCTGATCCTGCTTTGGAGTAAGTTTGCAAGTCTTCAACTTCTCTCTGAGCCTTTGCCGTGTTCTTCTCTAGTGGGAACCATCCCTTGGGTTCTTCCCCCACAAACAGTTCTTTGGTTTATAAGGGAAGCACTTTCATTTTGTTTTTGTTGCTGGCGTCCAAGACTGACAAATGGGTTTAGTCCCAGGCTCTTCTTTCAATTATTAATGAAAAATATTGTATTACCCGAGGCTAACCCAACATTTCGTTCCATTTCCAAGCCTTTGGCAACCAACAATCTCATTGCTGTCTAAAATGCAGAGAAGAAAATCTTTTGCCTGTTCCTTCTTTTCTCTCTGCTTCTGCCTCGCCTCCCTCCCTTAAGAAATTCACTGCATAATTGCAGGATGACTCTAATGAGTGTGCTAAGAAAGCATTGTTATAAATAAAAGTGAACATCATGCAGTCTGATTGTCACTTGTTTAGGATTTAAAGTATCAGTTCCTGAACATTACAGAGATTTAGACATGGGTTAATTAAACATTTACATACATGTGTGGAACAATATATTGTATGGTGCAATAATGTGCACTTTAATCAGAATCTGTGGGTGTTGTGTGTTTGCTTGTTCCATGTTAATTGGTATCGTGCTGGCTCCTAGCTTAGGTCTTTGGCTGGATGGAACAGAATAGACATGGTGTTTTAAATATTTTAATTAGGACCAGCAGTTCCCGGCTCACTCATTTCTCATTGGATTGTTTTTCATGCATGAATAAATTAGCTAGCATGGAAGTACTTTGCAGAAAGTAGTTGCCCTCTAGCCATAAAATGAGTCCTGTTCATTAATACTTTAATGAAATTAGCTATGAGCAAAATATCATTCCTTTTAACTGTGTTCTAATTTCTTAATTTTAATTAGGCACATAATTGTAGTATACTGAAATTATCTTAATGTACAGCAAGAAAAGTTCTATCACCATGGGCCTGTGGCTGAAACTTGAGCATACTTGCAGCATATTTCAGCTTGCAATTTTTCTCTTCGATGTTTCCTAGCTAATCAAAATCTTTTCCTTGCTTTGTGTTGTTGCAACATGAAGTCAGGAACTGACTAATCCTTTCAGATGCCAGAAAAATTAAAAGAATCTCTGATGCTGTGTTTTGTTGTTGGCAATATTCGTTTGACAGTCTCAGTTTTAGAGTCCAACATAACCCAAGAGCACTTCTAGGGAACAATGGAAAACACAAAACCTGTTTGTTGTTTTGGCTTTTTCCCCTGAGATGTTTCATGCTTTGCTAACCTGGAGTTGCTACATCTAATTTATAATTATACAGACTGAGGTAGGAAGCAGTGAGAACATATGAACTCTGAGAAATTTAGATTTTAGCAGCCCTAGCATGTCATTTTTAGTACAAAGTTTAATTAGTATAAATTAATCTAAGCTGTTTTATAGATGCCTCTTGTTTCCACTTTGGCAGATACTGTTCTGGTGGATGCAATTTCCTTACTGCTAAGACAAACATGTTCTGACAAAAGTATTGGTTACTCTATCTAATAGTAAGTTTGACATGAGTATTTTGAGTGAATGTCCTCATCCTGATAGAGAACTGTAGAAACAGAAAATAGATACATTCTTTTTTAATAGGAGAGCTAAGGATCTTCAATCCAAAGTTATGTCAGGAGGGATTTAAACTTCAGCTTTTACTACTTTGCTCAA
Source organism: Sturnus vulgaris (assembly GCF_052056855.1). Lineage (NCBI taxonomy): Eukaryota > Metazoa > Chordata > Aves > Passeriformes > Sturnidae > Sturnus > Sturnus vulgaris. The sequence goes on from NC_142255.1 coordinate 5,115,666, forward strand.
AACTGCAGAGAACTGGAATAAGAAGCCAGGAAGGAATCTTGAAAGTTTTAAAATACTGAAAAAGGAATACATATTCAGCCCTAGAGTTTTTGCATCCAAATCCTTTGAAAACTAGGTTTTGTATTTATCACTATATTAAGCAGAGAGAATTTCAAGGAGTAGTGACTATATAGATATGAAATGTGACTTTGACCAAAGGAATTTTAAGGTCAAATGCTGGTACATTAATGTTGAACATGGTAGATTTGTGTACTGATTTCTCTCTCCTGTACAGTGCTGCATTATGCTGTTCTGCAGGTGTGTCTGTAACCTGTCCACAAGTCCTCTGAAATCCACAGTGCACTGAGCAGTTGAGCTCCATGTTCCTGCCCTCCCCATGGACATCATGCAAATCTGGGCTCTTGGCTCTCTTACAGGGTGACTGGGACCTTTGTCTTTGCTGAAATTGAATTTCTAATTGAAATCCTTTTTGGCAGTATATTTCACCGCCTGCTGTAATTGGCACCTGCTCTAAATAATATTGATATTTCTTATTTAAATAATAAATTATGGCTAATTGTAATACTTCATTATGCCCACAATTAAGTGAACTGAGGTTAGTTTACAATTAATACTAATACTAGTTGATGTGCAATTTGAATGTAATTTGCTGCTGTTAGCAGATTGCCAGTGGAAAGAAGAAAGCTAAGGGATTTCTTGTTTCCATTGGCAATCTTGTTTTTCTAGACAAACAACCTTAAATAAAATGTGAGTTATATTCAAATAACCAAGAAATTAATTAGACTAAACATTCTGGTTTTATTTCTGATCAATCATTGTCACTCTTCTACTGGTATACACATATTAAAACATTCCCTTTGGAGAACTTAATTCCAATTATACCTATTAAAGATTAGTAAAATTAATGCAGTGCATCTTTAATTGTTTCATGTTATGGGAGACAAGATAAGTAAGTTCAGAAAATTCAGGTTTCGCTCAGGCAATCTCCAATATGATGGATTTGTATCAGAATGCTTAGCCTGTGTTTGATCACAGACTGCTGTGAGTGCTAACAGAGGCTCTAAAAAGAAAATGGGAACGGGCTGGAAGTTTTGTGTGGAACTTCAGCCAATGACAACAAATGCTACAGACACTGATTGAAAGAAATACCACGGAATTTCCTTTCTTGTAGCAAAATATGTTTGAGTTTATTCAATTGGCTTTCCAAGTTACCTGTACCTTGAGGATTATTTGATGTAGAGGCAGATGGACGTTAGCTGGTTTGCTCTACTCCACCAGTCAAAATTCTCCAGGTCCTTCCAGCATCAGAAAACATTTATAAAGTGCTTGAGCAGCAAATTCTAAATGCATCATCACTGTATTCAGTTTTCTGACTTGACAAATTGACATTAGAAAAATGACCTGTATTTCTTATATACCCATCTGTAATAAGGCTTAAAGAAAAAGTTAAATTTAAAATTGCTTCCATCTTTTGTATGATCAGATAAGAAACTGTTGAATCAGAGCTGAAGTAATAATATAGAAACTTAGCAATCTCGATCTCAAATCTGCATGGAAGTCTAAGTAAAAATCAAACAAAAAATAGGGTAAGCTCTAAGGGAATTTGAGTAATAAACAACATAAAGGGATGGATCAAAAGCCTGTTGCAACATTCAAGTGCTCAAACAGCTGTCACTGGGGTCTCTTTCTATTTCTGTCACAGCACAGTGACTTACTCTGCAGTTTTTTGGAGTAAGGTAGTGGACACTAATATGATGTTCAGCTACCAAAAAAGGAATTTAGGCATTGGGAATTAAATAATTTGCATTGGAATTGTTTGAGGGAAGAAACACAGAAATGAGGAGGGGAGTCCAGTCTCTATTATGATTCTCTGCCTGCACTACAAACATTTTTCTGGCACAGTGAAAATTTGTGTATTTGAACAGATGTAGAATGAGATTAATTTCCTCTGCCCATGCTCTGGGGTGACCAAGCCTGTTAGGATGTAAGAATGGGGAATGACACGCCCAGAATCACTTGGAAGCAGGACATGAGATGGAACTTTACACTACAGTGGTGATAGGTTTAATGATCTTATTGCCACATAATTCTTGGTTTCTTTAGTTTGGTTGGGTTTTACTAGAACGTTATGACTTCTTAAACAGCCATCCAAGTACATCACTGCTCATTTAAAAATTATCTGGGGGAAAAGTTGATTAGGTAACTAGAATGAGGAGAAATGTTGGAGTTGTGAAAGTCCAACTTAAATCAGGACCACTTAAAAATTAAAAAGCCATCTCCACCATTTTTAACTTAATCTTATGATTTCCAGGTCAGTCAGAAGCCATCCAAAATGTATGGAATAGAAAAGGAAAATGAATGTTTCTTTTTCTAGAGGACCAAAAGCTAATTTGGGAGAAACTAGAGTTCCTTTACCAGATCAGCAAATAAACTAGAAATTGCAAATGATCTTGACAGAACATGTAGCTGGAGTGATTTGGAAGGAAACATTTCAATAATGAACATCCTTTACTGAATTATTTTTCCTTCACTGGTGGCACTTCTTAGACAAAGAATTAGGAGATTCTGTGACAAAAAACTTCATCCTAATCTTGTTTCCTCCTATCTTTCTAAATAGCTCTGCATCGTAGGATTTACTTACCAGCTGTAATATTAGCATTACAAATCCTTTTAGGTTCCCTGCTGTTATCCAAAGATGCCACTTTTAAGACACCAATCACTCTCTTCAGATTGCTTCTGCCTTCAATCAGTGGCACATCTGATTTCACTATAATTATGTTATCATTTAGATTAATCAGTATTTTGCCATTTCAGTTGATTAGAAAATTACAAGTTGAACACAGTATTCATAATAAAAATACAAACTAGATGGTAAGAAAAGAATGCTGGAGAACAGTGGGTGTTTAACAGCCTGTCTCTAGTTTTGAATTCAGAAAATATCTTCTTACAGTTGCCACAACTTCCATAAGTCCTTGATAACAATAAAGCATCAGTGCCTCAGAAACCAACAGCCCTTCAGGAAGTGGCTTTTCATTTATGTAGTTATGGAAAATTTCCTTTTTTATACAGTGTATATAAATCCTACCTCTACCAATGAAACAGCTGCTTTGAAATTCTGTACCTCTTTTCACCACAGTGCTTTTCTTAGAAATTCAGAAAAACAGTAAGCTACTGTTGTGGCTCACAGTTCTAACTAATTCTTATTTGTGGTCAGCTCTGTACACTTTGGGGTGACTTGAGTCTGCAAAATATGGAATTGTTTAATAGATTCAGAGAAGAGTGTTACAGAGTTAGGCCTGGGGAACCATAAGGCAAAGGATCAGAGACTTTTATTTTAACTGCTCTTTGCCATTCCTTTTTTGATTGTGGTGTTAATCCTTCCTTTATAAAAGGAAATAGTAAACATTAGTATGTCTAATAGTATTATTTGGACTTGTTGGAATGTCTCTGCTATAAGTTGTCCTTACAAATAAGGGGGCAATGTATCTTTGCTACAGATCAGACTTATTTACTGTATGCTATGAGCATAATTGTATAACCACAATGATCTGTGGCAAAAAAGATTGAACTGCCAGCTCTGCTATTCCATGTGCACCTTTATCATTTGGTCTGACTGGCTACCTCCAGTTCCAAAAAAGCTCATGGGAATTTTTTTTCTTCCTGCTTGGGCATTCTCTATCAAATCCTTTTTGCAATCTTTCATGCAGATTTACTGTATTTTCTGAAAGAAGAGAGCATTAGGCACATCCTCTGCGAGTTCTCTACAACCTTCTCCTTTATTTCTATCCGACATTACAATCAATCATGTGCTATTATATATCTGTTATGGAATCTACTCCTAATGCCAAAGGACTGACTGTGACACACAGCATCCAATGCTTCGAAAAAATGTCCAGCTCCTTGAGAGCTTTCTGATAAATTAACCGAGTTCAAGCAGATAGAACAAGGTTCCAATATTGAGAAATTAAACAAAAACAGAATATATTTTCATTTCCCTGGACTGCAGGGAAAAATAGTTGACAAATATTCATCCTTTTAAATACACTGAATTTTAGAAGATACTGCCTTTCAACATTGGCTCTTTTATTAGCTTCTCTACAGGTTGATATTCCGTTGCAGAGTATAAATTAAACAAAAAAATCAACCTAATTCATTGTGATTCCATTGGCCTTAGATGTCCAGCCTTATAAGACTTAAAAAAGCAGTGTCTGGTACCACTCTCTGAGGGTCAGGTCTGTTTCTCCCTTGTAATCATGAACATATTTTGTGAACATACCTGCTCCTTTTGTGAAGCCTGTGAAAACAACCTAGGAAACCACAATGTCATCAGCATTTTTCTAGCACATATTTTCAGACTTTGCAAGAGAGATAGTGGCATGAGTCTGCTACCACAATAGCACTGTAATGAAGTACTCATTAAATTTATGCAGATGGTAGTTTCTTTCCAAGGAAGATGTATTAATGTTTACCATTATGAATATGAAATTGTTAATTGTGGATTTTGAAACTTCAGGAGGCATTTTGAGTGTGCAATTTATCTTATGACAAAATTTATCCTAATAGAGTTGTGTTGAGCTCTCAGAATGACAAAATCAGCAGGGCAGTCAGGCAGACTGTCCCTGGGGAAAAAGAACTGTTTTGACATCTGTCTGAATAAATACAGTATTTCTCCTGGTTATTCCTGGACTAATATTACAGATGCTGTGTTTGGAGCATGATGCAAGCTGGTGTCTGGCTCCGAAGGGGGCTCCAGGTCTGTGAAGAGCACAAGCTGTGTGTATTAAAAATCAGTTGTAATTCAGAAATGTAGAGATCGCTGATGTCTGGAATAGATATCCCTTCCAATCAGGCCTCCTTAGGCTGACAGGCTGCAGCTTTCCCAGGTAAAGCAGGGACGGGCAGGGCTGTGAGTGTGGAGCTCCAGAAGGAAGGGGAGCGTGAGGAAGCACCAGCAGCAGGGTGGGCACTGCTCCCTCCCTGCCTGGAACTGGGGTTGTGGCTGAGGATAAATTGGTCTCTTGGTGGTGGCTGATTTCAGTTTTGTTTGAGTCGCCTCTTGCTGAGCTCAGTCTCCCGATCCGCCTTCCCCAAGTGACTTGTTCTTGCCTTGCTGCAATACAAACAGGGTTTTTTTTTAAAAAAAATAAACAAACAAACAAAAAAGAAAACCATTAAAAACCCCCAAAACCCAAACAAAATTTCGAGGTCTTGAGATTTAGAATTAACAGTAATGTTTTTACATTTATAGACACTTAAAAATTTTGATTACAAATTTTTGTGATGCGGAATGTTACCTACTTTTTTTTTTTTTTTTTTTTTTTTTTTAAAAAAAAAAAAAAAAAAAAAAAAAAAAAAAAAAAAAAAGAAAACCACAACCTTTTTAGCTTACCGCGGGGCGGCTGCGGGAAGGAGGATGCGCCCCAGCGCTGCTTTTGCCGCAGCACCCAAAGTTTGCCGGCACCCTTTGCCTTTGACTTCGGCAAATGTCTGAGGCATGGCTGCTCTCTGTGGTTCAGAGCATGCACGGCTAATGAAAAGGTTCGCAGAAAAAAATCCTGCTCGCACTTTATAGAGGAAATTGTATGAAGAAATCGTGGCGTTGAAGCGCCTCTACTGTTTTGTCAAAAAGCTTTGTAAGAAAACCCTCTTTCCCCCTTAGAATAGCAGTCTTGAAAAATTATTTTAATCAAGAGCTGGTTGACTTACTGAGTATAAGGAAGCATTATTTTGGACTGAAGTGCTTGATCGTTTCTATCTATTTTTTTTTAAAGTCCCTAAGAGGTCCACTTAGGTTCTATACTTATGGAAGTAGGACAAGACATTTACCGAGAGTTTTCTGCTTCACTGAACTGCTTTTTTACATCATTAAACAATATAGTGAGACAGAAATTAAGCCAGAATAAATAACACACATGTTTAATAGCGTAGTTAACCATGGGAATAAAGTCTGTAACTCAGTTTTTCCGAGAGGTGTATAAAAATTCAGCAATCCACATGGTCAAATGCAATATATATCGGTTATCCATGACTCATGAGCTCTCCTGTCTTCTCCACACGATTGACTGAGAAAGATGGAAAAATTATCTTTTCTCATTGAAACTGTTTAGAGATTTTTATTTCATTGTGATATCATGCTCCCCTTTCCAGCTGCTGGTTGTTAGCCCATGAAAACCCCTTGTGCTCAGCTATTCCAAGTAGGTGCAAAAGCAAAGGTGGCATTGAGGATCCCTCTCTTTCTCAGAAGGCCAGTCAGAGAAGAGGTTCACACTGACTCTAAGAGCACTTAAAATTAACATATTTTTCACATGGATAACATTTTGTTGCAGATCATTCTCTTAATAAGAATCAATTACCTGGGTTTTTTTGGTGCTTTTTTTTTTTTTTTTTTGAGAATCCAGTTGTATGGAACAAGTCTCACGGGAAGTGTAAGATTATGTTTTTAAACCATTAATTTCTTCTGATTATCATACTGCTTTCTTCATGCTAATTGCTAAACCCGGTGGGATCTCACTAACATGAGATACAGCCAGAACCAGACAACAAAATCGGAAGATAGCAGAGGTGGTGATTTTAAACCCCACTGCCAGGCTTATGGCACAGTACTGAGAAATGGAAAAGGCCAGTCCATCTCTCTTGCTGCTCAGGATTGTCCCCACAGCACATTGTGAATGTGTTTTGTCTCCTGTGTTTTATGGCTTTCAGATGATGTAGGGAGTTTCCACACTTCCCTGAAGAGATTGTTCCATAAACTTGTGCAATTTATTGTGAGATGCTTGGCTGGTGTTCTACTGTAATTTCCTCATTACTGAGATATAATTATCAGTAATATAATTATATATACTGTAAGGGATTTCTTTTCTCTCTGTGGTATTTACACCGTCTTTTAGAATCATAACCATTTTTCTTTGCAAGCCTTTAATATATGCATTTATGGCTTATTCTTTAAATGGTTCAGCATTCTTTATTCAGCCTTTTTTGCTTTTATAAAAAAATTTCATGCATCATGGTAAAATGTGATTTGTTTTGAGTGAAAAACTTTCAGCTGACCAAAACCTTGCCATCAAAAGGTTTGGGTTTTTTTTAAAGGAGGGAGGATTATGGAAGTTGTCTGAAAATGTTTGCTTCCCTCCAAACATCAGGTTTTTGTTGTTGAAGAACCAGTAATGTCCTGATTACTCAAAGGTCAGTAGTAAGTGTATATGTATATGTATATGTATATGTATACTTATATTTTATATATATATATAGTATACACTCATATACTATAAATTTATTTCTTTCTTGGCAGTGTTCACACATAGGTGCTGCTAGCCAGGTTAGATACTGTTATGCATATATCAGGTATGTTATGCAAGTAAAAATACATTTTAGAGTGACTGTCATCCACTTGCTGCTTTTAGGATGTTTTGCTTTGCTTGTCCATGTGCTGCTCTGAATCTCCTTGTAGGATATGGTTGGTATTATTTTGCTAACTTGGATGCTGTGATGCTTGGATGTCTTTTGTCCCTGCTCTCCCACCCCTGTCTAGCACTGTATAATATATGCTTGTTTATAGTATTGGCTTTTAAAGCTCTTTTTACTTTACTAATGAGAAACTTGCTTTTTTTTCTTTGGTGGTGATCATCATGGGATTACCCAGCAAAAAAACAATTGACAAAACAAAAGTTTCCCTATGACTTGGGGTGTTGCAAGTGGAGGATATTAGTGTAAAGAACTGCAGGCTTGATGTAATGAAAGAGAGTAATCCTGCAGGATTTGTTTGTCAGGGAAGGGAACTCAGTGTCTGTTGCCAAGAAACTGTCACACTTGCCTTAATTATGATTAACTACATACACATGTATCTGAGAAGATTTTTTCCTCATTGACTTTTGTAGGATGTCCATGTCATTGCTAAATATTATTTCACTGACATCTGCTATTGTAGTTTTTTATGATAAGAGCTGATCTCTGGTGCATCATCCATCTATACAGAAAAATTATTTGCAGTGCCTGCATCTATTGCCAGTTTCAAATGTCTTTCTCAGCAGATTTCTGTTCTAGGTAGCACCAAACTGCATTTATTTGTGTTGCTCTTGGCAGTTGTATAGTCTAATCCTGGTCAAGAGGGAAAATTGCTTTGAACCATGAAATAATGCTGGGGTTGTTTGTGAGCAAGCTATTTATGAACATATTGAGCAACTGGCTCCAAACCAACCAGAGTAGTTCATAATCTGTATTGATGAACTGCTCAGATTCACAATGAATGCACTAAGTTTGCATTGCAGAGTTTCTTATTCTGCCTGTTCTCTGTCTCATTTGTTCTAAGAGGAGTGTCAATAATGCATGATATATTTTTAAAGGAAAACTACAGTCTGGCCCATACATTATTTGCTTACAAGGATGCTTTCAAACACTTAGTTCCAGGATCATGACTATTATTACAGCCAAATTAATTGTGCTATAGGTTCTTGTTTTACAGTAACTTTATATTCAAAAATTACTGTATTTTCTAGGAGAAGCCAAGGGAAATCAAACGGAAATCAATAGTAACCAATGATGGTATATTCTATAAGAAACTACATATTGAGAAATAAGCCAAGAAAATTTATACCCACGTTATTTCATAGAATCACAGCATAGTCAGGGCTGGAAGGCACCTCTGGAGATTATCCAGTCCAAGCTCCCTGCCCAGGCAGGGTCACGTGGAGCAGGTGACACAGGAATGCATTCAGGTGTGTCTGCCATATCTCCAGGGACATTATATTATATATCTTCCAGGGAGATATATATATATATATACACACTTATGTACACGTGTTTGTACATATGTATGTATATATATATACACACACATTAAGGCTATCCAGACGTTACTAAACTCATTTAATTTTCACTTTCTCATTCTCTTCATCTGATTGTGTTGTGCAGGTAGAGTTATTTGTTATACTCCTCCAAAGTCAGCAGTAGAGAACTCTGTCTATTTCTTGTTAATTAGACATTTAAGCTCTAATTGGCAACACTTAAGACAGTCAGGGAGTGTACAGAGCATTCACTCACCAGGAATTGTATAGGCAGTTGATCTAATCAATGGTTTGTACTCCAGAGGCATTTACTTATTCACAGCTGAGTGGCTCCAAAGGACAACTGATTTAGATACTCACAGATATCCAGTAAGGTGCAGAAGAGCACGGCTACAATTTGGACATCTGACTAGTTTCCAGTGGGAAATATGTATGTGGGCACATTTTGAGTTATAGTGTGCATCTACATTTTCAGTGAAAATGGTTTTGTAAATGAATCTCAGTGCATGAGGAAAATGGAGAGTGCCAAACCAGTTCCCAGAAAACCTCTTAACAAATACTTCTGTTTTCTGGAGAGTGAGTGAGGAGGGGGAGTTTTATTCATACTTGAAGATATAAAATCAAATGCAAGTTAATTTGGAAAAATAAGAGAAGTTTTGAAAATCTCTTCCCTTTGGAATCACTGGGATACTGTTTTGCCTTCAGTAGTATTTACCATCCTTCTTTGTTTTACTCCAAGTGATTTGGAAACCAGTCTTGCCCACTGTTTGTCACTTCAGTTCCCTGGGGGCCAGTGCAGTGTCTATGAGGCATATTTATCCATTCTGGAGCAGTAGCAATGGCATTTGGCAGCGAGGTGCAAGCCTGACCTCTACTCTTGGTGCTTGTTTTGCTGAACCTCTGGGCTGATTTGACCTAGGCATCAACTTCCTTGTCAGTGTGTTATGGGGTTTTCACATCCAAGAGATAATTCTGAAACTAGAACTGACTTCAGTTGCTCAGGATCCAGGGTTGAGTTCATATCCCTGAAAATGCTGATTCCACTCAAGGCACGTGAAGCTGTGCCTGCAGCAAGGCAGGCTCAGCTGCCTGAGCTTCACTCACAAACCATAGGTTATGTCTGGACTGCAGCTACAGCAGGGACCTTTGGCTGGGAACCTCTGCACCAGAAGGTGGGACAAGCCCTACTCAGCCTCTTTTCCCTGAGCCACTGGCCAACTCTCCTTCTCCTTAGCACCTGGGGAAGAAATGCAACTTTTTGTTGCTGAGGCTCGTTTCTTAAGCAGCACACTTGGCAAGCATATTTCAATTTCATTCTTGTAATCTGGATTATGTGCTACTTCTGTATACAGAAGAAGTGGGTCCTTGGCAATGGGATGAATATTGAATGTTCTTTCTGCAGTGTTGCTGTTCAAGGCTCTGTCACCAATTGAAAATTAACTTCCCAAACTCCCATAATTTCTGAGGGTATTTAACCTCTAAGTTGGGAGTTGACAGTGCCTGATCTTTAAAAACTTTTCTTCTCATGGTTCCTGGTGAGCCTCATAGCACTTTTCTAGCTACTCCAGAGAGCTGGGTTGAGGGCAGTTAGTAAGTTAGAGGGAAGGTGCTTCTCGTGTCATTAATCTTGACCCTACCCTAGGGCAGGCTGCCTAACTCAGTTTAGTGAGTTCAGAATCTGTGCCAGGAAATCAAGCAAGCTCTGTTCTATCTGTATGGGCTCATACCGGGTTGTATCCTGCCTTTGGCCATAGCTTATATCTGCACCTTTTACCAGGAGCACTTCAAGAAGCTGTGGACAAGCACCTGGACAGAAATCCACAGATGGATTTGTATAGGATTGTTTGTGAAAGCTGTCTGGACACTTGCCTTGGTGGGCTTTGCAAGCTGAATGAAAACCCTGAGCAAGGGCTAAAAATTTTGAATATAATAATGTGCATTTAAAAAAATAAAAATAAATTAATATGAGTTGAGTGTTAAAAGCAGCCCAATTATGTCAATAGCTGGATTACATCCATTTAAGAGCTACCTTGAAATTTTGTCAAATAAAGTTAGTTTGGGTGACATCTGTAGAAACTAGATTTTTTTCATTGCATAGCACTGTAAAAATGCTATGAAATCAAACAGGGATGGTCTTACTGCCCACATGTGCTTTCATACTAGCAATAAAACTGACAGGAAATGAGTTGGTATGATTCAGATGAGACCAGATCAGAGGCCAAAGTCCTACTGATTTCAGCAGGAAAACAGATTGTACCTGAGCAGGAGAGGGGGAAGAAAACTGCATAATGCTGAGATCTCACCTCAGCCTGAAACTGCTGTAGATAAGTGTTCCCAAGGCAAAGAGATATTATCTTATTTTAAGATAAGCAGGTTTTACTTTCTTTAAGTTTAGAGACAAAAGGAAAAGGCATTTTAGCTTGTGAAAGAGATTCTTTCATCACAGTTAAGTTTTTTAGTAGAATACAAACTAGAACCTAGAATTTGAAACGTGTTGACATCGGAGAGATTTTTGTAAATTCATATGCTTAGGTGACTATGCCAAGAGAGCTGCCTTGGAGGGATTTTGTGCAGTTATAGAAAGATACTAACAATTTTAAATCTCCAAAGACTTTCAGTTAACTTGCAATCTTAAGGGTATTAATTTTACGTTCCTGCTTTTTCAGTCTGGTTAAGTGTTTATCTGCATCCAGTATAGTAATTGTCACACATAGTACTTCCTTGTACTGCTGTTCTATCATCAAAACAGAGATGGAAAGGTTTGTGAGTATCTTGGAGGGTTTTTTTGCAAAGAAGGTAAATAATTTTATCTCTTTTTTTGTGTGCAGTCATAGTATATTAAGTTTGGGTTTTTTTAATTAGTAAGGAAGATTATCGGCATAAATCTCACATTGTAAAAAAAAATAATTAAAACCTCTACTCCTCACTAGGAAGCATGATTTTTCAATAAGTAGTTTTACTAGTAAAAAAAAAAAGGCCATTGCAATTCTGTTTCCCAAGTGCTATAATTCCCTATCCTACCTGCCATTGCTTTAGAGATGTAAGAATCTGAGATACCATGCAGTTTGCAGTGTGATTGACACACGTATGTTCTGCTTTGGCAGCTGGATTGCCACAAGTGAGCTCTCCTTCAGTTTCCTAACTAGACTTGTGTAAAGACCAAAACAGAACAACTGATTTTAGTCACAAGGAAAAATAAGTGTGTCTTAGCTTCAGCTGAACACTCACAGTACCCTAAGCCTAGAGCTTGTGGAGAGTATGTTATCCTGCAGGCTCCCATCTGATCTTACTTTTCCAGTCAAAGCTCTTTTTCTTTTTTTCTCTAAAAACCTGACTTACTGACAATTTGTTATTTTTAGTTGGGAACAAATTCTGAGCAAGTGACAGTACCTAGCTCATCATGTGGAGACTGTGAGCTGCACCCATTTAAGTCTCCTGCCGTGTGTGCTGCCCTGGGAAGTGTTGTGTCTCAATAAAATTGTGTGTTGTGTCTGTTTGAAAGACAGGTGTGTGCTAGGGAAAGCAGGGCCCTCCCTTGAAATGGAGGAAATAAATCCTCTCCCTCTGAATTCGTATAATTTTGAAATTAAGGGGCTCTCAGGCAAAGATATGAGAATAGGAATAGCAGTTGTTTACTAGTGTGTGTAACAAAGCAAACAAACAACAGCAGCTGCAGCCTTGACACCAAACAGAGCAGGAGCCCAGCGACCCTGCGGGCTTGGCCTGGGTGCAGTTCCGGGCACGGCCGGCGGGGGGCGCTGTGGGCAGGGCAGGGCAGTGATGGCCCCGCCGGCAGGGGGCGCTGTGGGCAGGGCAGGGGGCGGTCATTCCTCCAGGCCAGCAGGGGGCGCTGTGGGCAGGGCAGGGGGCGGTCATTCCTCCAGTCCAGCAGGGGGCGCTGTGGAACACGCGGTGAGGGCGGCTGGGCCCAGACGGGAAGGGATGCAGGAGAGGCTTTGCCTCACCAACCCTGGGGCAGGGTCAGCCCCGGTGCCCCAGCAGGACGCTCAGAAACAGCAAATTGAAATGTCAGGACGTCCTAGCAGGGGTGTGGGGTCCAGCAGCAGAAGGAGGAGGCAGCTCCTGGCTGGGTTATGGCGGTGGCAGGGCCGACCCTCCTCCTCCTCAGCCAAGAGCAAGCGAGAAAGAGCAACTTCCTCCGCTCTCCTTTCTCCCGCTTCTAAATCTTGCAGTGTTCCCCTCTGCCCATATCTCCCTCCCTCCAAGAGAAACTCCCAAAAACCAGTTTTCCCCTCCTCTGTCTCAAGAACCTAGCCATCAGTGCTACTTAGCCTGACAATGGGAAGAATTCCACAGGCAAAGATGAAAAGGAAGAGAAAACAACCCCCAACATGTGTGCACATAGATGTCTGCAAAATCCATTTTGTAGGTGGTAGGAGCAGCTCCAGTTCTTGTGCAGAGAGCAACATCAGCTATTGTAGAGAAAGTGTTTGTGTATGTATCTGGCTGGACTGAAATGTGTCACCACAATTTCTTCCAGTGAGCCACCCTTTTCTATTATCACTCTCCTGAAATTGTGCCTGACAGGCCCTGCAGGATTGGTTTTGGCTGGGCTTTAATTTGCACCACTGTAAGTGTTTAAAATTAATGCCAGTTCTGAAAAATTCCAGCAGTTTGAGAGGCTTGCTGCACTCAGAGGCTTGGAGAACTGGTGTTGTACCTTCGAATGTGGCAGTGAGTGACAGCAGATATAAGTGATTCACTGGGTTCACTGTGTTTATATGTGTAGACTATTTGGGGTTTATTTTTTTTTAAAGTACCCACTCAAAGCAGTGTAAATTTATTTTTTTCCTAGAGTTTACTTTATCCATATTACTTCTGTAGTTGTTCTGAAGCTTTCAGTTCTGAGCTTGCAAGAGTTCAAGAAGTTACACAGTGTAAGCAAGATATGCTATAGCTCTGCAAAAATCTGCATATTTTTCACTGTGTGAGTGCATACACTATTTTTTTATATAATAATCACTGAAGTAGGTAACTTGGCTCCAAGAAATTCAATTGCAAATAATTTCAACCATGCTCCTTAAGTAGCAACTCAAGTAACCTGACATGGTGATTTTTCAGTAAGCAAGTAACTCATAGCCACCATTTTTATTCAAGTTGACTTTCTTGAAAGAAGGCTGTTTGTGGCCATATCATTGGTAGTAGTCCCCCTGTCCCTGACCCAAAGCCTTTTCTAAAGCTAATCTTCAGAGAAACCCATGCTACATTTAACTTTGGTATCTCTCCTGTGGGTCTCAAATTTAACCAGACACGGCCAATCTGAATATTTCCTGCATGTTAAACAGACCATTGTAAGCCTTTTCCTCCAGGCTAGATTGTTATAAATGCTGTTTATGATCCTGCTATGACAACTGTGAAGGACATGGCAAAGAATTTATCACAGGATTATTCATCCACCATCAGAATACCTAATAAGATTCTAAATGACCCAAGATGATAATAAGATCTAGCTTGTAGCAATAAGGTATTAATAAACTGGGGTTTTTTTCAATAAGGAATTGTCCTGACATCATTACCCTGACATATTTGTTTTCCTTCTATTTTGCTGGTAATATAGCTCTGGTGCTTTATACAGCAAACTTATAAAACCCCATGATGTATGAAAAATACACCACGTATGAAGTGCAACCCATAGGTTAAAGTCAAGAGCATTCTGCTTGCCTATGCCATAAAAGGACTAAATTTTTTAAGTAATAGATCCTAATTTTTCCATGCTCTTTCACTTTGTATTTAAAAATTGTATATAGAAGAATACATGCCCTACATACAAGGCCATAATTCAGATGAAGAGATTTTGTCAAAATCATAAACCAGAAAGTGCAGGTCGGGTGATTGATGACTGGCACTGGAGCCCTGAAGTCATCCTGAGCTGGAATCATACCTGCAATCCTTATTTGCAATGTTTCTGGCTTTGAAACCATTAGCTTCCTGGGGGAGAAAAAAGCTTATATAATGGCATAAAAAACTGGCAATTTCTGTTGCTGTGAAAATGACAGATGAAAAATACATGAATGTGCAACTGGTCTGATTAGACAAATAATCTGGGGTCTTCAGGAAGACCTGAGGTCAGTACAACCTGTTCCTGTGCACAGCTGACTCTGCTCCCTGCTCCCTCTCAGTGCTGGGCTAGGGAACTTCCAGATTCCACCACTGGCCCCACAGGAAAGACTCTTAATGGAAAGAAAAGACTATCTCAACATGAAGTTTCTGAGGAGGTGAGAGATGCCAAGTACAGGAAAGAGCAGCCATGTAAAACAGCTACTTATCCACTAAACCTATTGAACTGGTGATAAAAAGCTAGATTACTCCTTTAAAATGCAGACCTGTTACAGCTTCTATAAATACAAGTTTGCACTGGCTGGTTTCAGACTCTTACAGGTTGGTTCCCCTATTGCATTATAGTAAGAGAAAGCATGAAACAGGTGGATTGTTTTGCTCAGAGCTCTGACCTGAGGCAATGACAGAATTGCAATTCCTGGTCTCAGTCAGTTACTCTGCCCATCAATCTACATCGTGACCAAGGTCATTTTCTTAAAAAGCCAAAGATGGGTGTCTATCTCATTATTGCTTAAACTTTTACCAGAAGTTTATTCAAGCTGGAGAAAAGTGAGATTTGGTGCAGAACACCATAAAAAGAGGCACAAAAAGAACTCGGATTATTTAAGATCTTTGCTTTCAGTCACGTTTCTGGGTGGAGAATTGAGTGTTCCATTTACAGTCAAGTGACCTGGTGACCTTGCAGGGCTGGTTCATGACAAAGTAAGCTAGCATGGGACATAAAACTTGTGCCCCTTTTCGTTTTTGAACTTCCTCTGAGAACACCGGGAGATTGCTCTGCCTTGCTTCTTCATCTGAAGAAAGAAAATAAAAATATTTCCTACCTTAAGGGAAGGTTGTGGAGACAACTACCAAAAATTACAGTAATGGCAGTGCTCAGACATCAGTGGAATGGAAGCCTTGTGAAAGTCTAACAAGGTCTCATTTCTGGTGCTGTGCATATTTGACTTTTCTTTCTGATGCAGCAAAAATAACCATTTACACACCTATTTCCCAAATGTAAAATGAAGATTGTATGTTTCTATGGGTGCTGTGGGTACAGAAGGAATATGTGCCGAGTGTGCAAGTGTGAAATTAAAGGATAGATTTGAACAGACATTTCTAATTGAAAAAGGAGTGGGGTCAAGACTTTGTTCCCATTTACTTGTCTTTTCCTCACTGACCTCTGGTAATTTTTAAGCCACTATTCACGGAAAGTTTCTGTTTTCTAACAATCCTCTTTGTAGGGAATAAACAGGTCATTAAAATAGGTGGAAAGTAAGTAGCAAAATATTTTATGTGTTTTTATGTTTTATCTTCATCCTGTCTGATGGAATTTAACTTGGATCCATCTGGGGTGTGTTAATGGTGCTAAAATAAATATGCTAGAAAATTGTAGTCACATTCATTGCTGGTGATAATTCCGTTACTTGACCAGACTTACCAATACATTTAAAAACACCCATCTTCAGAATTTTCCCATGATTAATATAAACTTTGTTAACATTATAATATGTGTAGATCGATAGAATTTTATAGAGAAGGGGCTTGTGTCAGCTCTTATGAGCTCTGGAAATAGGAAATTTATAATTCTCTTAGCTTTGACAACTCTTGTATGTCATCCCTTCCAGCCTGATCAGTCCCTTTGCAACCACTGCTGTTCTCTGTGTAAAATGTGAGAACACAATGGGGAAACAAGATAGAATAAAGAACAGGAGAAGCTGTATAAATGATGGCTGAGGGGAGAAAATATTATTGTCTGTTAAGCTGAGAAGAGTACTTGTTGCTTTGGGGATTGGAACCACAGTGAATTGCTTGTGAAAGCTGTTCATTTCTAGTATTTTTTTCTTCTGCTATGGATGATTTCCTGGAAAAACTGAATACTTACAATAGTGCAATCTGGTAAAACCCCTTCCTGGGTTCAGCACCTGCTTATTGGGCTGTCCTTCAGATATGTTTGGAAAAGGGGATATTTTGTGAAAGACGATTGTGTGAGTGCAGGGTGACCTGCACTCTCAGTTTTCTAGGAAGCAGAATAAGTTTTCCCTTTCAGGTAAGAAATTCTGTGAAAGCTGTAGAGAGAGATAAAAGCAAACACTGTCTAAGCAAGTGAACAGTTGTGAAATTTTCTGGGACCAGCACCTCGCAGGAGCCAACAGCATTCCATCAGTAATGCTGGGAACAACCTGGGAAACAAGAATCACAGCTTCCCTCAGCCTCTCCTTTCAGGAGACGTGTATGGCCTTACCGTTTCTCCACCTACAGCTCCCACCTCCCAGTGTCTCAGAGGAATCCTGCTGCTCCACTGAGCACTGGAGAGCAGAATCATCTTTCCCAGGGCTGCAGCCACAGGGCTCAGGAGCTGCTTGCACAGCCCAGCTCAGAGCCAGGCCTTGCAGGCAGCAGCAGGAGGCTGTGCCAGTGAGGGGCTGAGACACCCAACCCACCGTGTCTGAAATGGGCATAGAGAGCTGTAAATGTGGGAGGGCAGGTCAAAAAACAGGTTCAGCTGCATCAATACCATCATTGTGCATCAATGTCGTTGGTAGCCTGAAGATTTTGTAGGATTGTGGTAAACCACAATTTATATTCTGGAACAGAAATGTTTTCTGGTCCCCAGTGCCTTGTATTTCGGACTGTTTAGGCTGGTTCTCTGCTACTGTATCTCCAAGGAGTCTTCAAATGTCACTCTTAATTTTTGCTAATTCTGCATGTCTTGCTGTCAGTAATGCCAACACAATAGAGAAAGTAGGCTAAAAAAGGAGAGAAGGCATGCTGATTTTTTTCCTTTAAGTTCTCAAAACAAATTAAGGAGAAATATTTATCTCTATAGTATTTCAAATCCACTGTATTGCTTCATCTATGTAAGTCTGCTTTCTCTGTTGTGTCCTATTTAACTCTAGTAAGTCACAAGCACATTGAGGCCAAATAGTGGTACAAATCTGACAGAAAGCTAATGAGCTCTCCTGTGATTATCAGTAAGGACTATGACTCATTAAATCTCATTTCCTGAGAAAGTTCTCATGAGTAGAGGAAATTATCTGGACTAAAGGTCTAAAAACCGAATTCGATCAGATTTATAGGTGTTCTTGTTGCAACAAAATAATCAATGAAAACAGATGAACCTTCTAATGAGAGCTTTTGGTTACTGTTCAGAGAGAGGGCTCTGCTTATTCAAGATTATACAGCTGTTATAATAAATAGATGTGTGCAATGTGACTTCCATTCAAAACTATGCTTGAAAATGAACCTGGCTTGTCCAGTTTTTGGTAGGTTGTGATTGCCTTGAAGGCAATGTTTTCTTCTTAGATGCACATCTTTGTGTAGTACATTTTTTGTACATTATTTAGAGAGGAAATGCCTCTTCCCTGTTGCAGTGAAGAAAAACTTACATTGATTTTAATGAGCTTTGGCTCACCCTCTGATAGAGCAGCTTTTGGAGAAGTTTTTGTTTTGACAGTTTTTATCTTTGTGTAGAAATGTGTGGACACAATCTCCCGTTATGTTGCATGCTAACATTACATGGATATGACAAAAAAAGTTAGTGTGGAGTGAATAGTAGCGACCCATCAGTGCCTGACAGGTGAGAAACACGGGCAGCTCTTTGCATTTGTAATTCAGAGTGTGATCTGAAGGGCTCAGCAACTGAACTGACTTGCCTTTATAACTTGATTCTTCCTGTGGGGAAGGACCTCAAACTGATTGCAGCAAGCTCTGGATTTGAACTGTTTAAATGATCAGCTTTCTGGGATACTGTGGTGTGATGATATAGTTGATCCTGCTGGCACTAAATTATCTTGGAACAGGAAGCTTAAAATAATATAACTATTTACCAAACAGAAATGTATAGTTCAGTTCGATCTCATGAGCTTGGGTCAGAAATGAACCCAAGGTGACCATCTGGGGAATAAGAACACTGATGCCTTTCTGAACAGCTCTGAGATTTTTTTCGGGGTTTTCATCTGAGCTTTTAGGTTTATAAAAGTGTTATTTGCTTAATTCAAATCCACTTCTTCTGGCATGAGAATGAAGAATATTGATGTCTTATCGAGACACAGTTTGAAGAACATGACATAAAAATGAATGTAGGAGACACGCTTTTCATGTGGACACCTTAGCAACTCTATGTTAGGAATTCCATTTTTGTATGTGTTTCCAGAGTGTTGAGTTTTTGTTGAAGAGTTGTTTCCCTCTCCTTCAGTTGTTCCCAGTTCCATCCTGCACATTATATGACATCTGTGGGATGTGTCATTCAGGAATTAAACAAAAGCCCTAGGAAAATGTGCTGCTGTTTATAACTTGAAAAAGCATTTATTAATGTGAAGATATAAGGTAGGAATTAGAGAGAAGCAGTTGTTTATGTGCTATGAATCACACTTTTCTGTTTGGGAATTGAAAGTTATTTAGAGGTTCTGTGTGTTTGGAATGAATTTGCTCCAGGACTGTTTTATAATGACAAAAGAAATTTTGTGCTATGTGCAATACAAAGATGAGAAAAATTATAAATTCTTACTCTACTGGGGAGCACAGCCAAAGAAACAAAGGAGTTAGAGAAGTGTAAATGTTCCTCTGGTAATATAATCTGAAATGATGCTACAAAAGTGCTATTTTTAACCCTGTTGTGGGAAAGACTTTGGAACACCATGAGCAAGTTTCCTTATCTAGCATGTGTGAAAATCTGCAGCTTTATATGACATTTTAAGTTACAAATCTGTAAAGGATGGAAAAGTCAGAAGATAATCTTGAGGGTTTTGCTGGTTTGTTGGTGGGGTTGGTTTGTTTTGTTTTTTTCAGACTGGAAATTGAAGCTTAATATCTGAAGACTAAAATGATAAAACATTACAACGAAATGTTTGGAAGGGCTTCAGAGTTATACTGCAGCCTGAAGGAGACTCTTTAAAACTCTGGTGTCCTCTTAACTGTCTTGATCACATTCTGGACCTAAACTGGCATCCAGGATTGGGAGCACAGCTTTGCATAAGGATGTATAGGACATTTTATATAGATCACACTGGGATTATGGCAAGGAGTGCCAAGTCAAAATAAGTAAACCACCATTCCATGTATTTTCTTAAAAGCATATCCATATTTTAGCCTCATATCTTTTGGGCTATGTAGGGGATCTTGACTGTTCAGTTTATTGGTATCTGACAACAATAGTCAAAGATCTTGCTGATACTTTGGGGGTAATGTATAATAACATTAGTGAACAAAAGGTTCTTGTGCTAATCCTCTGAAGGCCTCTGTTTTGGAGGAATGCTGTTGAGAGCTATATTAAAATCTAGAGAGATTGATTGTTTGTGTGATGTGAATAACTCCATTTAATGCCAGCATCACTGGAACCAGACCCCTGCAGGCCGATTGGCTGCCTCATTAGAAGCCAGTGAAATTCCTGCAGCATCAAGTAATGTGTTTAGATGTGTTTTGTTTTGCAGACACTCTATTTCTGTGTAAAGTGGAGAATTTTCAGAAAAGTCTGGAAAACAGTAGACTGCAAGAGGGCCATCCAAAGGTGGCAGAAACATATACTAATGTCAGCCATGTGCTGGCAGAATTTTGATCAAAGGCTGAAGAACATGTGATGAAGGGGAAGGGGCTTTGATGTATTCATAACATTGAAGCACAATCAATGTATATACTATCTGAAATTTACACAGACTTAGATAAACCTGAAATCCATCAGATTACCCTGTCAAAAGCACACACTGGGTATTTGTTCCACCTAATCCTCACTGGTAGTCCAGACCCTCCAGAAGGGATAAATCAGGAGCAGAGTAACCACATAAGGTTACTCAATTACCATCTCAAAACTATTCTTAAACTAAATATGGACATCGTGCCCATCAGTCAATCTGCCTGTCATTTTTTCTACCTCTCATTGTGCAAGAGGACGGCCAAAGTGATAATAAAATTGTAACAAAGTCGTCCAATTTTTCAAATCAAAAGCTAGAATTCTGTTTTGGGGCTCCATTTTCTTTCTAGGAGTCTAATGAGAAGGGATGGGCAATTATTATTATTTATTTCACTAATAAGCTGGATAATCATTCATTGTAAAACTCTTCAGTGTTAGAAATATGTTCCTTCTACACTTTGGTTAACAGTTTCCTTTTTATCAGACTGAACCACTGTACAATATCTATTATTAGTGGGGTGATGGGGGACACTTGAAAAAAAATCTTTAAAAATAGAGGAATAATTTTTGATCTACAAAGATAATGCAACAAGAAGCAACAGTCCATAAAAACATCTCCTTTCAGTCTCTGAAGACATAATGCTTTATGATAACCATAAAACATTTTAGTGCAAAATAAATTGCTATCCTATTCAAATTCTTAAATGTACTACAGTGGATGTCACTGAAGACATACAGCTATTTTTTCCAATACTGAGATATATTTTATCATAATTTGTAGTGTAGGTGACAACCTTGCACACATGATTGCCTTTTCTTGCTTAGTTAGCTTGCCAAGGTCAGAGTCCTTTGGCCTTTTATGGATGTAGATCTATTAGGAAATAAACAGGATAACCAAGTAGCATAAAGACAAAACTTGTTTCCTTGACTGGTTAGTCATATACCCCTAAAGATTTCATAGTGTTCTGAGTATGTACTTACAGGCAATTATTTCTTTTTAAATGCTGTAACAAACTCTTCTCATTTGTAAAACACTGGCAATTTTTCTCATTTTTCCATCTTTGTTTCTTTCTAATTTTTGTTATGTTTTCTCTTTTCTCTTCCAGCTAATTAATGGCATATTAGTTTTGGAACTGTTGTGAGGAGAACAAGGAGTGGCAATTAATGGAAAATACTGCAGCTACAGTTCAAAAGCCTTGAGCCAGGTAAGCACCTCAATTTCCTCTTAGCTGAATTCTTCTGGGGTCATTTCCCATTGTGCCACTGGTGAGGTTCCTGGGACATGCATTCTCAAGGAGCTTCTAGAATTTCATATTCACTTTTTGCATCAAAGCAGGGGAGAAGAGAATTTATTCTAAAGTATTTTTGTGTTACTTCTGCTGATGATTTTGCCTATGTAGGACTGCATAGAAAGGGTGTGGGAAAATGTAATAATGGTGACCTTTTTAGTAAAATTATTTAGGAGATACATCCCCACCCCATAAGAGTATTTGCCCTAGCTAGTTTGTTTAGATCTGATATAAAGTGTCATAATTTCTTGAATGGAATGGAAAAAAAAAACAGTTGGTAAAGTCTCAATGGAACCACAGAAATGGGTAAGACCTGGTTGGTGACATTTCTGTAAGTTCTATACTAGTGTGAAGGAATAAATGTAAAATGCAATTTATATGTTTCCCTTCAAAATCCACCGAAGTTTTTGAAACAGAAAATGGGTTACAACAAAACTTTACCTTCTCTCTTGAGTTATTGGGATAAAATTGTGCCTCAAAGGGAACCAGTAGGGTCTTTAATGTAAGTAAAACTTCAGCCGTGAATGTGGATTTATTTATGTGCTGATTTGTGTGGTGATGATGTATTCAAAAATTGTTTTTCCACTGTGGTGTGGAAGACCCTTTCTTCCATGATTCCACAGGCTGCTAGCATTCAATGTCTTACCAGTATCCTGAAAGGATGGGTGTAAAATTGTCTGGTACTTTGCTTCAAATGACTGTTCCCCAAGATGAAGGATCCGATTTGAAAAGTTCATAAAACCATAGAGATTTGATGATTTGGAAGAATGATATTTGAGTTTGTAGACTTGTGCAATTGTGAGAGCCAGCTCCTGTGAGACTCTTGGCAGGACAAGAATTTCCATTCTTATTTCCATTCTTTCTTTCACTATAGCTTCCAATCAGTCATATTCATTTAAAAATGTCCTATCAAAGTTTTTAAATTATTTTCTGTGTTACCAATATGGTGAAGGTGGTACTTAAATACAGTGTGTTAGCCAGTAAATGGATGAGAGGATTATGAGCAACCTTTTGGACTCAACCATATATTACAGCATCTATAAGGTATATATCCCTTATTAGACCATTTAGAAATGTGCAATTAATATAACATGACTTTCTTGATATCTACATAATATGATTGACAACCCATACCACTTAAGAAAATAGTTACCCAGGGAGATGGGGATATTGAGGCTTTTATTCTTTTTAAATGTTTTCCCATTTGTTGTTCATTGCTTGTTGGCAGTTTATTTTAGATCTTGCAAATATAAAAGCAGCTGCAGTAGCAATGTTTAGCTTTTGGATTCAACAGACACATATATTTTAATCTAAATTACAATATTTAGCAACAAAATTGCTTCATTTTAACTTCACTGCATTTCTTAATCTGTGGGAACTATAATTTAAAAATAATGAATGCAACAGGGTGAATATATGGCTTTCATTAATTCCAAATACTGCTTATTTCCAGCACTTTTTAATTATTTGCATATACTTCTCAATATATTTAACTGAAGTGGAAAAATCATTCAAACCTCAGACCATTTACGATTGCTGGTGTATGTGTATCTGTAACTTCCTTCCAAATTACTGAACTTCATAGTAAGATTTCGAGTATCTGTTTTTCCTGTATATTAGAAAGTGCTACAATAGTTGAAAAAGAAGTTGTGACAGATGCAGGTTTCATAAACAATGAACATCAGAGGATGTGAATTAATAAATTGCAGGTTCTGCAGGGAAATTCTGTTAAAGGCTAATTTAAACCCAAGGACAGTGAGATAACTGAGAGCCTGTTGTGCATCTTGCATTCTTATCCTAAAACAGCAGTTTCTTGGGGAAACAGAGATCCACAGGCTGTGAGGGGTCCTTGATTGCCCAGAGCCATCAATTTTAATGTCTTCTTTGCACATCCTATATGCAGGCACAGGGAGAGACAAAAGGCCAGGTCTCACGTTCTGAATGTTTTTTGTTACCTGCACTGTGCATCTGGCATGAAATTTTGTCTTCTCATAAAATGGTGTTCTCTTCTGATGGCTGAGACTACACATTAAGTTCCTCCCGTGTTAACACAATCATTTACAAAATTTCATACTAGCATGGGCTGGAGACAGAAAGCCTAAGTCTGTTTATGTCATAAGGCTTGTGGGTGCTGGACACTGAAAAAGTGGGTAGCAAAAACTGTGTAATCTTTCCCATGTTCTCCTGACTGTAGCCAAAACCCCTGAATAAGGAGCTGCATGTGGCCCAAAGCTGCATTGTGTGCTGGTGGCAGGACTCTGGTGTGCTGTGCATTTTACAGCAGTGTCTGCACTTTACCTGCCTTATGGCTTGAAACTGAGCCTGGGGACTGTGACAGCGAGAAAAACAGATTCATATATTAATGTTTCTCTTTTATTTTATTTTTATGTGTTTTTGTGCACTTGTTTGTGTTTAAATAGACCTGGGCCCTCACGAAGAGAGTTTAGACATTACAATGTGTTGGTTAATAAGCATTGGAGCAAAGAAACTCTACTTCTCTTCCTGTCTAAACAGAAAAAAAATGAAACAAAAATATCTACTTGTTTGCTATTGATTCTAGTCAGCAGCTGGGTTTGCAGCATGAATATAAGCTGTCTGTTCTTAGGCTATAATTCCTCAGTAGAAATCAAATTACTGATTGGAGTAAACTCTTATGGCATCTATTGGTTTTTAATGAGACTGAAATGAATGAACTTTTTAACAGTCTCAGGGCAGCCTGACACTGACTGCAGCAGGCACTTTGTATCTGTTCTGCCATCCCTTTATTCAGCTTGCTTATGCTTTTGCTGCCACAACTGCAGGCGGTGAGAGAAGTCTTGGGCCAAAGTCTTCTTGTTTAGGGAGATGTGTAGTAGGATTTTTTTGCTGCTCTGCCATTTGAGTAAATTTTGTCAGCAAGGGAAGGGTAATGAGAGCTGGGAAAAGAGATGTTACCTGGTGAATTTGTTTCAAGAGCTTTATCCTGTAACTGCAGGTCTTTACTGTTGAATTCCTTCCTTGACTTCAAGGTTAGTTTTTCCATTTTTTTTCAAGGTGCAGTGCACTCTGCATTCTTTTGCATTGGCATACATACTCTGGCTTTTCTCTCTTCATATCTCAAGCTGACACACCAGCTCTTCTCATCTTTGTGCTGACTTCTCCATACCTGTGATAATTTGGGGTTCTTTTCCTCTGTGTGCCAGATCATTAGTTTCCCTCTATTGAAGTCCTTCTGGTATCAAATCCTGTTTTGCAAGGGCACTCAGAGTTAATCTCTCACAGGAACTCTACTCCAAGAGAAGAATGTGCTTGTGATTAAGCTTTGTAATTCCCTGTTAGTTGGTACTTTATTCCAGAGCTATGTCTCCCTGTGGTTGCAAGTCTATGATTTATCTCTAAACAAGTGCCAGCTACTGCTGACAGTCAGTAAGGGACCAAGTAACCACAGTGGATCAAGTACTAAAGTCTTTGCTTTCCATTCCAGGTACTGTGAAAATTTCCCATTTTGGAATTGAAACAGGTAAATAAACCACGAAGAAGCTGGCTTATATAAATAAAGAAACATTTCGTGGTGGGCACTTCAGTTTGAAGCCATTCTCTGGTATCCTGCCACCCCATGCTCTTGTAAATAGTCTCCTCTCCGTCTTTGCTGTAGGTTCTCTGCAGGTACTGGGAAGGCTGCAAGCAGGTCACCCCAGAATGTGAAGCTGTACTCAAAAGGTTCAGCCTGTGTTCAGTTGAAACAGCCAGGAACTCCAGGGATTTACTCAGATTGTCTTAATTGGATACCCAGCAGTCACTCCAGCTGGAGATTATATGTGTGAAATTAGAGGCACTGGCATTGTCAGAAGCTTCTGTAGGTGTAAGACTTGTTCATTCTATGAAATCCCCTTATTCCATAGAAGTTTGAGTTGCTAAAAACTGCAGGTCAGCTACTGAGATTTTTCTTTCCATGTCTTTAGAACATTCCAGCAAATTTACAGGCAACTGCATGGTTATTTGCAGGCTCAGGGCCTCAAAGCTGAGGAACCCAATACATAAGAAATGCATATAACTAAATGTAGCACCTCTACTTAATAATTTCATTTCCTTCCACCTTCATTCCAAAGAACAAAGTTTCAGGCAAAAATCCCTCATGTCAAATTTCATCTCTCTTACCATATTTCTGACTGAATTGCTGCTCCTCCCAACAGGAGTTCACAGAAATGCAGCAAAACCTTGTTATTCTGTTTATGATAGGATGGTCTGTTCTAGTACGATGCAGTCCATAGTAAATCCATCTACAGAATTAATTCTGGGCTTAGGAGAAAGAGATACAAGTAAAAGCTGTAATGATTTACAGTTTGAAGATGCAGCTGATATGAAAATAAACATTGAATCAGTTTCTTCTATATGTCTTAGTTCCATTAGAATAATGACAGTAGGTGGCATTTTTCACATTTTAATTGGTGTTTTGCTGATTTTATCAGAATTTCTGCTGATCAAAGCAAATTGACTCTTTATTTATTTTGCAGTGATGCTAACTAATCAGAGAAGTTTAATGTACTGTAATGAATTTTAAATATCCTCCTAGTCATTACAAGTGTGTGAATCTAGACTCTTTCTCGTAACAGTTTGAAAAATTAATTACTTGAATAGCAGAAAAAGGTAACATTTAATATAATAACATTTTCTTTGAAATATTTCACTGCATGTCTTATAGTAGCATCTCAAATTAGCAAAGGATAATTCTCACCAATATATCATCCCTGCATGCACACAGCTCACTTAACTAACTCTCACTATGTTGGGTTAGACTGATAGTAAATACCTTAACTACTAGTTTATTTCAGTAGCTTGTTAAACTATGGTTTTTATATTATTTGTACTTCGATGTCTTTGTTTTAGTTGATTTCTTTTATGTTGTTTATCTATACAGGTTCTTGAAAAAGCAGTGACGTGCATCACTGTATTGTTTCCTACCAATCATGGAATGCTATCAATTGTCCTCATGAGTTTAAAAGAAAAAGGGAAGTTTAAAACAAAAAGAGTAATAGAAAAAAACATGTAGTTGGTTAATTTCTGGATATGATTCTTCACATATCTTCTTGTTCAGGAAAGAACTTCAGCATTCATTTAAATGTTTAGAGCTAGAGCTTGTTCTTTGAATTAGTGTGTTAGTCTTTGAAGACTTAATGACCAGCTGAAAAGAATTTGGTTTCAGTTTACATACTTTTCCTGAATATCTGTTATCAGGGCCTGGCACACTTTTTGACACTGCATTGTGCATTTCCATGCTTTGCTCAGACCTACACTGCATTCCAATATCTTGGAAACTGCGTGTGAAATGTGAGGGGAGTGCCTGGGATTTCGTGTGTTTGTATTTCTGGATTTTAGCTGAGGCACGGCAAGCAAACAAAAGAACCCCCCCTTATTCTTGCCCTTGTGCTGAGAGTTAGTCCAGTTCTGCACTCAAAAGAGGCATTTTCAGTTCTCACAGTGCTGGGGCCTGATGCCATTTTAGCTTTAGTGCATGCATTCTTCTAAGATGCCTTTTTCACTGGGATGTATGGAATGGCACGGACTGTTCCTCAGCCCCTGATAGGGAGCTCATCCTTTGCACTCGGGAGAGGCTGTGCCTGCACAAGGCAAACAAAGTGCAAACAGGCAGTGCAAAAAAACACTGCTTCTACAAGACATGGGCTCTCTGAGGGTCTTTAAGACAGAACAAAATTCGGGTTATTGTAAAATGAGAGAATCAACAGGAGATTTGTGCTGCCCAAAAGAAATATTTTATGTTTATTATTAAACACTCTTCAAAGCCATGGGAATCTTGCATCTAAATCACTAGATCAGCTGTAGATCCTGCTTATAGGGAGTAGGGGGCGTTTCTTGCATGTCTGTTTGGATCATTTTGAGTGTCCAAATAAGAGATTTTAACCTTCTTTGAGAACATCTAAATGTGAAACTGTAGACTGATTTCAAAGTGCAAAGTGTAAATACTTAAATTTCAGCTAAAGTAAAAATTCCCTTAAGGAGTATTTTATTTATATTTTAAATTTTGGCCTCTTAGACATTTGTGGAAGCAATAAATGAATTTTGAGGTTTTTTTTGCAATGATGTTTTAATAAAATTATAAAGTAATGAGTTGGCTACTATGTCAGTGATTAGATTCTGAATTTGCATGTTAAAATTCATCTTGCACTGTCTCTAACTGTAAAATAAAGACAATTTAAAATGAAGAGTGAAATAGTGTTAGTGCAACAGAAAGCACCCATACAGAATTCATATCTTCCACTAAGACATTGTCAAGAGGGTCCACCTAACTCTGATAAGATTTAGGTATAGTTTGAGAAATAAATTTAGTTAGTCTGCAACTATTCTGGATTTGAATGAAATGACACAAATAGGAATTAAAATATAAATATCAAATTCACTTACAGGCAGGTGGTTCCTCTCTGTCTCTGACCATTTTAGATCTTTAGGCAACCATGGCTGGTGTTTCAAGGAGGCTGGGAAGGGTTGTCCATGCAGCTGGAGAATCCCAGCCCCTGGCTGAAGCTGTGCAGGGACTGGTGCTGTGAGTGGTGCCTGTATCTGGTCTCTGAGGTGGACAGGGATCATCTCCCCACAGGGTGGGATTGTTCTGGGCCACTTCAGGTCTGAGGGACAAGGGGTTTTCCCACACCTGCTACAGCAATGACAGAAAACCAGCAGAGCTTCTGCCCTCATAAAAAATAATGGACAGATGAATATGTGTATGAAGTTTTGATTATTATTTACTTCCAGAATACACTGAGTTTTACCTTTGCTACCTCAGCAAAATCAATATAATAGTCCCAAAATAATACTAATAAGAAGCTTACTTGACGGCATTATACAAAAAATACTTCCAAATTAAAGGCAAAACACTGATATATTGTGATTTTATTTGTTGTCTGTTGCTTCTTGTAGTGCATTTAACATGTAAAAAAGACAGAGCTGCAATTTGTAGAATGAACCTGATTTTGTACCAAAATTTTTCCTTACTTGTCAGTAGCTATGCTGGAATCATCTGATCTGTAGTGGTTTGGTAGCTTGAGGAATTAATGAATATTCATTCCTTTTCCCTGGGTACAAAGTAAAATAACTAGTAATTAGTATAATATTTAATACTGCTATTCAAAATAAATAAATCTTTTGTGAAAAAAATCTAATTATTATAATGTAGCAACTTCTGCGTGTGTAACTGGAATTGGATGTGCTGTTTTGAAAATGCTTTTAAGCCCTCATTTACATGTTTCCAGATCAGTTAATTATTCCCCTTGTATGCATAAAACAGAACTCTGGATTGTACTTGCATATATTATTCATTTTGCTATCTGTCTTCTAAGTTTAGCTGATTCTAATATTTTAATTTTACATTATTATTATACCAGTGATATTTGTCTACTGATATGAAAATTATTCTTGTCTGCACTTAATTTTATGCTCATTTTTAAATGCACTGGCTTACATGGTAGTAAGTGTAACTATTATAACCTGGGTCTTGTGTTTTGTTTATCATTAATCACGTTGTGTGTTTCTGAGGAAGGGGATGGTCTCACATGGGGGTCTTGACTTCTGTCTGTGAGGTCATGAGCCAGAGGAAAATGGAGCTGGTAAAATGAAGGGCAGGAGCCTTAAATCTGGTCACCAGAGTCAGAGCTTGGGAGCTGCTCTAATAAGGCCTGATTCAAAGCTTGCTGGAATCTGCAGAAGGATTTTTGATAGCTTTTAATAAGGCCTTTCATGTTTTTCTCAACATTAGTTGCTGAATTTAGTATTTCCCTGGCATCCATTCAGGTTGTCGTTGCCACAGCCTGTAGATCAGGGCCATTCCTGGCTATGAAAATGTAAATGGGGAGATGTTTGACACCAGTGAGCCCCACTGGAGCTGTACAATTCCCTTGTGGGCATGTACAAACCAGCACAGCCTCGTGTACACCACGACCTCTGGGGCTGCTCTCTGTCCTTCAGAAACACATGAAGTGAGGCAATCTCTGTGTCACTGTGTGGAAATCCATGTGTGGTGGTCATACAGGTGCACAGCTTGGAAATCATTATTGCCTTCTGACCTAAATAATTAATACCTTCCTATTCCATTTAGTATTAATTTTCTTCCCCCCAAGAAGGAATTCTCAAAGGGGCAGGACAGGCTGTCCCTGTGTGCTCTGACTGCTGCTGTGGTGCCCCTTGGTGTGAAAGCTGAGCTTTCTGCCATCTACATCCCAATTTTGATGAGATGATAAACAGAAATAGCTTCTTACTAATCTAAAATTTTCCCTGATTTGTTTTATATATCTCTTATATCTCAGAAAGAAACTTGAGCAAAACTTGTAGACATAAAGGGTTTTACTAACCCTGTCATGTCACATATTTTTCTTTCTTTTTGAGGGGGCATTAAAATTTTCAGTGAGCTTTGGCTAGGTGGCAGGGCTTCAGCTGGAGCTAACAGGCAGAGGGCATGAGAAACTGTGAGGTACTGAGTGCTCCTTTTGAATCAAAGTTTAAGGTTAAGGATGTCTGAAAGGATAACATAAAATATGTGCAGGATTCAGGAAGAACTGTGTAATGCAGAGTGGTAAATGCCAGGGGAGGAGTTCAGGAACACAAAGTAAAGCTGGTTTATATGAGATTAAGATACCAGAGCATTTTATGGACACCCAGAGAGAAAGGGTCTAAAGGATGCTGACCAAACAGAAAATTGTATTACACAGACATGGAGGATAGAAGTTTGTCACACTGACGATTTTTGCTGGCTCACAAGGCATCACTCTCTTTTCTAAGCTTTTTCTGAGAATACAGAAGGAAAATTGGTAGAACCATGACTAGAAAAGTGTGGTTTTTGCTCTGTATCTTGCACTCAGGAAGCCACTTTAAAAGCTGTGACCAAGCTTACCAAGTCAAACCCTGAATGCTGACTTCGCTTACCTGTATAAGAGGTAGTTGTAGCTTTAAATCAGCATAAATATTATGGCAGTATTTCTTTTTCTACCAGATCCTGACCATTTTCAGGGCCCAGAACACACGTTTGCCTTTTAGTAGATGTTTTCCCCCTTATTCAAACATGATGCATTTTTTTAATACATGCTTTTCAAACTTTGCTTTGAAGAGCAAATGACTAATTTACCCGGGAGTCTCTTCAGCTTTTCAGACATTAATGAAATTGTTTTCATCTTTATGAAGTGAATGAATAGTATTATTCCCATTACAGAGATTACTAGTTGAGGTACAGTGTTAAAAAGTAATCTCTAAATTTGCATGCGACATTTTTTCTGGTTGCAACTTTTTTTTATCCTCTTAGCATTAAATACCATGTTTATATTCAGAACAATGCCTATTGATTTGGGGTACAAATTAAGATTTAATCAAATATGATTTTGAGATATCAAATTATGAATCTAGAAATGGAGGGTGTGCTATGAAAAGTTTCAAAATTTGGTTCAATCTTACTTTGATAAGGAACTCAGTGGTGGTTTGGGATAGATTCCCAATGCTAAACAACCTCTGAAGATTTGTGAGCCTGAAAGATTTCCCCAGCAGCATATTTGTACATCATCTCTGATTTTACTTCTCGTTCTCTAGTGGAATCTTGATAACATAAATACTTTCAGCCTGCTCCACCCTGGTCCTGCTATCATCTGCTTGTCACGTTTGTGCCCATGACCCAGGACTGTGCTGACTGTGATGCCACTGCAGCTGATGTGGGAGCAAATTGTCTCCCTGGGCCAGGTGGGTGGGAGGCACTGCTGCCAAAGCAAAGCAGAGCACTGATAATGTTTGGGACATTGGATTCCATGACAGGGCTACGGGATAGTGAGAATTCTGGTAGTTTCTTTTGCCCACATCTTGTGGATTGCTGCTGCTTTGTGGCCTCTCTGGTCTGTCCCTGTCCCATCTCACTGCCTCCTTAGCTCTTTTTGCCCCAGTTTCATTGGCTGTCTGTCCCATCCCAAGGCTTCTTTCTCATTTTTCTTCCACAAGATGAGCTCCACTCATGTACATTCCAGTCAAGTGAGGTTACTGCAGGTTCACACAGTATTGCATTTGCTCAGGCTCTCCCCTGGAATTTTCTGTCATGTGGATCTTCCTCTTTGTCTTCCTTGTTCAGTTTTTCCACCCTTAGAGAAAGTCTGTTCAGGTCTCTGCTCTCAGAGCCAGAGGCTGGCAGATCTTACTGACTTCTGCTCTTGGCTCATGTTTTTGAGGCTTTCACATCAAGTGTCATGACTTTGTTTTTAAGTGAAATAGTAAATTGAAAAGGAGCATGAAGGATGTGCCAGCCTGCTGTTTTTCTTGTGCTGGCCCAGAGACTTGCCTGCATACAAGGATCTAAAGAATTGCAGAGGGCTAAGACAGGCTTATTCATAACAATGAAATTGAGAAACCCTTTTTCTTTCTTTTCAGTGCTGAAATGAATGAAGGCCAGTTCCCAGTGTGAGTAGTTTGAAACACATTGTTTTAGTTGTATTGCACTGTACATTTTGCTTCAGGTGCTGTGAAGTTTGCTGTCAATAAGTTGTAACTGAACTGAAGGCAATAATATTTTAGATATTCCTCGAACATTAAGAATTTTTGGACGGTATTGTCAAAACACTGTTATTCTTATTTAGAATCTGGAAGTAGGTGATTCTTGGTAGTTTGTTTTTCATTGTTTCACTTTCCTCTTTCTAAATAATTCCTTTTAAAATTTGCATTGAAATATATTAATGTAAAAAGTATAAAGCCTTTAACAACTAACACAGGCCCTTGGGACTGGAACATGCCTCATCAGTTTTGTAAACCTTTATGCATATTTACAGTGCTGCAGGAAGAATCATTGATGGTGATACTATAAATTGTTTTCTAATAAATTTCTAGAACAAGGTTGTACTGGAAAAGCTGAAAAGAAAGGAGCAACAAAAATGAACAGACTTAGAAGCAGACCATTTTGTAGACCATTCTACAAAACATTTTATTGAGTGGAAGGTAAGAGAATTTACTGTGCTGTTTCCAGTTAGGAACAAATAAATTTTGACTTCTAACATTTAAGTTCCTCCAGTTGTCCTTCACCTCAGTTCTGTCACTGCCTCTGTTGTGTCAGAGGTATGGTAAATTAAAGAGATGTGATTCAGCTGTATTTGTGTTCATCATCTCTAAGAAGTTAATAAACACTGTATCACTGAAGCTAGAAGTCAGTGGACTCCTTTTATACCTCTTGTGCCATAACCTTGACTACAGCACCAGGTCCCTGTTCCTCTCGTGACTTAGCAGTTCCAGTTCCCCAAAAATCATAGAATGTTTTGGGTTGGAAGGAACCTTAAAGATCATCTCTTTCCAACCCCCCTGCCATGGACAGGGACACCTTCCACTATCCCAGGTTGCTCCAACCCCGCCTTGGACACTTCCAGGGATGGGGCAGCCACAGCTTCTCTGGGCCCCACTTTTGAAGCCCTTTTAGACACTGAAAGGGGCTCTAAAGTCTCCTCAGAGCCTTTTCTTCTTCAGGCTGAACAGCCCCAGCTCTCTCCCCCTGTCTTCATGGCAGAGCTGCTCCAGCTCTTGGATCATCTTCACGGTCTCCTCTGTCTGTGCTCAGCACTGCCCTGACCAGGGCCAGGCCCTTGCACCTGGCATTGCTGAACCTGATGAGCTTTGCAGAGGTCACCTCTCACACATATTCAAACCTCCTTCACCGGCTGACTTTATTCACCTGGTTTTTAATTCTTGTGACTGAGATGAAATTGCAGTGAATTATTAAGTAAGAAAGAAATATTTTATTCTGCTGATCTTTTGGCATGTGTACCATTTCTCATTTTAACAACATAATTAGACTGGGTTTCACAAAATGTATTGTTGAGATAAATATATTTATTTTAAATGCTTCCATTTTATTAAACTTAAATTTTGAAAGAGAACATTTCTGTGAAAATCACAAAAGATGTGGTATTTTTTTATAACTGCCTTGCATTTGTCATGTATATCTGTTTTTCATGTAGGCATGCCAAGATTTATTACTATATTTCTGTGTTTAAAATATATTAGCAGAGACAATTGCATAGCATTTTACATAAGGAAGCCCATTACAATCTTCATAGAGTTGTACCTCCTTCCCTTTGGAGAGGAAGTTTTTTTTTAAATACAAAACATAGAAAACATTTGAGATTAAGTTGGGTTTTTTTAAAGTTTCTACATTCTCTTTGGCATTTTAGGGGAAGATGTACCTAAGAAAAAAGAAACTGTGCAATGCAAAATATCAAGCATTCTTTGAGCTTCCAGAAAGCTTCTCTGGAACAGGAATAGGAACTATTCCTAATAGGAACTATCTGCTATTTGCACTCATGTCAAAAGACTGGTGTATCTTACTGCACTTGCTTCTGGTGTATTTTTTCAGCACTTTATTTCCTGATAAGATAAGACCAAGGAGCCATGAGGTACCTATTCCTTTGTATTAAAGTAGCCAGTTCTTTGAAAGATCTGTTTGAGGTGAGTACCTTTACATCTCCAGAGAATTCTGATGGAACTTTCCTGGTATACTTTGGGTTGCACGTTAAATTAAATTGAAATTCATGTCCCATTGGAATATGTCAACTATTAGGTTATCTGTGAATGTTTTAACATCAGTGAAGCCACATACTTCTGAGTTCTGCTTCTATGAATCCAAACCTTTCACACCAGGGAATTAGCAATGCTGTCTGAGTCTGTTCCATAAAAACAGCTCAGGTGTTCAGTTATGTAGAGAGCAAAAGCCGCTGGGAATCATTTTGCTGCTGGGCATGATTGCAAACCTTTCCCTTTTTCTTCCAAACACCCACTAGTCAGGTAACTGAGATGTGCTATTATTGATCTGCAGAGGTAACACTGGGCTAGTCACTTGTCATACAAAATGTGTCAAAATTTGCACATCAATTGCAGCAGTTACTTCAAAAATCACACTTCTCTATGAAAATAAAAAAGAAAATCACACGCCACTTAAACACCTCAGCAATAATTCTCTTGCTTCAGGCACCTGAGCTGTAATAAATGTTGGCATTTTCACTGCAAACCTTTTTTATTTTGGGGAAATTTAAAAAAGCAGTGGCAATTCATGCCATTTTGAAACAGCCACAGTGTGCATGAATGGGACAGAGAGCTGGCAATTAGGCCTGTCAGCTGCCCAGTGTTTGCTTTCTTCTTGCACTTGCCATCCTACTTCTCTTTCCTGCTCTGTTACTGTAATTTTGCAGGATACAGTGAGGTATTTCCTCAGCTACAGACATAAAATTCTTGTAGAATACTGCTTTGGCATGAATGTGTTGTGTCCCACTACATGCCCAAATCCAAATCAATCTATGAATTTTACTTGTTGTGTGGAGATAAATAAAATAAATCAGTAATATAATGGGTACTTTTGAAGTTCACTGTTCAGTGATATTAATCTCAGGGTGAACTCACCCCACTATTTTCCTGAAAATTTCTAGCTGAAACACCTTGCTCTAAAGATGTCTATATTTTTTCACCATCTAAAATTACGTTGGTGGGACATGGAAAATTTCACTTGAAAGATAAATTCATTTAAATTCTTAAATACAACAAATTTGTATTATTTCTTCTTCTAAGATTTTGTGTGGCCTTAAAAATCTTCAAATATTTTGTATTTATTTTAGATCGATGTTTTATCAATGCCATAAGGATACTTTTTTTTTTTTATTTATAATTACCGGCTTTTCAGGGTATCAGGCATTTCTCAGAGGAACTATTTTGGCTACTAGGTAGCTGGAATACTAGATTAAAAAAAATGTAAGTGAAATATTTGGACAGAAAAGTATTGTTGACGTGCACCTTACAAATCTAAAGGAAGGCTCTTGAGTCTTACTGTAATTAGAGATCAGTGAAGTGGTTGTTTTATTAGCAATGCAGATTCTCTCGGAATAATTAATTTTGTTCCACGTTTATTGAACCTAAATCAAGCTAATCCTGCTGAAAAATATTTTGAATGCAGTGATGGCCCAAGCTATCTTCTGGTAGAGTGGGTGGCATTTGTGACAGGCAGATTTCCCCAGAGGTGGTGACATTGGGTTACATGAATCAGACTGCACAAGGAGGATGGACGATGTGTCCTGACTGGAGAGTTTTTCCAGTACTTCCTGACTTTGGTGTTCCCATCTTCTGAGCTCAGCCAGGGACTTTGCAATGCTGAGCAGCTGCAGGATAGAATTCTGCCCCTTTTTTATTTTTTTCCTGCATAAAAGAAGCCAGTACAGTCTGCCCAGATGTGGTCCCCTCTTTCACTTGTAATGCTGCTGAACTTTGGCAGAGATGTTTTATCAATGCTTGGAGGAAGTAAAAAGGAAACAGGAAGCCCAAATGCTCGAAGCTGTGTGCACAGACATAACTGTGAAACTAAATTACCTGTGTGGAATTGGAGTAATTTCATGGGAAATTGTCTGCTCAACAATTTTCAAAATTTGGGTCTGTACCAAGCAATTCATATGGTAAATCTCTTTGGGCTTTCACCTTCATATATTTAGCCAGCTTAATGTTTAAACAATTATTTTATTAAATGGAAAAATTCTTGTCTCTTCCTGGGATTGTACAGCCTTTCTGAATGCAGAGCTCTAGTGTCAGCAGGAATTCCCTCAAGAGGCCTCGATTCATGGGATTAGGGACTGACCTTGGAAGAGCATCTGAAAGTACCAATTATTGCCACAAGTTTTCTCACAAAATACACAGTACCACACAGTAGTTTTCTATCACAGCTCTGTAATATAATCCTTTACTTGCCCAGTTCACTGGTGAGCTTTTCTCCTACCACAGAAATTCAATTTCTATTTACTGTCTTACTATGTGTGGCTGTCCTGCTGTCTTGGGACAGAGAAATTCCCATTTTAGTTTGTCCATGCTAAAATCTGAATGCAACGTACTAAAATACAGAGTAAAACTAGCAAGAGTCCCTTACTGAGTACATGGAGAAAAGGCCTCTGTTAGCATTCACTGTTTATCTCAACACACACCATCCAGACTCTCCCAAAAAGTGTCTGTTAAATCTTCTTTTTCTGAGTGACACTTTCACTGAGTGATGCAACCTGCCTCCCAGCAGAACTCTGGAATAGTCACAGTCCTTTGCCCCTCGACAATTCCATGCAAGTGTCTCTCATGTCTCGCTGCAGAGGTGCCCGTGCATGGAGCTGGCTCTGAGACCTGGCTGTGTATGGAGAGAGAACTCAAACATCCAGATCTCCTGCTGGTGGAGGATGAGTTTTTTGTGGAAATTTTACCATTACAGAACTTAGTGGGAAGGGGGAAAATTGCTACTTTGTGGATGGTGTGCCCCACATTGGCTGACTGAACCACAAATGGAATCCACATGGACTGGCCCATACTGCATTCCTGTTGTGCCATTTTCTGGTTCTGTTATTATCTGCTCTCTGAAACTGAATTATCAGGCCTGCTGTGCTTGTAAGAATCTGATCTTCTCAATATTCTTTTTTAGTCTTTCGGTTGCTTGGCTGACCTTGTTTTTATGTTAGTGGGGTTATTGATGGGAGTAGCCAATGAAATGGGTAGTGAACATGGGAAGCATTTTCAGAATGAGTTATTAAACTCCTGCCACAGATTGCATTTATTATAATTATCACAAAACTGTTATGTGGCCCCATAAACTTGCATGGTGATTTATAAACCTAGGCTTAAATTTTGCTAATGCATATGTGCAATTTTTTTTACTCCTATGAAGGAAGTTATACCTATGTTTTCTATAGATAGGGATGGTTTCTATATTCAGAAGGTATTTATTTAAACTGATATGTGGCTCTGGAAATAAAACCCAAACTAGCTTGCTTACATTTCTAAAGTCTCAGTGAATTTTACTTGCAAAAATAGTATTGGTCTAATCCTGCAGGTCTCTGAATCCTTTTCATGCTTTTTATACCACTAGAAAAATAAGATAGTCATCATCTTGCACAGTGGATTGTAAAGCAAAAAATACAAAACTAGGCCTACAGAAAACTGCTTTCCTGTTTTCTTAGCATGTTAGCCAGGAGCAATAGCAATGTAACCTTCTAGTGGCAGATGCTACATCTCTGTATTGTTTAAAATTCTTGCAGCTTTTCCAGCTTCTAGAGTTCATCTAGAAAAGCTCTCCATAGCCTCATTTGATTGTATTTTAGCTCTTGATTAACTTTGATTTACAGTTACAGTTTTATTTCTTCATTAAATTAGATGTTATGTTCTTAAACCCTTGAGTTTGCAGATCTGTTTGCTCAAGGGCAGGACCTGTGCTGGAGATGGAGGAGGTTGAGTGACAGTGATTATCAGGTGTCCAGGCTGCCTGTGCCCAGCTGAGAATTTAGGGGTAGTGAGGAAATTGGGTTAACTGGAAGTGAGTGCCTCATCAGTTGCTCTCCTCCCACCTTGAAACACAGGCAGTCCTGGTTTTGGCAAATGCAGTAATACTCATTGCTGGGTGAGTTACTCAGCACTGCTTGTCAGCACACCAACAATTTGACAGACTGAAGTGTGAATAACATTTTAAGAACTGGTGTAGAGCCTCTGGCCTGTCTGCACACAGCACCAAGTGTCTGAGGTAAGATGGTGTCTGAAATACGCTTCAATCATCCCCAGACTTGGATTAAATGTCAGACATCAAAACAAGAATCACATTCTACATCGGGATATTAGGAGGGAAGATCCTTTCCAACAGACTAAAAGCAGAGCAGGGCAAAAGGAGACCATTTGAAGTTAAAACTTTGAATAAGCTGATCTGAACCAAGTTTACTTTTCTCACAAGGGCACTTTTACCTTCAGGGATAGGCATAAACTGCTGACTATTTTCTGAATGAGGATAAAATGCTGTCAGTTTTTCAGTTTATTACAGTTTGAGGAGCACAATAAGTTGCCTAGAATGGTTTTGACTACTCCATGCCAAAATAATTTGTGTCTTCTGAGAAGGATATGGTTCTATTCAACTTATTTTCCAAACTCTACTTGAAAAGAGTGTTTTTATTTATGGGAGGCTCTGCTTAAATCATACAAAGGGAATTTTCAGGAAAATAGCTACATAAATCTTAGGAAATGCAAAACTAACAGACATATGAGGGATTTGTATTTAGAAAATAATCTCCCAGTGGGTTGTTCTCAGCAGAAAATGAAAAGGTCTTTTTTGCATTCAGTTGAACTATTAGTGTATTTTTTGCTGATATAAGCAGTTGTACAGGTACAACCACTGTCACAGTCCCAGATCGCAGTGCTGCAAATTAGCAAGGTTTTAACTTTGCTCCAAATATCATGCTAGCTCATTTTCCTTATGAAAAAGGTGGTGGGAGGAGAATGGGACAAAGTACCTATTGGCAAAGCACATTGCAATTGTTTAAGCGGGCCTCACAAGTCTTGCATTTCAATTATTTGTTCAAAGCTATCTACAATTAAGAGTTGCAAACAAGGTTTTTGAATGCAAAGTCAGACAATTAAAATGTTTCATGAGTGCTTTAGAGAGATAAGTTCTGAATTAGCACTTTGAATACTCAAGACCTCTTGTTTCCTAATCTCCTTTCCCTTTTACTCTGTGGAAGAGAGAGATGTATATTTTTCCCAGAATTTTTCTCTTTAAGCCAGGCTGATCCTAGGAAAGATTGAATCATCCTGGTCTTTGACTTGTACATTTGAATGTCCTTTGCTCCTTGAGAGATCATCCTTTTTGCCTCATAATGGTCCAGGTGCAAAAAAAATTACTTTCCCCAGGTCTGGCGTGTTCTCAAAGGGGGGTTGTAAATCTCTTTGAGCATCTCTCTCCCTCTTGTTTAAACACCCAACACACACACACACAACACAAACACACATCAAATCTCCTTCCTTCCCCTTTGAAGAGGTGGAACTATTTTAACTGGTGATTTGTGGCTCTGAGAGTGCAGCTTCTGTGCTGGCTAAGCTGACAGACAAGATGTGGGAGCAGGGATGTGTTGGCCTGTTAACAGAGTTCTGTGGATATTGGTGTTGTATCTGCTGGTGGGGATCAGCTCCCAGCTGCTCCCAGGGGAAGGACAAACTTCTTTCTCTTTAGCCATGAGAAACAAATTTTACTTCTGTGAAGTTACTCCTTTCAGAAGAACACTGCTGCTCAGGGTAGGGGTTTTCCTCACTACTGCCATTTGCATGCTGGTTGTTTGCATTTAGAACTTGCAGTTTAGGAGTTTTTCAAGGTGGTGGGGGGTTTTGTTGAGATTTTTTTTCTCCTAATTTTTATGCTCACAAGCTGAAGGCATTTGATAGTCTTTCCCCTTTCAATCCCCTAGTAGTGTCTGTCACGGAATCATTTTTAATGGTAACTTTTTGATGCAAAGAAGAGCAAACTGCTGCATCTTTTTGGGTTGTGTAGTTAAAGGTGCTAACCTGGATCAATTTTTAAAACCATATCTATGCATTGAACTGCAAAAGAAAACATCAGGTTAACTAATTACTGTCAGAAAAGCAAAGACCACACGGCTTGTTCTATGACATGCAAATTCAGTTTTCACTGAGCTGTTCTGTGATTTGATGATTATTATCTAATAGCATATTTTTTGTGACCCTGTAGTCTGTTCTGCATTGTTGGAGTGGGAGCTGAGAGTATGTACCGAACAACATTCTCAGCTACCCAACACTTTGGGTTTTCCTTAATGCCAGAGATTTTTTTGCTAACTTACAGAAAAACTGCTTTTTCTTTATTTAACAAATTATCAAGTGAGAAATGTGTGACTGAGTTAGGAAAGAGTAAATGCAGATACACAAACTGGTGATGAGCTGTGGACACTACCAGATCCTGCCTGTGCAGGAATTTTTCAAATTCTCTCTTTGTTCAATAGCCATATCAAACATCAGTGCTATCATGCTTTTGCAGAAAACTTTGAACCCCTAGAAAGCATCATTTTATCTTGGGCAACAATGAAAGAGGAGGAGGGACATGTTTGGAGTGATGGTGTTTGTCTTCCCAAGTCACCTGTGACAGGACCCAGCTTTCCTGGGGATGGCTGAACCAGTGCCCAGCCAAGGGAAGCACTGAATTGATTCCTTGTCTTGCTTTGCCTGTGTGCATGGCTTTTGCTTTTCCTATTAAACTCTATCTCTTCCCATGAGTTTTCCAGCTTTTCCCCTCTGATTCTCTGCCCCATCCAGCTGGTGGGGGAGTGAGCAAGTGGCTGTGTGGGGCTGGGCTGCTGGTGGGGGTTAAACCTTGATACTGGCCAGTGAAATGTCTGGAGGACACTAGGTAATTCTGTCACTGATTCAACTAAAATGACCAAGTTACAGCATGGACAATAATAGAGTTAAGGGCTTGCTTCTAGACCAGAGTTTAACTAATGCTGCTTGTTCTGAACTGTCATCTAGAACTTCAGGTAGGATCCATCAATAATATTATTATATATTACATTTTTGCCAGGCATTTTTACCTGCAGGGATACAAAATAAGGTTTTTTTCAGTACAGAAAGCTTAAATGGGTACAACTCCTCCTGTCTCATCCCAAACAGGGCTGAATTTTAATCAAAAGACAGTTCTGCATGAAGCTGGATTGAAAAACGCAGTTAATAGATTAATGGCCTCAGCAGGAGAGTAGCTGCAGTCATCTCCCTGAGTTAGTTTGTGTTCTCTGGGTTGGCAGCATTCATTTGAATCCCTCCCTTTGTGCTGTGCTTACCTCCTCTGCTGGCTGCACTGTCCAGCTGCGGTTTCCTGTGGCAGGTCCTCTACTGGAGAGCACTGTCAGAAGCACTGCCAGAAAAAGGCCATTTGTTCTGTCCCCTCACACCTTTCCATAGCAATGCCATGTTCTTTTCCAGCACATCAATTAGAAGTCATTCTGGTCAGCACCCATGCTCACACTCGGCTCATTAGGTCTTAATAACACTGTGCAAACATTAACTAATTAATCTCTCCAGAAGAGATGGAAGGGTAGGTGGAAGTTTTCACTGTCAGCAAGGCAGTGTTTCTCAGGTGCTGCTCTCTGTCAGTGCCTCTTGACTTAGTCCCTGCTGTCTGGGTGGCTGATCAGGCACATTGGTTGCACGGAGCCTGGTTAATCACCTGGGGCAGCTGCCTGCTTTCCCTATCACCCTTTTGTTCCTCCAGTGAAATGGGATTATTCAAGTACTGTTTTAAAACCTATTGGGCTGTGAATTTCCAGTGCGGCAAGAATAACTGTCCAAAATTGCGAGGCTTTTGTTTGAAAGGCAGTGAGTTTGAATCTAGCCCTTCTTTCACATGCAGCACTGTCCTTAGAGGCCCTGGTCTCCCACCCTCAGGGAAGGGGTTCAGCCCAATTTGGGAGCACCAATACAAGTGCATGTACTGCTCATCCAGAGAGGGCCCCCTGCAAGAGCCCCGGGAAAGTTTTCCAGCTGTGGACACACATCAGTTAAACCTTGCTGCTCTGCAGCGCCTGCATTTTATTTTTATTCTGGAGGCAAAGCAGATTCTTGGGGGTTTTGTTGCTTCTTGTTTTTGTCCTACGTGTCATTGTGTTAATCAGAAAGCATCAGCTCCCAGGTAAGCACTGACAGGTTCTTGAAAGAGCTTTCAAAGTTCTGCTAGTGCTGTGAGTTTTTGCACTTGAGTGAGTAAGATTTTCCTCACCTTGTAAAAGGGAAGTAGCAC
This sequence comes from Sturnus vulgaris, assembly GCF_052056855.1. NCBI lineage: Eukaryota > Metazoa > Chordata > Aves > Passeriformes > Sturnidae > Sturnus > Sturnus vulgaris. The sequence continues at coordinate 5,157,987 of NC_142255.1, forward strand.
ATTCAGTGGTGAACTTTGCAAATAACAGAGCCAAATGCCGAGGGGCAGCTGCACCTTTAGGTACCTTTATCCTGGAGCAGACCTAGAGGAGAAAACAATGAAAGTCTCACTTATCTGTTTATCTAGCTTGCAGCAGTCTGATGCCTTCTGCCACCTTTACTGATAATGGTTCCTTTGAAGTTGAATTAAAGTGTGAATTTATGGTTTTGTAAAGCCTAGATTCCAGAACAGGTCGTAAATTACCTTGTTAGACAAAGGCTTCTGGGGAACAATATTGCCTTACAGTCCCTCCCTGTGTCATTATCCTGATGCATTTCTAGCATGGCAAATAATTGACCAGAATGATATGCTGACCAGTTCTCCAGCCTAGCTTTGAAAGTTGTTTGTGTAAACTCTTCTAGCAAGAATAGCAAATTAGATACCTATAGCAAATTCTCATCATTACTCTTAAAATGAGTCTCAGGTCCGGGTGACCGTCAATATTCTGAAGCCAAAGAAAATGAGAATCTTTATTTGCTTGAAGTAACATTTGTTTAATTTGCTGCTGTTTCTTCCTAAAAATAAAAGCATTTTGAAATGCCAAATGCCTTTTGCAGACCTTCTCAGGATATGAGAGTAAACAGTGGAAGAGGCAGGAGAAGTAGTGAATATATTTCAGATATGCACGAGTGGGCCTGCTTAGGGAGAGCAGAGACCTGATCTGCTCCTCAGTGAAGCTCCAAGGCAGGTAGCAAGGCATTCCACAGTCAAGAGGTCTGTTTGAAATTGATGGTTGTCCTTGATACTCTTCTGCTTTTCCTGAACTCAAGCAAGCAAAAAGGGAGTTTGCATTCAGAGTGTAAAGCAGGTGGGGTTTTTGTATTAAGGAGGAATGCTTAAAATAATTTATCCTCTATATTTTGATGTTACAGGGAAGTGTCTCTAACAAAACAAAAACACATAACTAACTAACAAACAAACAAAAACAAACAAAAAAACAACAACCACCAAACCCCCACAATTCCTTTCCTTAGAAAACAATGACTTCTGTGGTGGAGGGAGACAGAAAACTGTCATCATCATTATGACTGTGGGATTTTTACCATGGCTGTCTTATTCCTGCTCTGGTCTGTGAGCCAGCTTTCTCAGGAAGACCTTATTCCTTATGATTTATCACTTTTAAAAGTTGCCATTATATAGGCATTTTTTAAAGTCCCCTTTAGATATGTAATTATGATTTCACTACCTCAAAAAATAATTTGGCTCCTGTCTGCTTCACTAGAGAATTCCAGAGCTCAAAAACAGACACAGAGACCCGTGGCCTTTTGAGTACTTGCATTTCATTCTTCTATGATCTGAACTTCCCTGGGCACTTGTGGTTCTACATGAAATTGTTAAATATACTTGGATGCACTCATCTGTAGCATGGAACAGAGGGATTCTTTCAAGAGAAAATTAAACTGCAACATCTCCTGATCATAGTATTTTTATGTTAAATTTATTTAGCTTACATTTATATATATATCTATAATTATTTGTAAATATTTATAGTTAGCTATTAAAACAAATTGATTCAATTATGTTCCTGTCTTAGGCCAAACAGAATTTAGGATGACCTTGCAATTCAGATGGGATTTGGGGTTTTCTTTGTTTTCTGAAGTGCCCAATGCTCACTCTGCAAAGAGCCAGAGAGTGGGCACACTGGAATCCTCTGTTTAGGTAGTGTGCAAGGATTGTATAAAAATTCACAAGTGCCTTGTAACCAAAGTTTGCTCTCTTCCCTCTCTTCCTTGATTCTGCAGCACTGGCAGGATTCTCTTGTCATCTGCTGCTAAAAAGTGACCAAAAAAACTTGGTTGGAAATTATACTTAGTTCATCTGTGATAACATGTTTAATTTTTCTGGTCCATTTTTCCTTCTCTATTGACTTGGTCCCTGTAAATGGTGACTGCACTAAACTGAGGGCTACTACCCTCGTTTCTGGCTGGCATCTTGGTGAGCTGTTACTAAGCAAGAAATGGCTGAGACTTGTCTGGGCAGCTCTTCTTACTGAGGGTTGAAAAGGAACTGTGATGTGAAAGGAAAAGCAAATAGACAAATAATGGAGTAATTGCTAATACAGACCTACTAGGACGTGTGAAAACACTTTGTACAGATGTCCCCAAAAATTCCTATTATTCTCACTCACTGGCTAAATAGGTGGCTGTCCAGCATAAAAATCTTTTAAAGCCTTTCCCAGTCATTGCATTGGATTGCTCCTGTGCCAGCCCCTTTTATGTCCCAGAACAAGGTATGTTTTGATGTATGACACACAGTAAGAGATTTGGAAAAAAATAGATTGCATCAATTCCCTTTGACAGTCTGGTTTCTGTCCACTCCATATAGATTTTGACAGATAATTAGCAGGGCAGATACAGTACATTTGAGGAGCAAAGGCTCTTATAACCCGTGGACAGCTAGTTTGCCATAAAAGCCAGATTATGCTGTTAAAAGAAACTGCAAAAAGTTAGATTGCTAGAACTTTTACACTTCTGAAAAGAGATCATAGAAAAAGGTTGAATTGGCTTTAAGGCAGGACCTAATAAATGGCTATGCAGTTGTGCAGTGTGTGGGATGAAGTGGTAACCTTTTTATTTTATCTAAGAAAAGACTGACTATTCAGAAGCAGCGCAGGACATTGTTGACATTAGAACAATTAGGAGAGGGTGACACAATTGAAATGCAAAGCACTAGTAAACCTTGTATTGAAGTGTTTGTTTCCTTCAGCGAAGCTTAAAAGATTCTTACATTCTGGACCTGTGGAATCATTTGCTGTTAGCTTTTATCTTGAATGAATTTTCTTAATTTACTTTCTTTTTTGTCTGACACTAATATTGTGATCTGTGGTAGACAAAATACAGAGCACAAATACTGCAATTCACAATCCTGAGTCAACAAATTTCTGTCTTTAGAGACTGTCTTCAGTGAGAGACACAAGTATGGAACCTTTGCTGAATGCCAGTAACTGGAGCCCAGCTGCTGTGGTCACCTCAAGCAATCAGCAGAGTCACTTCGTCTCTGCAGGGCTTTCTTGTAATATCAGAGACAGTGTTTCAGGAGGGAGTGGTTTTATTTTTCATGTTTCTCCTGCATCCAGAGGAAAGCCTACATTCACAAAGCAGGTTGTCCTGTTACTCACATAAATGTAGTAGGTCTTAGTTTGTACCATGTTTGGGGGAAAAGTGGTGGCATATTTTCAGTGAAAGACTTCTGGAAATAACTTAAGTCCTCTAGGATGACATTAACAGTAAAATGCAATTGTGCCAAATTGAAACTCAGATTTTTCAAATGATTGTGATATGGAAGTGTGATTCCTAAAAATTTTGTATAGATTTTATTTTTATTTTGTGACTTAAAAGGCAAATATTTTAGAGTAGTTAAATATGGATTTTGTTAATTTAAATTTGATAAAGGATTTTTAAAATCTGATCTATTCTAGCAATTATTTAAAAGTTAAGAAAAATTGGTGATTGGTGCTTGCACTCTTTGTGCTGCAAGTCCAAAGAACTGTTGCACAAACACAGACTGAGCAGTTACAAGAAGAGAGGGAAAGACTAAAATTATTGAAACGGAATGTGCCAGGGAATGCAAGCGATTGTGCTCACTCCTTTAATTGGGGCACAGCATTGTTGATTAGTCAGAGCAGAGGAGAATCAGATCTCTGAGCTAATATTTTGCTCAATTAAGTTCAAGCTCCAGACAGGCCTATCTAGAAAATGCCCCAGTAACTGCAACCTACTTCAAGGTGGGGAGCCAGGATTAACTGAAGTTCAGCAAGCATTTTAAAGGGTCCATCAGGGAGCTGTACAGAAGCTGTGCTTCTGTGTTGTGTTCGTGTCAATGAGTAGTTAAAGTTTTTACCATAAAATTATTGTTCTTCAAATTTACTGTGTGCTAATGAGAGGCTTAATTTTTTTTCTGAGTGCTGCTGCATTGTTTGAGCTTGCAGATGACTGCAGGTATTAAGAAGGTAAAACTGAGGTCATGTCAAGTGTTATTGCTGTTTGACATCATTTTTGCTAGAGAGTTAGGGAACTTCTAATATGCCATCCCAATTTTTGTATGATGAATTGTCAGTAATAATGAGACTGAATGGCGGACCATGTAGCCTTGTCAATACATGCCAGACACATATAGTTTGTTTTATTACAGATATAGGCTTTGATCTTTCTTATGTTTGAAGACTTGATTAGGCCCATCTTGTTAAAGACATAGCACATGAAAGCTGGGAATTGGTTCCTTTAATAGCAAAGCTCTTGAGAAAGAGCTCCTCAAATTAAAGAGTAGAAAACACCTCCTAAGGGCTGTGTAAACCTTCCCACACTCAGCATGAAATGTATTTGCAGATGTTTCTGTGTCAGAAGAGTGTTTCTTCCCCAGTCTCTCAGTGGTGCTCAGAAATCTGGATTTGGCTGCTGAAGAGTTGTTTCCTGAGGCCACCTGCACACACCTGCCTGTGTCCTGAAGGACAAGGAGGTTCTGTGTGCTCTGGGTGCTGGTGCAGGGGGTGGGCACGGGCTGGCAAAACAGATTGGATCAGAGTCTTAATAGGTAATAGAAAAATATTGTTGTACATACTTTCCCCTTAAGTCTCTATTAGTGTGTATGACTTGAGTTCAAAACTTTTTGGCCAGTCACAGTCACTTGGTCACAGTTATCTCTGCTAGGAAACGAGTAATGAAGCTCATAGTGTTTCTCCTCTGTGAGTGTATTCCATCCTGGCAAAACATAGGCAAGATGTTACTGATGAGTACTGAACAGCAGGCCACATTAAGATATAGCCTGATACTGTTCCCAAATATTCCATTTATTTAATGTTAAATAAAATTTAACATTTCCTTTTTTGGTCCAGGCCCTTTCAGAATGAGACAGAAATATATTTACACATAGAATAAGAAATAATGATTAGCTTGAAAATACAATTTCTGTATTTTAAAAAAAGGCTTTATTATCACACTTTCATATTGTTACTTTTCCTGTTGCTTGGTTACCGGGTCATAGAGAAAACTACATTTTGAAGAGAATGTAAGTTAATTATCAGCTATTCCTAAATCAGCAATTAAAATCTCACCTCCAGATTTTCTATATATTTTACATTCTGTAAGTAGAAGCAGAAAGGAATAAAATATTTTATTCCTGCTCCCCACCCTGCCAGGAAAGTGGGCACAATGTAATGGTCACCCTTGCCTGAAGCAGTTCTTCCAGTACTCTTGGATAAACATTTTCTAGCAGCTGCTTGTGAAATAGTTTTAGAATGGCGTTCTGTGGAAGTAGTCAAAAGCTCCTGCCTCACTCATTCTCCAAGTCACGTTTGTGTGTTCTGTGGTGGTGACAATCATTTTAAAATCAGGTGAAGTCTGTGTCTCAGTCATGGTAACTCGTATCTTATCATTCAGCAACAATTTTGTGGTACTTCTGACCCTCTAGTTACTTGGTTCTAGCAAATGACCTTCAACTTGACTGAAGCACCCAGGTCTTGCTCTTTATTAAATCAATTTATGTGGAGCCCAAGTCTACACACCCGGCTGGTGGCTGGTGGCAGCTCTTGTGCAGGACGAGCAGCTCTTGGGGCAGGGGCCTCCCTCTCACCCAGGGGAGGGCTCATCCTGACCCAGCAGGATGAGAGAGCCTGGGCATTGCTCTGCATCCACCAGTGGGTCTGACACTGCTGCAGCTTCCATCACTGATGGCCGTACTTTGAATGAGAGGGAAACAATTACATCATGTTGTGTGTTTTGCTGTATAGGATGCTGTGTAGATTTATTTATTTTAATAGTGCAATCTGTGCTGTCCACTAGTTTAGATAGAGAGAAGTTTTAACTGGAAGACTTCGGATTTGATTACAAAGTTCAGGTTATATCTTTAATCCCATGTCTGTTAATCCTACTTCTTAAATTATTAGCCTTTCACACACAACTCCTATGGAAATTAGAGCAAGCATTTAATTATTTTCCTTGGACAAGAGGAAACACTTGGTTCCTCCACAGGAAGTACAAAGTGGTTGAAGCACCTGTGTGAAGAATAGATAGTCAAGGAAAAGAAATAAAGAAGCAAATCATCTTTTGATTTTAATCACTGAATCACTACCCAAAAAAAAAAACATTTTAAGTATCCACTGGAAAATCCTAAAGCATTTAAAACTTGCTGGGAGTCTTCATTGTTTTGAAAATGAAAGAAATCCTCTTGAAAATTTTGTGTTTATGAAAATTTAATTTAGACAGAGCAATTTGTCACTAGCTAAATACTCATTAAAACTTTAGTATACACCCACGTGTAAATTCAGTTAGTCTCCACTTGCCTTGGAGCTCTGGGCATTTCATTGCAACTTGTCTTCTTTTATAAGGCTGATGAGATTGGAGCAGTTCAGTTGCTTGCAGGACTCCTGACTGATGATGCCAGCTGTTTGGGAAAGTCTCTGATGCTGTAGTTATAAGGTTTTTAAGGGTCTCTTTTCCTCTGGCCTTGGGGGCAGGGGTTTAGCTTTCAGTGTGCATTGAGTGGAGAGTTGCAACATTTGAACCCTCATGTTAGACACGGACTGATTTGTAGAGAGCTTTTATTTGTAGTTTTGCATTGAGGACAATTTGCTTACCAAGGGCAGTGATTTATGGGAAATAACTGTATATTGTACTAGGTGGCATTTTGCTGTGGATGTTCTGTGGTTTGTGGGGAATTTCTGTTTTCCTATTAGAATCAGCAGTGAGGGATGTAGTAAAAGGGAAAGAAGCAGGCTTAGTGTAAACTGTGTGTTTGAATAAATGTTTGCCCACAGGAGCACAAATACTTCTTACTTTTCTGGTCTAATTTTTTTTATATATTAAAAACTCAGGGTCTTCCTGCATCATTAGTTTTATATCTATTTACAAATAATAAAAATCTCCATTTGAAAGAGGTTTGTGGTAATGAATTTTGAATACCATGTTATTCTTTTTAATAAACAGGAATATGAAAGCTCTTGAAGTAAGACACTGCAATCACTGCATAATTACAGTGGAGGAGCTGCCCTCCTACACACCCTCCAGCCTAGGTAGGACCCAGATTCCAGAACCTTGCTGACTATTCCTTTGGTAAAGGCATGCAAAGTATTAGGTATGTCACTTCATCAGTTTGGATTGCTAGCCTAGGGTTGTTTAAAAGCAGGTACTAAGAATAAGTGCATCAGTTAAATACTCTGTGATGAGGGTGATTTATGACGGGAGGCTTGAGCAAAAAAATGAAAATTATCTCAATTCAGATGAACAAAAGGTGGCTGTAATTAAGCATATATTAAACACAAGCACTACAGACTCTTAGCCACTGACTTGGTGTTTACTGTCTTCCACTGGCACTATTCTGCACTGGCTGCTTGTATTAAATCCACACAAAGGGGCACATTCTGTGTTCCTACCTGGTTTTTCATAATGATCAAGCTGGAATGACCTTTAAAAAGCCAGATAATATTTTATTTACCTTTTTTCTCCCATTTACTGCTAAATGTTAATGAAGGGAAGAGATTCAAATCCTTGCAAATAAAACATTTTAATTGACTTAAGTGTAACTATAAGAGTAAATTGGCTACTTTATATGGAAAAGCTTTTCGGTATTGTTGAAAGACTTGTACATCTGCCCATAGACTCAGAAATTAGAAGCAGACATTTCCTTTGTTTGCAATGACAGGGCCTTTGAGAATGTTTTGAGGATCGATTTCCCCAAGACTGGCTGCTGTAACTAGTGCTGGTCGAGAGTACCCCGAGATATCCCCACTTAGGCCCTTGTTGCTTACTTCCAGTATTAACCAGCTGCAGTCAGTCCTAACAATAGTTACAGTGGCCAAGATTTCTACTCCACCTTGTCAGGCTACCTGTTCATTTAGGTAAAGCTAAATATCTATCCTCTATTGTCTAGCAGTGCTGTCCAGCAATGTTGCTGAGTTTGGCCTGGTATTTCTAGTCTGAACTTACTTGCATCAGTACTTTAAGAAAAAAGGAGCATTTTATTGCTGTATTCCTGTTAAATGGAAGCAGATCAAAACTCTCATTCTCTTCCTAGGAAATTTCCTCCAAGCAACTGGGTGCTAAAGTTCCCATCCCTCCGTGTGGGCTGGGGGATTCTCCTCACAGCTGCAGTAACCCTTTTGCCCTGTGTGTTAAGAGGATGGGAGGAATTGGGTGGAGGAGTTAGGAGGTTTAATGTTGCCTTCTAAAGCAGAGCTGCCTGAATGCAGTGGTGCTGAGAGCATGCTCCACTCTGTGAGCAGCCTTGTCCAAATTTGCCTAAGAACCAAATGGAAAAGAACAGTGGTGAGACCCTGTCTTTATGGCAGTGCAGGAGCAGAGTTGCTGCCACAGTCACAGCAGCAGCCAGTCTTCCTTGACAGACCTTTCCAGGTGAACAAGCTCTGTGAGACTCACAACGTTTGCTCTTTGAGTCTTGGGGATCCTGGGGCTGTATCAGACTTTTCTGTCTTAGAAAGAATGAGCTGCTTGGAACAAACCTCTAGAGATACATATAGGAATATTTCTCATTCTTTTTCCGTGTTCAGACTTGGGAGCAGGAAGGCAGTTCAGAATTGGTGTTGCTGAGGTTACCCTGAACATGGGGCAGTCTCACAGTTAAACAGAGCCTGTGTGGATTGATACTTGACTGTGCAATTGCACACTTAGGTGTTCAAAGTAGCAATATGCTGACTCTGGAAATAGAAGACCAAATCAATTTTTAATTTTTGACCCTTTTTAGTTTTGCATTAACCAAAAGCAAAACCTCTACTGATAAAGGCATAACCAAGTCCTTGGAAGTACAGAATCATTTAGGTGGGAAAAGACCTCTGAGATCAAGTCCAAGCTTTAACGGAGCACTGACAACCCGCCATAAAATCATGTTCCTCAGTGCCACCCTACACATCTTTGCAGTGTCTCCAGGGATGGGGACTCCATCTGGGCACTCCAATCTACTCTGCTCCCTGGGCAGCCTTTTATAGTGCTTGACTGTGCTTTCCATTATGAAATTTTCCCTAAAATTCAACCTAAAGCTGCCCTTGCACAACTTGAGTTCATTTCCTTTCTTCCTGGTACTTGGGAGAAGAAGCCAACCCTCACCTGGCTCCACCCTCCTTTCAGGAGTTGCAGAGTGATAAGATCCCCCTCAAGCCTCCTTCTCCCCAGATGTAACACTCTCAGCTCCCTCAGCTCCTCCTCATCAGACTTGTGTTCCAGACCCTTCCCAGCTCCACTGCCTCCCTCTGGACATGCTCCAGCACCTCACTATCCTTCTTCTCATGAGTGGCCCAGAACTGGGCACAGAACTGGTGTGGCCTCAGCAGTGCCCAGTGTTGAGGGACAATCATTGATGCCAGCTGGCTCCTGCTTCCTTCCAACAGCACTTCCAGTTCCATGGGGCTCCCTGCCAGTCAAGTCAGCCAGGTGAATTGTCATTCCTCACATGGGGCACCATTCGTGGGGAATGAGGGACACAGACCATGATGTGCAAGCAAAGCCTGTTTATTGCACTAATCACTCATATGTAGAGTTCTCTAAGTTCTGTAGAGCATTTTCCACTCGGACCCCTTGGCCCCTGTTCCTGTAGTAATGCAATCTTTTTGGTTATCAAATCCTCGTTACATTCTCTTGTGTTAGCAATGTCCTTGTTACATCTTCTCTTGCCAGAGCAGTCCGAGTGACCAGACATGATGTCTTCACTTTTGTTCTTGCCTTGAGTTCATCTCCCCCACATCTTCCACTGTATCAGGGCCAAGAGGTCAGTGGCACTGCCCAGCTCAGCTTCTGTATCTGATCTTCCACATGCTGGTCTTGTCCCACCATTGCTGGTGCAGGCCAGGTGACATTGCCCTTCTTGGCACACACCCACCAAGGGCACACACATATCTTTAAATACTGAGCTCCAAGACTAGCAGTTGTGTAGCAAAGCAAGTCTTAGACACAGACTTCCAAAACAAGGCTTGAAATGTGTCATTTGACATGGACAGGTAAACACAGGAAAACTGTTTTTCTAATTTTGCACTGAGAACTGTTGTTAGACAAGTAAAACTGTTTGATCCCGATACTGACTGAGCTGAACATAGAGGGAGTTTATTCCTGAATTATTCTGGGCCTGCTGTAACCCAGAGCCACCTCTTCCAACAGCTTTGATTTATGGCTTGTTATTAGAGAAGAATTGGCATAAAGAGATAGGATCATCTTTTGTCTTTGTGTCACACAGCCCAAAGGTCCAGGAACCAGCAAAATTCAGACTGGGGTTTTGCACTCCTTACACAACTTCAGGTAGTGGAAGAATTTGCCCTTAGAAGAATTTGCTGCCAGCATGTGAGATGTTTCCACAGACTGTGTGTGGCTCAGAAGCAGAATCTGTGCTCAGCCTCATTTCCTTCATTCTTTCACTGCAACAGTGCTGTGTTTGCTACGCCGCACTGACTGCTCTGAATGGCATCAAAGCTTTGCTACACTTGTGGGTTGTGCCTTTTTCTCTTTCTTCCTTCTTCAAAATTGTCACAAAAAAGTAGCACAGCATATGGGAGGAGAGGAGGGGTTGACTTTACCAGTACATAAGGTGGATATTCTAATTTTAGTTTTCATAGAGAGCTTTTTTGAGTAGAGTGGGAGTTCTCTACAGGTTAGACAAATCTTTTTGTGGTTATTTTCCAGGAAATCTGATAGTTCATTTAAGATGAACATAAAATTCTGTTCCTGACTTAGTAGTTTGATTTTATTAATATTGATAGACTGTTGAATTATTTTTATTCTAATCATTGCACATTATTATTAAAATAAATAATCTTAGATTTATTAGAAATCAGATCTAACTTATTAATTCAAATTCAGTTACAAGCTGATTGTATAAGGAACTTAATTTCTACTGTCCTCAAAATTGTCACGTACCCGAGCATATTGCCAAAAGTAGAATTCCAAACTTCTCTTTATTGACTTGGTATATTTTAATTTTAGAAATCCAGCAACCTGGCTTGTTTAGGAAATGATTAGTGACACAATCCAAAACCTAATTATCCTTCTTTCTACTCAGGACTTCTCTGCCTTCTGGTGTAAGGACTTCTCTGTATTTCCTTGCTTTGTGTGTCCTGGGCTGAAGTCTGCAAGCTCTTTTGGGAAGCTGAGTCTTCTGAGTAGATCACATCTGGTTACATGTAGCTCAGAAATTCTAGTAACAACCTTCACTGACCTGAACCTAGGTAGCAATTCGGAAGAGGTTCCCTCAATAAAATGTTTTCCTGTTTATGAAAATTCTTCCAAAATATTCTAAATACAAATCCCTTCAAAGAAGAAGCCTTTATATATTAATAAAAATTATCCTTTTGAAAGCTCAGGGATATTCAAATTTATCTAGACCTGTCTGATACATATGAGTTACCACTTTTGTCACCACACTTTGCCCATGTCCTGCCAGGAGCAGCCTGGTGAACACAGAGCTCTCTGACATCTTGCAAAAAAAAAAACAAAAAACCAAACCATTTTGTGAGTTTGGGAATTGTATTCCGCAGAAAATAGCACTAATGATCCAGCAAGCAACATGTTTGGTCAAAGCTTTGTAGTCTCTGAGGAACCTTTGAATATGACAGCAGGCTGAACTATCATTGCAAGTGATTTAGAGAAGCTTGGGGGATTGGATGTTTTCTGTTTGCTGTGTGCAGCTATTACAAAAATAAAATCTGGCAAAAGACTGGATTTCTCAGGATTTGTTCTGTAAATCAAACCAAAATCAGATGGAATCCTTAGAACAAAGGCAGATGTATTTTGCATTTGAATATAAAACCTATCAAGTGGGTGGTGGGCAGAGAATGGGTAAATAAATACAAAACCTCTTAAGGGTTTCTTTCTGGGTTGGTTTCAAGAATGTCCCACAAAACAGGTTTTCGTGGTTGTATGGGGCAGTGTGATGCTATTCAACTTTCTTTCCTTTCTTTAGAAATTCTGAATAAACTGTTGAAAACAGCTTCTGGGCTTTTACTGAAATAGTTTCCAGAGATGAGGAAAATGAGAGAATACATATACAATCTTAGACAAATGATCTGCTCATATATTGAAGCCTGGATTGTAAAATGACTGCTGTGCCTTCCAGTGAATGAATATTCAGTGCTTCCCTGCTGGGTTGGCTTTTCCTATTTGAACCAGCTACAGCTCTGCACTGTGATTCACTTGTTACCAAATTAAACTCTTTACACACGTGGGAGATCCAACTTTATAAAGTCAAATTTTTGAAGTGGTTTCTGGTCAGCCACTGTGCGTGTCACAATCTTCATAACACACTGAATTAAGTTTAAAATATCATCCGTGTGTGTTGTTTTCTCCTGGCTGTTGAGCAGCCCTTCTGTACATCATGCATTTTTCTGTTGACACTACATATCACTTAGCAACCCAGTGAAAGGCCCTATATGCATTGATTGCACACAATTGTCTTTATGGGGTGGAAGCGTTAAGTGAATAAACCCCCACAGGTGACCAGACGGTCATTCCTCTCATGTTGATAATCTGTTTACATCAAAATATTGTTTACTCAGCTCTCTGATCTTCAAGAATCTACACAAAGCTGAAAGAATACAGTTAACTCCCCACACTCTGACACACAACTATGAGCTGTATTTACATTCTCAGAGATGGAAAGATTAAGAGGAGAAGGATTGTTTTGTCTTTAACTTAGCTCTCCCAAATAAACCATTATAATGCATTTGACAGTTAACCACAGATGATAATGCAATCTTTACGCTGGGTTCCCATCATGAGGGAGAAGTTACTAGGCTGTCACTACCCTATCAAGGGAGAATCTTTCCTGCAGTCTTGCTGCTGTCTTTCCTGCTTTCCTCTTTGTAAGCGCTGTTATCAAATTACCTTTGGAGAAGTGTGATTGTTTACACTCATTTTTCTATACAGGGGCAATAGCTGAGCTTTTAAAATGAGCTACAGTGTTCTCTCCAGACATTTGTCCTCGACATAAAGTAGTCCAAAAAAGACAAAAATAGTTTTCAAATCCCTAGTTTTTGTGTATTTTTTTCCTTCAGTTTTATTAGGCTTATTATATCTTTATTAATTACTGGGTGGGGGGATGGAGAGGAGAGTGTGCTGAATTGGAGAGAGACATTTCCATTGTTTTGTTTGTTTATTGACAAAGATGTAGCTTCTAATGTAAGCAGATTTTTTTTTTTTAATGAAGGCTTCGGGAATGCAACAGTTTATATCACAGAGAGAAAAGATCAGAAAAAATCAGCGCTTTTGAACCTTTTTTGCCAATTTAGGCAATTCTGAAAAATTTGAATGAGAAATCCTCCCTTTTGAGAAGATTTCAAAAATGCATGCCCTGAAGTAGTGAAGCAATAGGAAAATTGCAGTCTCCTACTGTAAATTTTTCCTTTTTTTTTTTTGTTGTTGTTGTTATTTGCAAAGGTCACACTGTAACATCTGTTAAAAATACAGTAAGTGTAATTGAATTAAGGGAGTTAGTTACATCTGTATTTTCTGTTGGGTTTTTTCCAAGTAGTTAAATTTTATAGTCACACTTCCCATAAACCTATTCTTTTAAAGACTCTGGAGAAACATGATAAGGACTTTAACAGGGCTCTGGAAATCCCTGTTATACCACATAGTAACTGCACTGGCAGCACAGTTTGATTTTTGAGCTTGTAAAATGACAGCTGGACCACACATAGGTATGTGTGTTACTGCAGTGTGTGTTTTTTGAAGTCAGTTTAAATCAATCTTTGCTGAGTCTGATGGATAAATGATCTGGATTTTCATTGTGTTGCCCATCTAGCTCCCATTGAAGTCCATGCAGTCCTGGTGTACTGAAAATTCCTATTGAATCAAATTGGTCTTTGGTGAAGCACATGGAGATATGGCAGTGATTAATTTGGCACATCAGCTTCAGTAGAATGTCTCAGGTGAGGAAGGCAGTGGGAATTTGTCCCAGTGATGAGATTTCCTTGCCTGCAGTGAGAGCCAGGCTGAGCTGGGCATGGCTCAGCCCTGTTCTGGGATGAGGCACAGGATCAGGTGTGTGACTGCTCTGGAATACACAGCACAGGGTGATGGGCAGTGGAGGTGCCTACAATCAATTTCTCTCTTAATGATATTTGGATAAAGCTAGTTTTCATAAGCTGGAAGATCAAGCTGATAAATTAATTTTTGGTAGAATCACCTAAAAACTCTATATTTCTGTACATTATCTAGAAAGGTGATTACTGATCCTTAGTTCTGCAGCTGAATGAGTGGCTGCTTCTATAAACATTTCACTGCTACAAGTAAGATTTTTCACAGTATTAACTTTAACAACATGGGTGTTTGCTATGGAATAAAACCTTAAATTGATGTTCTGCCATTTTGCCAGTTGAAACAAGGGAGAAAAAATGAAGCTAAGATTATGATAGCTTTTGTGGTAATATTGTCTTCTGATACAGGCAGTTTTTGATAATTAAATGTGAGCCAGAAGAAAATAACTACTATTTTTTCTTAGGATATCTTCCACCTTTACAGCATGGTGAGTTTTGTGTATTTCTTCATTAATTTTGTAATAAACCCAGTTACTTTTAAGTATCCTGTATTGCCTTCAGATATGTCTTGGGTTTTTTTCTGAAATCAAATTTACTACAAAATGTTGACCTCACATCTCAAAAACTGTTGATTTCATAGGTATGCACTTGAAAATGCTAGGAGCAACTTAGAAAAACCTAGGTTTTTTTCTGTCTTCAAGAAAACTAATTTGTATTTCTTTGTATTGAAAAGAAGCCAGACTTAGAGCCTTGTTTTCATGTGTTCAAAAGTTTGGTTGCTCAAGCCAAACGTTTCCAAGGCTTTTAAAATAAAAATATTAATTAGTAAACAGCATTTCTTCCTTAAAGAGGCAGTTTTTAGCTGTAGGTGATGTCGTTTGCCATTCCATTCTACTCTGTTCAGTCACTGTTCCTAAAATCTTTAAATGGGGGTGGGTTGGGGTGGAGGGAGGCTTGACAAAATTTAAAGACTAAACTGTTCATAATGCAGGTATGTGGTAAAAGAGCAGTAATGAAGTTGCTGAACCTCACTCTGGATTGTGCTTCTTGTGCTTTATCATAAACCCTCTCTCAACCTATATCTTAGTTTGTCTCCATATTTTTTCCATTCTGACAAAATTCCAGGCCTTCTAAGTCTAATGATGTTGACATATTCAAATGGTACAGAGAAGAATGTGAACTGAGCCCCTCCTTTTAGCTAAATGTTATCTGCTTAGACTAATATTGCAATTGCCACCCACTGACATAATTTGTTTCACAGTCACAGCCTGGCAGCATGAATCAAATGTTGACATTCTAATTTCATGCACACATGGGTGTTTGGCTGAGCAGGCCTCAGCCTCTGAGCCATTCACACCATACCTGTGTAAATCAGGGAGACAAGGTCTTTTCACAGCTGCCCATAGGGAAGTTCCTACCTTCCAGCAAAGTCTGGGGCTGAAATAATCTGCACAGCCCTGCCCTCTGCCCAGGAGCTCACATTGCTGTCACTGTACTAGGAGCTCGACAGGCGTGTTTACCAGAAAACTAGCAATTAGTTGTTTTGTTTTGGTTTTTTAAAATTCAGTGTGTTTAACAGATTTTTTCTCATAATTCCCATATTAAATAGATGGGTTTATTCTCAAAACTGTTTAACTATTTCTGTCTAACTGGCTTAAAGTTGAGAGATGTCACAATTTTACTTCTGGGGACTGATGTCCATTAATGACTGTTGCAAAGACGTTTCACCAAAGTCCTCACTCCAAGCAGCCACCGCTGGAGCTGAAATGAAATTAATCTTCTATATGTGCCTAACCTTTGAGCACACTGACCAGAGAGAAAACTACAGCCAGATTCAGACACTCACCTGCCAGACACTGGTCAGAGGCCATAAGGCTCAAATATTCTTCTCCTTCCCATCTCATAACTCTGTCCCTGGGAGTAGTGCAAGGCTGTCATCCTGAGGAGGGAGAGGGGATGTGGCGTGGCTGGGCTTGAGCTGCCTTTGCCATAGGAAGGGGGAGATGTGCAGCTGGCACAGGGTGCGAGGTGAGCAGTGGAGATGGCCAGGGAAGGGCTGCTCCTGACAGGGACTGCTGCCTCCCATGGCCTCAGTCCTCTGCCCCAGCAAAAACCCCCTGGCTTCTTGTGGCTCTTGCATGGCCAGAGTGGGGACAGCCCTGGCTGTGCCGTGGAATGGACAACTTTGCCAGTAGCTTTCTCTGAAGAGAATTGCTTCCCATTTCAGTTAGTGTCAAGTGCAATCCTGAGGCTTCTTGGGATAATCATGGCAAAGTCAACCTCAGAAATCTAGCTTTTCACTACAAATACAGTAAAATCTTGCAAGTGTGAACACTGGATTTTTCTGTCTCCATTTTGTAGTTTTGTTTCAGTTCCATGCAAAGTGCAGTTAATTGTGGTGAAAGAGCAGATTTATTTTGCTTTGAAGAAAGTCTTTTGTTTTTCTTGAAAGGCACACAAAAGTCACAGCAAAGCCAAAAGAATGGCTTTGAATAGTTATTCACAGATCTAGAGGCACTCTCCAATGGCACATGGCAGTAACATTCTCAGAGCTCCATAGTGGAATTGCTGAGAAGGATGCCAACGAGTTGCCGTGGGGCTTGGTGGCACCTGATCGTTGAACAGAACAAACTGTTGAACGTAAAAATACCTATCTGCTGCTTTCCTGCTGTTGTGTGAGTTTGGGAGCTCTGAAAGATCTGGATTTTTATCAAATACTGATGAGAATAATAGGTAGTCATGAGCCATGTGACATTCCACTGTTTCAATTCATTGTGGTCCAGAACTGACTGTGGCTGTGATCCAGTGCTTCAGCTTTGGCATCCCTGGATCTGACAGGAGTGCCATGGCTGAACTGTGTGGGGACAGTAACATGTACAGATCTCTGGAAGGATTCCAGACTCTGCATGCACAGCCCATTAATGGACTGTCTGCACTGAGCTGGAAGACAGGACCTAGCTGGCATGGGCAGTACTGCAGCAGTGGAAAGCAAAGAGATTTCAGCTAAGACACTTGGACGAGTCCTTGTGTCTGAGATGTGCCAGATCTTTAAAGTTCGTTCAGCATAAAAAGGAACTTGGGAGGTTTTTAGTCCAGAAGAATGACCCTCAGTAAACTATACAGAAGCAAATTTATTTCCCTCAGAAAGATGGGGGGCTGAGAAAACCCTACCAGTATCAGATGTGCATTTTCAGGGACGTGAACATTTCAGACTGGAAGCCTGCTGAAGCAATATTGAAACAATTATATTAAAGCTAGCAGAACCAATTATCGAGACTTGATGTTGCTCACCCACACGAGAAACGCTGGGCAAATCTTCACTCATCCTCAAAGAATAACCTTGAGGGGCATCCCCACATAAGGGAGGAATCTCCACATACTCTCCAAAATGGGATATGTTAGAAGACCCTGCCATTAAAATTGGGACTGGGCTTTGATAGTATGACGTGATCAATTGCAAGTCTGCAGGCTGGCTCTGTCAGCTCAGCACCTTTAGTTAAGTTGTCAGTAGTAATACTTGTAGGTTCCTTTTATCGGGAAATTTATTTTTTTTTTACCTCAGAATGTTTAATTTTGGGATTGATGAGTCAGGCTGACTTCTGCATTCTTCAACACCAAAAGCAGCATGACAGCCCCTGCTCCAATCACCACTGAGTGCTTTGCTAATCAGATGTTGTTTAAGTTATCTTACCTCACTCTCAGCAAAACATCCTGCTACAAGTTTGAAGATTCTACCAAGATTTGCTATTAGCAGTTAGAGGAAAATAATCATTTGCTAGAAAAAGGAAAATTGAATGTGGATGGTGCAATAGGTCTGCTTGATAAATTCTTATATTCTTTATCAGCTTTCTGTCATTGTATTTCAGACTGTGGGCATGTTGGATGCTTTTATGACACCTAGAATTTCCTGATGTCCTTGCATTCGCATGTATTTAATGTAAGACAAAAGACCCCACAGGTTAATATTGTTGATACTCTCCAAGACAATGTGTCAGCATTTGTATTTCTCCCAGGAGGCATTATGAGGTTTTTTGGACTCCCTGTGGTCTCCCCCGTGCTTTGCAAGAGCCCTCTGGCTTGCCCTCAGCTCTTCCTTTTCCCAAATAAAGAAACAAGATGTGGACACACTCTACATGCCAGCAGGCAGGACTGGAGCTGAGATTCATTACTGCCAAGCTGCTCTCTTCCTGCCCGTTCAGGACTGGCAGGTGTCTGTGCCTGGACCTGCTCACTTGACCTTGGCCTTGCAGGAGATTTTATCCACTGGCTACTAAGCAAAAAATAGTCAGGATTTATTTTGATTTGATTTTGTTTTTCTTTCTCAGTGTTTTATTTATTTGTTTGTTTGTTTTCAGACATCTGTTTAGTCCAGAAGGAGAGAGCTGGAGGGGAGAATTTTTTGGTTTGGATATTTTTATATAATGAGAACCTGGCAGTGGAGCTATATAAGCATCTCACAGAGAAGAAGCCTGATCAGCTGGCATTTGGCTGTGTAGCTCCTGATGCTGGCTGGTGTCTTACCAAATTGCAACCAAAATAATGATGAGGGAGTTTTAGATTGAACTTTAAAATTCCTTGAGAAAACCAAACTGTAACTTGGAGCTTTTCTGCCGGCTTATCTAAGGTAAACAGAGGGAAAAGAGGGTTAAATTCTGTGCTGTGTAGTGATATTGCTGTGCAGGCACAAGCAGAGCTCAGCAGGAACACTGGCTCTAGAGGAGCCTGTGGGGGCCTGGGGATGGCTCTGGCTGTCACTGTGTCCCTTGTGAGGAAGCCCAGGGCCAGAGAGATGCAGACACACACACCAAGAGTAGGGTTAGAGCAAATGAAGCCTCAGAGTTGATTAAAGCATTTCAAATCTCTGCAAAGGTTTCTTTATTCCATCAGGTCAAACATATAGTGTCTGGATTAGAGAACATTATCAGCTGGGCCAGCCTCCTAAATCAATTAGGACTTGAAGGGCTTAGTAGCACATTTAGAGGGGCTTAATGATAAATTCTGTCTTGTTATTTCACTGAAGTGGCAGTAGCTAATGTGAGAGTAACTAAGGTGGTGTCTGTGAGAAAAGGCAAAAGCACCAGAAAGCAGTGGAAAAGAAGGTAGAGAAAATTATAAAAACATAAAAATATGTCTGACAATAAAAACACACAGTGATACTATTTGCCCATCTCATTCATGAAAGCTTATGTCACTAGAAGCAATTTGAGTATCATCTATTTGCCTCAACTTCTTTAGAATTTGGATAAGAATATAATCACCTCCCTTCATGGAATGCTAGGTGGACTGTTTTATTGTGGGAGACAGTTTGTGCCATGACTGAAATGAAAAATCCTTGCTATTGCTATAGAAAGCTCCATGTGACTGTGCCTCACTTGTCAGGAGCAGAAGCCAGGCCTTGTTTGCAGGTCATGTTTGCTGAGTTGTGAGCTGCTAAGGGCAGGTTTACAGTGATGGGAAGTGATAAATGCCCTTGGAAGGCTCGTTGGCTCAGCCAGCATCCACACTGCAGCTCTATTTTTGGGCTTTAGCTGAGTCACAGAGAGCCAGCTCAAATGCATCTGGGCTGATCCCCCAAAACTTTGGGTGCCAAGGTTAGCACTGGCAGAACCATCTCCAGTGTCTATAGCCTAAGTCCAGCAAGCTGGTCATTTCCTAATGCTGATACATCTCTTACAGAAATAGAGACTGTCTCAGCCTGGCAAGGATGTACATAGGAACTATTACAAAAATTAAAATGTCACAAGGTTTTTAAAAAGTGTCTGGATCTCAGCATGAATCACATGGAGATTATAGTAGAGGAAAAGTGAGTGTATGACACAGGGCTATGTTTGGCACTGCCCTTTATGCCAGTGGGCTTGCATATTTTATTAACCATGCCCACCTTGAGGGTGGTTTATGCAAGGATTTGTGTTCTCAAGTGCCTGGGGGTGAACTTACTACATCCTTTCTAATCCTTTTTTCTTACATGTGTAAGACTCCTCAAGACCTTCTTGTGCACTAAAATAGGCTGGTGCTGATTCCTTTCCAAGTAGCATGAAGCCCAAACCCCCCAAATATCCACATGGAAATGTAGTTCTGGTGTAGTTAAGAGTATGAGTGCAAATATTTCTAAAAGGAGATTCCTGAGATTTGAGCAAGTTCACATGCCTTGGATAGTGGCAAAGCATGTCCTTGGAGAGCCAGATCACTGTGACTTGTGGCATTGTGTTTCTTAACTGAAACTTAATTCTTCTTATAAAGGTAACTCATAGCAATTTCACAGGTGCTTTTTAAGGAAGGAGTAACACGGCTTCTTCCCCCTCCTCCCAACTCTAGCCAAATAAATCTTTCAGTAAAAGTAACTCCATCTCTCCTTTTATGTAGTTTCCTGTTGGGAGAATATCTTTCATTTTCATGTGTGCTTTGAGTGTAGTACTTATATTTAAGATGGGAAACAAAAATTTCAAGCAAGGCATTAAAAACCCCCTCCTTCTGGATTCTATCCATTTGTCTTCCCTTTGTCCTTAATCTTGATTTGCCCTGTAGGTTAGTCTTATCATAAAGACAGTATGAATGACTGTCTCAGCGCCTTTCCTCATTAATGCTGCAGGAAATTGATGAGTAGATCTCTGGAACTGTGGATTTTTTTGGCAAGAATTATAGCCCCTATTTATTTTGGAGGGACCCATGTGGCTTTCTAAGTAAATATATGTTAAAATTTTCCCCCAAAATAAACAGTACTAGTAATTGCTTGATATATGAAATTGACATTTTGGCTTTGTGATTTGCTATGATTTGTAAAAATCTAATTTCCTCCTTGGAAAGATGCTATTGAAAAATTGTAAGTAAATTAAAATCAGTGGTTTATTCAGAAGGTGAGTAATAGACTCTGTTTTAATATATCAATATTTATTCTGCAGCTTCTCAGGTCTGCCCAGATATGTGCCATCTAATGTTAAATGTGTGCTGGCTGTGATATTACCTTTGTTGGTAATTGAAATGGATAAAGATTGATGTAAGTGTCTTGCATGCTCACTCCAGCCAAGATTTGTAAATAGCATTGCTTCAGATACTAAAAGAGCATTACAGGAGTTTCACTCTGAGCATCATATTCATATACTCTGTTTACTGACTTGCTGATAGGCACTTCAATAAGTGTACTTCAATTCTAAAAAATCAGAGGATGAAGTATAATTTTATAAGTTTAATGAAGCTGTGTCTGTTAAATCTCTGCCTTGAAAGAATCTGTTGGATAAGTACTATATTCATAGCTGCTTCTATTTGTGCATCCTTTTCTAATTAAAATTAAAAATAGAGTCCAAGAAAGAGAAGTAAATGGCTTCGTGCACTGCTTTTGACTTGCTGAGGTGCCCAGTGAATGGACACTGATAAAGCTTCAGAAATGTGCCACATTATTAAAAGTCATGGCACTGAGCTGGATGGCAGAGCTGTGGGGAGGAGAAGAGCATGGCCAGTTCTTTAAAAGAGCCTTATGCTCTTTAAAGGACACAAGGCACCTCAGAAAAACAAGCATTCCAACAAAAATAGGTCGAAAACAACTAAGTTAATGCAACTATTGTGATTTTTCAGGAATAAATCTGGCTGCAAAGCTAAAAACAATAAAAACCCTTTAATAATAAAATTAATAAAATCTGTCATAATTTTATGTCTTGCAGTTCATAATAGGGTTCAACAGCATAATTATATCTATGCCAATGAATCATAGAAAACCTTTTCCTCTGCTTTTGTTCTGTAGTTGATGATTTTCCCGACTGAAAGTAGTTAGTTGCTTCCCCAGAACCTGAATGTCTCACCAGTTGGCTTTGGATCATACTCTGAGTTTGGGGATTGCTCAGTAATATCCAATTCAAATGATCTTCTTTTACTGTATGGAAATACAAGAAAGTTGATTTAAATTTGTCTTTAGTTTTAATTGTATTTTATGAAATTGTAAAATCTGCAGTGTGAACCTCAGCTCTAGTGAAATTAATTTCTCTCTGTAATGCCGTGATCTCTGCATAATTTGATGGCTTGAGCAGGACTCCAGTTTAACAGCAGCAAATTAGACTCTTCTTTATAAAATTTGCTTGCTCACTGACCTCTTTTTTTTTTCCCAAGACCAATTTTCACAAATGTACTTCCAAGGAAGTACACTTGAAAATTTTCACATCTTGGAAAAATAAATATGGGATAATTATTCTACAATGCATTTGTATCTCTTGGTCACTACTTAGTCTTAGCAATGTGAGTTTTGTTAGGTGATGGTTATTGGTTTTAGAAGTTAGACTCTTCTGTGTTTTGGTTTCTTTTTTGTGTGGCAAAAATTCATGCAATTGAATTTATACAAGCATGTGCATTTGTGACTGAGAACTGTTTTCTTCCACCATTTTGTCCTAATTAAAATTTAGTTAGTCTGAGTTATCTGAATGTTGACAGAAAAGAGGATAAAAGCACAAATAATACATTAATTTGCAGTAATTCTCTAGCTGGCAGTTCTCTATTACTACATATTCCAGAAGACTTGAAAAAAACCTTTATATACACAGATTTCTGCAGATTATTTTGTCAGTGATTACGGGACCAAGCCTTAACTGAGAGATATTGGCAGAAGCTAAAGGATTCCCTTGTGAACAGAGTATTCTGATCCAAAGGAAAGTAGATTTCTGTTGACTCTAAGAGTTCATTTTAATCCACATAGATTCAATTTTCTTAAGAGCAAAATATAAGCTGTCTTTTGCCAGCACTTTCAGTAAGATTGAGACCTGGCCTGCCATACTGGTGTACAGGACAACTCTCATTAATTCTTCTTCTTACTGGGAGTGTGTGAGTGGGAGATACTTAAACCAAAGCTTGGATTGTTATTTAAGGCCATGGAGTGTGATTCCTAAAAAGAGCTAATCCTATGCACAAAGTTTGCATGTGGCTATTGATGCAAATAAATGAGAGGAAGCAAATAAGGATCATTTGGTGACACAAACTCCAAAATAAACATTTGATTTGTATCATACCTGCATTTTGGAGTGAAAAACCTGCTGCAGATAATTACTCAAGAAGTCAACTCCAAAAAAAAGGCATCTGGAGGTTATTGCATGATCTACTATACTAAATCTCCCACTTTTCTGTCCAGGAAAAAAGGTAACATGAGGACAGGATAGTGCACAAAGACCTAGATTCACTTCCAGCTGCAGAATTCCTGTGTTACCTCAGACTAATGCCTGTAGCCTTTGTGCTGTTCTGCAACAGGCAGCAAAAATCAAATGTAAGTTCAAAGAAAAGAAAACACATTCAGCATTAGGCCTAATCCAAACCCTATGTACTTCAAGGACTTTCTCCACTCAGGCTGCAAAAGATATGACCAAATCCAGCAGAGATTTTTCTTGAATGCTGGACATAGGAAGATGTCTTAGTGTGGGTAGAGACTAAGGGGAAATGTGAAAGCAAACAAGTCAAACATGTTGACAAGACAAAGGCAGTTGGGGGAAATAATCTACCTGTGTAACAGAACTTTCTGCATCTAAGTGAAATTTGTATTTCAGGCACATTAATTCAACTGGGCTTTGACAAGGGTGAACATTTCTTATGCTTTCCAGTTAGGGACAGATCACATCCAGCCCTTCTGCACCAGGCAAAAGAAGTAGCACACAGAGTGTTTTTCAGGCCTTTCCGTTTAAAATCTTGCAGAGCCCTGCTGCTTTACTTCTGCCTTCTGTCACCCCACAAAGTCTTTCCACTCCACCAACCGACCCCTGTGCCTTAAAGCTGAACTTGTGCTGTGAGTCAGTACAGATGTGGAGGTGGTTCCTGTGGTGCCCCTAGCCCACCTTAAGCCATGTAGCATACAGCTTGTCCTGAGCCAGCTTAACTGGCTGTTGGCTGAAAGAGGATCTGTAGCTGAAAAGGTCTTTGGTCAAGCTTGTGTCCTTGCTCTTACCAGAAGACTCTGTGGCCTTCTTTACCAGCACTAGACTATGTAATTCCTCTGCTGGAGTGACAAATGTGGCATCTGATCGTCTTGCCAGCCTCATATCTCTTCCCCCAAACACTGAGAGCCTGTTATCACAAATCTGCCTGACACCTCTGGCTTTGCTCATACAGAGCAGGACTCTGTGACAGGAGCTCATTGGAGCTCAGGACTTGAACTTCATGGCCCTGGGGCTTAGCAGGGATGTCACTCATGAATAGCATCTCCAGTACAGTAATTTATATGTAGGGGGGCAGATTCACTCTGCTGTGTGGAAGAGAGACTTCCAGAGGCTCAATGCTCAGTACACAGTAGCAAGGTTAGTGAAGTTTTCAGTTGCAATAGCAGCTCAAGGCACCACCTATGGATCCTCTTGTGGGCACCTCAGTGATGATGGCACATGGGGGCTCACTGAACTGAATCCTACTGAGAAGAGATCAGAACTGGGTGTGTGGTGGTGGTTTGGGGTTTTGGTCACGTTGTATTGTTGATTTAGTTTGCAGTGAGGCTGTGTCACTGACAGGGAGTCAGGAATTGGAATAAGTAGGTAGTGTAAAGGCAGTAGGTCAGGGTGCCATGGAAGCCACTGACTTTGGATTGTGAATTTATACTTTGAGAATTGATGTTTTGGAAACTTTTGCTACATTTTCTCCTTGGTGAAAATTTTCAGAGGAGCCTTCCTTCAAGTCATATCCTTGCAAACTACACATATGTGATAAGTATACTCTGTTCTGGTAGCTGATGGGAACTAGAGACATTTACTGGATTCCTTCCTTAAGAAAAAAACCTTTCATCCTACTGGGTAGGCAGCATTTTATGAAGAAAATTTAAGAAATTAATTAACCATAATAAAATTTCACCTCTTTAACCTTAGCTCTTGAGCAAACCTGAGCTAAATAAACATCTGACCATTCAATCTCTTCCACTTAAGGTTAACTTGAGTTTATTATTCAGACTACTGCCCTTGTGTATTAGGCAAAGCATAAATTATGCATACTAATTACCTTGGATGGGGCATGACTTTAATGAATTCTTTTAATTAAACTGCAACACAGTGGTTTTGTAGAGGATGGTCTATATTTCATCCTTAAACTATGTAACCTTCATCTTTGTCTGGAGAGATCACACATTTGAGTTGGTTTAATTCACTTAAGTAGTAAATACAAAGAACAACCTACCCTCACTATCACTGGGAAATTTGAAAAATGTTCATGTTCCATTGCAGCACTAAGAAATGAGATTCTTCAATGAAAAGCTCTGATTCTGTCGGGAAGGCAAGGGCCAACACACAGGGAAAGGATAGGCATTCTTGAAGGAATGAAGCTAAAGAGTGGTGTAGTATTGGTAATTTCCAAAACAAACACAAGTAAATCATTTCCTAGGACTTCTCATTTACTTGGCATTTTATATTAGTGGTAAAAGAGCAGAATTATCCGAGTCCCCTGTATGTTCTTTCTAAGTGGCTTTGTCTTCTCAAAAATTATCAGGGCACAATAATTCAGTTACACTGTTCCCTGCAAAGGATTTGTCCACAGTGACAGCACCAGTAGCTTACTGGCAGGAATAGCAGCAGAGACTAAATGATACATTTGATTCTGATTCTTAAAAGCAAAGCACATATGTGCCCTTTCTCTTTTGCCTTTTGCTGGAGTTTACTATTTTGTTCTTGTTTACCTGATCTTGGCAGTTTTGAGGTCTCTGTGGCTTCCGAGAATCCAAAGAAAGAAACTGTCCATTGGATGTGCTTCAGCTGCCAGACAAGTAACTGCTGGGTTAAAAAGAAGGGTTGTGGCTGACAGGAGTGTATTTAAGAAGGAAAATAGCAAAGGTTGCCTGTCTTGACATCTCTCCCATCTATCCAGGCCACCCTCCTTCACAGTCCATATAACAGCAAGGTGTGCTCCTGGCCAGTCAAGCTGGCACATTTGTGTCCTCCTCTTTCCCCATGGATCCAACGTGGTATCCTGCCCATTTCTTCACAGCTCCCTGTTTGGTTGTTTGCTGCTTGTGCACTGGTCAAAGTGCCCATCCACACAAGTAAATGGGAATTTTCTGTTTTAAATTCACTGTTTGTAGATTGTTCCATCCCTCTGATGCTGGTCCTTTGGTCCCACCCTTATTGTTTCTTTGGTGTTGGTTTCATTGTTGTTTTGTTTGAAAGGAATATCTGTCCCATACAGCTATTACTGTGGTTATCTCCTATCACAGAAACCACTTTCAGTGATACAGGAAAAGACTTGGTAAAGGCCCTTGCAACCCAAACCATACTATAATTCCATACTATAATTCCATAGCAATAGGAATAATTATGCTCCTATGTATCCAGTGCATCCAAACTATTTTATGTGTTGGCACACTATTTAATCTAAGGTATGATATGAAGAGAAATTAACAGCATATTGTATATGTGGCATCAGTCTAACTTTTAAGATTTGTTTAAATATTTGGTGCTTGACTCTGTTCTTAGTTTTTTTCTGAGGTCTTCTGTGGCAACACCTGAATTTCACGTTTTATAATAGAAAGCAAAGTCTTCAGTTACAGTGAAAATGAATTAAAAGGCTTGTGTTCATAGTGTGTGATTGTTTTATTCCGTGTAGAAAGAGCCAGATTTTAGAAAGTTGAAGACTTGCTGGCATGCAAATGTTGCATCTCTATCTCCTGTTTGGGGAATGAATTTTAATATGCACTTTGGAACAGATTTAATCTCATCTGCAGTACCTTGGGTGAATCTGCAGTTTAGGCTTTGCTCCTCATTGCAGCAATTCCTGTGTGATTTGAGTCGTTCCTTGATGCCATTGTTTGCCATGGGCTTGTCTTCCTCTAGGTGCCTGCAGGCTGTGCTCTTATATAGCATATGTTTTGACAAGCCATCTGCTTTCAATAGGTTTCCCAAGCGCCTGCCTTCTCACAGCCTGTCTTTTTGGCAGCCACCAGTGCCTACAAACCCTTTGCCTGTCATTCTCCATGGGTCAGAGATTCTTATTTTAATATGGAAGCATTAACACTTGGGATAAGTAAAGAAGCAGCTTACAGAACCGATGGGACTTTATTGGTGTAGGGAAGGGGACTGAAACCCAGAGGACTCAGCCCAGCTCCCGTGAATGCCCCTGTCTGACACTCAGAGGTGAATAAAATGGGTTTAGCTGCCTTCTGGCTGGGCACAGTGCCACACCAGAAGGTTCTCAGCACCAGCAACCAAGACCCCATGCACAGCATGTGTATCAAAGGTATTTGAAAATAGCTCAGAGGAGTGGATTCAACAGCTGTGTATCTTACACTTGCACATCTCATCATTAGAGAACTTGCTCACCACTCCTGCAGCTTTTAAAACCCCCACAAAAGAACAGAATTAGCAGAATCGAGAAAATAGCAACCCAACTGTTTACCATCCCTCTAATTGTCATGGGGAATCAGCTAAAAGGTTTTACTGCTAGGTGACAAAATGGGTACTGAGCAAATCCAAAGATCAGGATCTATAAGCAGAAATAAAAAGGCATTCTTAGATACAAAGTTATTTAGAGATAATAAAAGATTGACTTCAGCCATTTTTGCATATCTTCAGCAGTTTGTATGGGGAAATAGTACTGGGGGAATCTTCCTCTCCTTTCTCTATTACAACATGATAAAATTACATTAATTAGTGGTGTTTAAGTGAGTTGGAAGCATAGAAATGCTACTCACATCTGCCTGTTGTAACATATCCTAAAACAGTGCTGTAGTTTGGATCATCCCGTACCCTGAATATACACTTGGGCATATCCTCTGGATGAAAGAGACAATTTTGCATTCTTCTTGTTTAAATTTTTAAATTTCTAACCCTCTTCTGACCATAAATTAGTTAGGCTATTCTTTGACTTGCACTGATATAGTAAGAAGATTCATGTGAAGATGAGACCGGTTGTCATATCAGTTTCTACTTTGCCTGTAGTGAGAAATAAAACTAAATTTTAAAACGCCTTCTCCCCACCTCTCCCTTCTTGCCAGAGAGGGGAACCTCACTCCTGGTTTCACTAAGGATACTGAATATCTACACTAGATTATTTACAAGGAAGTCTACTTGAGATTAATTTGGGGTAAACAGAAACACTAGATGGTAATAACACCATCAATCACTTGCTGTTTCACAACCATTTTCAAGCAATACCATTAGATTTCTTTTTAAGACATAGAGCAAGTTTTCCAGAGCTCCTGGCTGCCAGACTAAGTAACTCCCCCAAGTGCATCTTTTCTTGACTGATCACTTGTATTGAAGAGCATCAGGAACAAATATGAGAGCTATGAATTAGCTTGGAAGGACTGAATTTTAAATGTTACATTTCAGTGATTATTGTTTGCTCATTACAACCAAAAATAGTTTATGGAAATGAAAAACTCTTTGGTATTTTATTACAGTCTAAAGAAAATTAAGATTTAAGGAAAATGCATGCTTGGCAGGCAGAAGGGCGTTTGCAATGGGTGATATGAACAGAGCCTGGAATACTCTGACATTGTATGCTTTGTTTAGGTTGTACCAGCATGCCAAATCTGTCTGCAGTTTTTCCAGCAGAAAGCAACATATAAAGCAAGTCTCATTTTAAAAAGTCAAGTGAAGATCCTGTGAATTACTTTCTGTGTTTAAATGCCTGTAGCAAGACAGAATTTAATTTCAAAAGGAATCTGCAAAAGCATAGGGATCATTTCATTTTGTAACACTTGAAGGTGCAGGGAGTAAGTACATAATGTTGACTATTATTTTATTCAGGTTCTAAGTTCTACACTAATTAATTTGCAAGACAAAGCTGTAAATAGAAACTAGATTTTCTTTTGATCCAAATACATAACCAAGAAAATTTTGAATTGCATTGGAACAGGTTAGCATTTCATGCAATTCATTGAAACTCTTCCATGTCTCCTCAAATTACCATTCTTCTGTAGGTATATGGCAATTCCAAGTCAGCTGTCACAATAAAGGCTGGTTTGTGAGTTACAATCATCTTAACTGTGTACTTCTACCCGGGGCAGCTACTCATGGAGTTTTATTGATTTCTTTCAGGCCTGCCCCACTGCAGGTAAAAGATTCTTTACAGCAAGGGGACTAAGAACCAGTGTGTGTGGCAGCAGTTTTACACCTAATTCTCTCATTTAGTCTGACTTATCTTCCTGAATCATCTGTTTCTTGTATATGACTGAAGAAAAACCTGCAGTACCCTTACAATCAAGCTCTATTAATTTTCATAAGGTAGAATCTCGTTCTGATATCATTAGTATGTGGTATGTGAACCTGTAGTGACATGATGGCAGTTCAAATGCTTTCACAAGCTGAGGCTGCAAAAGCCACTTTCTCACTGGTGCAATTGCAGACGCTGAATTTGGTGACCAGACTGAAGTGCTTCCCAACAGTTGTGTGTTCTTGTGTATTGAGCTCCTTGTTTTAAAGGGGCTGTGACCCTTTTAAAGATAATGTGTAATCCTGCTGGAAATTTCAATAAGACCAGTCAGGTGCTTAGAGTGAGACAAGCAATTCATTCAGTGTTTCACTGAACTAAGGAGCAAAATGTTTGAATAATGCTGCTGGGCCAAGATGTGACTTACACATACAGAGGTGCAGGCCTGGTGATGTGTTGCAGCAGACCCACTGATATACTTGGGAAAAACAGGGAAGTTTGAAGGTTATTAAGACTGGGTCTATAGTTTTCATAAATTAATTAGTCATAGAGATGTATATTGATTACTCTTTTGTTGTTGTTGTTGTTAGTCAAGGTTTTTTCCACACTGGACCATGAAAATTTAGCTTGCAGTGGATTTTGTTATTGTATTCTCTTTAAATCTCTATTCTTAGTTGAAGTAAATAAACCAACAAGGTAAAGAGAGCTGATAGCTACTCCATCTGTATTATGGCACACAATGATGGCTAGAAGCTAAAGGTTTGATATATAGATCTATTTTTTTATTGCCAGCCCCTGCCCCTGAAGAAAGTATTAAAATTTCCAGATGAGTAACCAAACAATAAATAGATGAGACAGTTGCTGTGAATATCTGATTTTTTGCATAATAATGAGATATTGCTGGATAATATGCTTTGCAGTCCACAGTTTGTCTACATTATCATTTTGATTGGACAAATGCATTAGAAAGATATACAAGTAAAGCTGTGCCAGGTCTTCTATTTTAAATTGATTCCATGTGAGAGTTCAGTTAAATTTCTAGGACATCTTAAAAATAAAACAAATCCTAGGAATATCCCTGCACATGCCCACAGAGACATTCCTTTGCACACATCCTCACATACAAAATATACAGCCAGCATCTGGCCTTACAATTTCTTGTGTGCAGCAGAAATATTGTGTGCAAACTGCAAGTTCTTTCTCAGGCCAGTTAGCTTAGAATTAGGAGCATTTTCAGTGAGCATCTTCTCTCCTGCCTGGCAAAAGGCTCATAGAAACCTAAGAGGGTCTGTATGAGGGGGTGTTTCAGCTCACTGCAGTACCTTGTTCCATCCCAGAACAGGCCAAAGCAAAGGAGGCTTTGGGCTCAGTCCCAAATGGTGGATAGATAAATTTCTCATTGGTTTCACTGTGGAAAGAAAGCTGAAGTTGAGACGTGATGATCTTCATGAAGGGCTCAACTGAGTGTGACATTTAGTACCATTTGGGTGCAATTTTGATGGGGGATACTGTGCCAGTTGAACTCCCTGACAAGTTTCTTATAGTTGCACATAAGGGCACTGCTGGCAGCACTAAAGCAGCATCTCAGTCACAGCTCTCATTGCTGGGAGATGCCCAGCAATACTGCCAATATCAGTGTCTTGGTCAAAGCTGGTTTTCACTTAGGAAGATGATTGACAATGTTCAACTAAGCCATTTTAAAAAGTTATTCCAGAATTTCTTTTAAAGTTTTATTGAGAAACATGGAATCTGAGTTTAGTTTTCACTATATAAACAAACAAAACAACCAACAAAATAAACAAAAAGGGTATATAGGTTTTTTTAACAGTTATCTATTTTCTGCACTTGACCTTGCCATTGGACAGGAAGATGTGTAAGCCCAAGCTTCAAGAAGAGTTTCTTCTGGTATGCAGAATTCCACCTCCTGTTGTTGGTCTGGTTTAAGTCTGAGCCCTCTAAATCCTGAAGGGTTATCACATTCTTCCTTTTTCCTATATTCTTCTTAGATCTTCCAGTCTTCTCCAAGTCTACCCACAAATGTTTGCTTTCTCCAGGTTTTGAGAGAGCAGGTCCTGTGTTCCTTGCACCTGGTGACTGCAGTAAGAGTCCTTGCTGTGCAAACAGTGACAAACGTGGCTGCCACAGGGTTTCAGACCAGTGAAACATTGGCAATTCAGCTGCAAACATCTGGTTCAACACAGGACTTGACTTGGCTCTGTCTTCCCTTTTTTTTTGCATCTGTTTGTGTCTGCATGTGTATACCAGATAAGAAATCTACACACTTAAAAAACAATGGTAAATAAATAAGCAAGCCCAGAAAATATGACTTAGATATGTCCTAAAAGCACTTATAGCATCACCTTTCCTCAGCAGTAGAGATGGAAACCACTGCTAAATTAAAGGAATTTACACAGCTACTGTACTGCAGCTCTGCTAGGACATGTATGATTCAGTTTACAGAAGGACATTTCTGATTTCTTGATGGTCCCCCAATACCAGATTTATGTAGCAGTAGTTTCTGACCCTGTTTCTTCACCAGAGCATACTCACTGTATTGAGAAATAATGCAGGATTTTCCAAGAGTTTAAAATATCTCTCAGCATTTCTGTCATTATGGATGCACAGCCATCAGTGTTGTACCCAGGAGCCATTCAACCACAAAAAAGTGGAGCCAGGTTTTGGCCTAGTTACTCATTTCTGCTGGTGACGTGTCCCACATCACGAGTGACACTTGGCATATGTCCTGGTTCACTTTCTCATGATCCCTCATACTGTAACCAACAAACAGGAATTCTGTGGCTTCTTTTTCCTCAGTCATGCAGGTCCAACCCATATTTCCAAAACACAGAGTCAAATTAAACCTGTAAAGAATAGGCTATTTTCATCTACACCATGACATTCCCTGTCCTGGCAGAATGCCAGCTTACTGCATTTGACCTCAGAAACAAGATGCATCGTGCTCCTACTATGCTGTTGGAATTATGCAACTGACCAATTAATTATATTTTAAATATTATAATATGGTTAATGGGCAGCAAACTTGGTGAAGTCATCAGGCTAAGTGTACTGCAGGTGCAACATCTTTTTTCACTGGAATTTGATTCATTCACAAAATTATTTTTCTATTCAAAGCAACAGTCATGCTTCCTTTGTCCATAGATAATTAAATGAGCTTTCCAATTTATTCATGTATTTTAATTTACATAGGATATAGACCAAAAAACCCTTTCTGCTTACCCAGAGAGAAGACATAAAATACGTAGATAAATCTAAGTGGCAGCCAGGGCACAATAAGAGCAATTCTGGCTGGTGAGGGCACTGTTGCTGTAGGTCAGAGCCTGGCCCTGGCTGGCTCAGCAGTGGGACTCAGGGCTGGAACAAACTGAGTGCTCCCAGAGGGCTTTCTGTCTTCTTTTCTGGGGTCACAAGAAAGTGCAGGTCTGAGATATACTGTGTTTTATACTGTCTTCACTTGCATCTTCTTTAACTGAGTTTTCTAGGGTACAGGCAGGTATTCAGAGTGAGTTTCTCCCCTTTATTTAACTTCTTCTAGGTGCTGATCTTTGTACAGGCCCTCTGTGATAAGAGGATTTCATCCAAAGCTCATCAGCTCTGTGCTGTGTTCTGAGCCTGAGGCTTCTTGCAGCTCAGGTTCACATTTTTCAGAGGTTACTTATGTTCAAAGTTTTAGATACTTCTGTGATTCCTCCTACCACAGGATTCAAATCATTCACAAACATTTGTGCACACAGTCGCACAGTATTATTTTGAGTTTGGCAAATGGCACTGGATTCTTTATGGAGAAGAGTCACAAAGGGGCCCAACAAAAAATATTTGCAGCAAAGAATATACAGGTCATGTGTCAGAAATACCAGCTACAAAGATATTTAGATACTGGAGCATTGTAGGGTGTTGTAAACCCTTTGCAAGTTTGGAGAAGAGAATATACAAGTACAAGGCAGTCTTTTTCAGGAAAACAATTGTATGGACAGGCTGGATCAGTGGGCTGAGGCCAACTGTGTGAGGTCCAGCAAGGCCCAGGGCTCACACCAAGCCCTGCAGTGCCACAGGCTGGGGTAGAGGGCTGGAAAGCTGCAAAGAGCCCTGGGGGTGCTGATCAACAGCAGCTGAACACGGGCCAGGTGTGCCCAGGTGGCCAAGAAGGCCAATGGCACCTGGCCTGGACCGGCCATGGTGTGTCCAGCAGGACCCACCATTGAGTGCTGTGTCCAGTTCTGGGCCTCTCATGAAAACAAGGACTCTGAGATGTTGGAGCATGTCCAGAGAAGGGTGGCACTCCCTAGAATCCAGGGGAAGGTCTGCATCACAAGTCCTGTGAGGAGTAGCTGAGGGAGTTGGGCAGTTTAGCCTGGAGAAAAGGAGGTTCAGGGGGTACCTTTTGTTCTCTACAAATCCCTGACAGGAGGTTGTAGCCAGCTGGGGATTGGCCTCATCTCCCAAGTAACAGGGGACAGGATGAAGGGAAATGGACTCAAGTTGTGCCAGGGGAGATTTAGCTTGGATATTAGGAAAAATTTCTTCATGGAGGGCATTGCCAAGCACCGGAATAGGCTCCTCAGGGGAAGTGGTGGAGTCAAAATTCCTGGAGACATTGAAAGATGTGTAGGTGTGGCACTGAGGGACATGGTTTAGAGGTGGGCTTACCTCTAATATCTCTAAGATCTTAGAGATATTTTCCAACCTAAATGATTCTGCAGTGTCCTGAAATTCTGTCTGCTCTCATACGTTTTTCCAAGCGAGAACCTATAGGCACTTTGGGAGTCCATGAATGAGTTGGAGTATTAACCTACTTTTCCTAAGTTCTGGGAAGGATATTTCTGTATTGATTGTCCTGTCTCTGAACCACAAAAGCCAGAGATGTGGTAGCTGTGAGCAGACACATTTTAGTCAACACAGCTGGGCCTTGGGCTCCCCAGCAGCCAGTCCTGCTCAGGCTCTGGGATCACACATGTTACAATACCCACTGTATCCACACCTGGGGCAATGCTCCAGTTGGTGACTTCAGGGACTGTGTGTGTGGACTGATTTATGATCCTCAAGTGTGTTGTCTAGTAGCTCTTTTTTTTTTCCCCAAACAAGGAAATTCAGCTTCAAACATATCTGTCTTATAAGTAGTTTAAACTTTACACTCGAGTTATTTTCTTCTCCTTCCCCAAGCTCATAATTTAAGGGGAAAACCATCAAAAATAAGTACATAACATAGCAGAATACAAACCCTTAAAAACTAGCAGAACCTTCAGTCTCTGCTTGTTTTCTTTTATGGTATTTTGTTTTATTAATAAGGCTGCTTCTGTATTCATGACAAAATAAGAAAGCTATTTCCAATGAAACAGATAAGTCTTTGTTAGACATCAAATATAACTAATATTTGATGTCATAAATATTCATGACTTTCATGTCTTCAGATACTTTAGAGTCAATTCCAAACATTTTTGTTTTGATTCACTCTTATTTATTTTTTCACACTGAACTGGTAGAAGGCATTTCCCCCTGTTTTTACATGGAAAATGTATCAAGTTCTGCAGCCTTCTTTTCTCTTTGAATTAAGATGTTGTTCAATGTATTTACATGGCTGTATCTGTACAGCCAGGCAGAATTAGCAGTTAGGGTCATGTAACAGAAATGCAGATATGATGGCCACAAGTCCAGCTGCCAGTTAGAGCAGATCCTGGGATTTCCTGGTAAAAGAGAAGGGATTGAAAGAGGCAGGCCTTTACCTGGAAACATTCAAGAAACCACATTTTCCGTGAGCATAGCACACAGCACAACCTGTTGTTTGACATCTGTTTTTTTTGCCAGTTCTCCTCAGGTACTGAACAATAACTGGGATCTCAGCAACAATAAATTAATATTTGTTCTTCCTTAAAAGTAGGAGATTCCTCTTTCTGAGTGGAATAGTTCTGTCTCGAATCACAAATGTACAGACTCAGGTTTAGGCCACAAATTCAAATTTTCATGTCCTATAAATAAATAAAAATAATGTTACCAGTTAAATGAGTGTGGATGCAGAGAGCAGAGTCTCCCAGAGATTAGATATGTGAACCTGACATACCTATAACAATTGGGGACCAAGTAAAAATATCCATCCACACGTGCAGGAGAGATGATTCTTTGCCTGTGGAGGGTTGGTCTATACTCAGACCAAAGGAAAAAAAAGATGCAAGCCTGTGATGGGAAATGTAGGAAAACAGTACATTTTAAAAAAAATTTAAATCATACCTTAAAAAAAGTCTGAATGCTTCTAGAGAATGAAGGAAATAAATCCCATGTTCTTTCCAAGCCTGTGGAACATCATAGCTGTTGTAAATAGGCCAGTCCCAAAGAGAGCACACATGTTCCAAATGGGAGATTATTTGCTGCACCATTTTAGCATGCTTGATTTATCAGTAATTAAGGGAAAGTTGACAGGGATTTTGAGCAAAATAATTCAGTGTTTCATAAGCCCAAGATTTGGCATAAAAAAATCTTTTACTTATGCTATATTCATATGGTGAGAACATAGCCAAGTTGTTAGCATTAATGAAATCCATCCTAATTCCTCTTTGTAAGATACAGCATTAATCTGTTGTTGTTGAACAAGGAGTTCAAAGCAGTTAAGACAAAGACTAGGACAAGGAGAAAATACATTTGAAAACTGCATCATTCAGAGCACAAACTAGAGGCTGCACAGAATTGCTTCAGTTTGGTGATGAGATTGATGTGCTCCTTGGGTTTTTTCAAATAGTTTTGAAGGTAGAGAATATTTCCTAGGCAATCCTAGTGACTACATAGGATTTGATGGTATTAATTAAATTTGGAAGTTTTGTCTTGGTTTGCTGAGGAAATGAGGCTTATGAGACCATATTTTAAGCCTGTTCTCTCAACTCAAGGAACGTTGATTGTTTCAGCCAGCTTCAGTCAAACTTGAGAGGAGTGGAACTCCTCTTTCTACTAATTGAGTTCCTTAGTTTTTTAAAGTGTTCTCTTAAATGATTTCTTAAAATGTTGGCTAGATAGAAAAGACAGGCTCAAATTAGTCCCTGAGGGAAAGCCAGTCTGAACTCAAGCACTGTTCATTGTGTATGGGAGCAACAAGCCAGCCATGAGTGTTGCCTCCTCTGACAAGTCAGCAGGCAGCTCTGTTCTCTCTTCTCTTGTTGGGTAGGATATCATGCAGAAATAAGAGAGGAGGGCTCTTTGGGTAGGTGTAGTTTAGGGAACAAAGGCCATTATCTGTAGGGTATCAGGTAAATTTATTCCAGTGCTTACACTACAGTGTGCTTTTCAGTACTGCTGCCTTTCAGCCATCCCCACTGAGATCAGTGGGAGTTGTATTGTGGACTGAGAGAATAACAGCATAAAGAATGGAAATGTGCAATCTTCAAAAGCCTCTGCTTCCAGAGAAAGATCCCCAAGTTCCAGTACTAACACCTTTGTACAAAATTTGAATGAAATCCTTGTACTGTTCCCAAAAGGTCATGGAGAGGGCTTGTAAGAACAAATTTAAGTTTTCATTGGTCTTGGTCTGGATGCTGCCACTAGTTGAGAAAACACTTAACAGCAATATTTTATCAGATCTTTTTGAAACTGTTGATTTTTCCAATGATTTTGTGTTAATTACACAATGCCAGAAAGTGAAACATTAAATGGAAACATCCAAGAATAATCTGAATCCTTTGGTTTACACAATTGTATATGCTACTGTGCATTGCTGGCTGCCTTGCAAAGAACAAATAAATAGATGTCACCTTATTGCCCGGAGTTTTGAGCTGTCCACAAGGATTGAGAAATGTGGTTTTATTTTGAAAACAAAATTGGTGGCATTTTCATGCCCATTTACTTGAGCCTAATGGGCTTGATGCTTTCTGTGCACATAGTGGGTACTTGCATACACACCTGGGCAGAACTTTGTGCATGAATTTGTGTTTGACAGTCTTGCTCTGCACAAGTGAAATGACAGCAGCTCTGCTAGGCTGAAATAAGGAGCACACAAAGCAGGCTTTGGTAGCTTGCTATAGAGATTAGTGCTTGTTCAGTCCATTTACTCTAGTTAAAGCAGTGTATTAGGAGGGTTTGCCTCCATACAGACAATATGAGTCAATCATAATTCCATCAGAGTAAAGAGAAGGTTTAGGCAGAATGAAAAAATATTTGTAACAAAGACGTTTTCTCTTTTCAAATTAATATTTACCATTTACTAATGCAAAGAAAGGTTAGAGTACATGATATAGCATACTTGGAAGAGTGGAACATTTTCTAAGGCCCAGTGAGAGGCTGTGATTTGGAGCTTTTGAGAGATTAATCAGCCTCTCTGAAGCCTCATGCTGCTACTGTTAGGTGAATTACCTGAGCTAACACAAAACAAATGACCAAACTCACTGCCTCAAGGTCTGCCGTGTAAGGGACAAGCTTTCCTCTCATCTGACACTGTGAAGAAATGGACAGGCATGATTTGCATCCCCGACTCCAGGGAGAAAGGCTTTTACCACTGCTGTTCTGAGAGATACAAGGAATTCCACCTTATGCCAGGATAGTCCAAGGATCCAGGCTTATGTAATGATGCTTGCTGTTTATCTGCCAGATCAGTTCCCAGCTTTC
Organism: Sturnus vulgaris; assembly: GCF_052056855.1. Taxonomy (NCBI): domain Eukaryota; kingdom Metazoa; phylum Chordata; class Aves; order Passeriformes; family Sturnidae; genus Sturnus; species Sturnus vulgaris. The sequence goes on from NC_142255.1 coordinate 5,195,674, forward strand.
CTAAGAGGTATTTCCAGAGCTCAAGTGGATGAATACTGACAGCTTCTGCTTTGTATCCTCAAAAGGATGAAGGAAAAGACAATGCTGAAAATAGTACTTAACTCTCTGCTGTTGACCTCCTACCCAACTGTGCCACATCCACATTCACAGAACCATAACCTCCCTGACTTGCATTGAGAACTAAGTAATGCATTGTTACTGACCCAAATTCATCCCATTGAGTTGCTTTGCAGCAGCATTTGACCCCAAAACTGTCCTTTTAAGCAGTATATCTTTACTTGGAAAGAAAAAAAAAAGATCAGAGTTTGATCATGGAGAAACAGTTTGGGGTTTGGCTTGTTTTATATAGTTGTAGGAACTGACAAAGGAGAATGCTCAGGAAAATAGAATAATGTCGAGGGACTTTGGATATTCTGAACGAAAGAAAAAGCAGCACTTAGATATACGCAGTCCTTATTGCAAAGGGAGGGCTAATGAGGGATTGAGAGTGCTAGATGTCTCATGTGCTTTCTTCCTTTCTGATGTTCTGGGTGGCTGTGTGATCTGATGGCTGTCAGACACTCCGTGGTCTGACAAGGCTTTACTTCTCTTTAGAAATGTATTTTGTTTTATAATTTATGCCTGTGACCAGTTAGGAGGAAAATGCTGTTCTCCGAAATACAACTCGGACACATCAATGCAGATAGAGAAAGAGGAGCACTTTGATGGAATTTGAGTGCTACAGGCAGAACTGGGTTTATTTTCCAATGGAGAGCCTTCATTTGAACATGCAATAGGTGCCCCTGGTGATTCCTGTGCAATGACTTCAAAAGAGCCTGATCTTGAGCTTATGGAAAAATCTCAGAGTAATGCCAAGCTGATAAAAAGACATATCTTTGTATATCTTCTGACAGGGGAAAAGGAAAAAAAATAATAAACCCCTAACCCAAATTCCTCAAAAGCAAGGCTCTGCAAGATGAGCCTGTGCTTTCAAAAGACTTATCCCACACCATCTCACAGTAAAGGCATTTATAATATATAAGTATATATAGGCAGTAAGAGAAATTGTAGTATCTCTTTCAGACAATGGAATTTACTATTAATTGTCCCTCCTTTTGTTCACGGAAGAAGTGAGGAAGAGAAGTAGGTAATTTCAGAGCAGTCAACCTCTGGCTGATTCCAGCTGGTGGTGTCAGTTCTGCAGATTGTGCTGGGCAGTGCTGGCTATGTGGGGGCAGAGCAGGAGTTTCACCCCTCTTGTGCCCTTGCTGCTCCTCTCTGGCCCTGCTGTCTCCCCTGTGTGGACATAACCAGTCCTATGGCTCTGATTTAGCTAAACCCTCTCTGGATTCCTCACAGGAATTCCTCTACCAGCTCTTTTAGTCATGCTTTCAGAAGAAAATCCAGTATTAGTAGGACTTTATCAAAGGTTTTACAGTGCCTGATGCTTTGCTTAACAATCCTGGAGAACTTAAATGCTGGAGAATTTCCAGTGATCTATTTGTTGTTAGAAAAAGAGTAAGGAAATCCATTTGAGGTATTACTGATGAGAAGTGGATAATGTGGTTTTGATGCAAAAGGATTTGAAAAATTCCTCACAATTGAGAAGGTAGAGTCAAAAGACAGAAAAGATAATTTCTTAAACCTTTCTAGAATTTTATCAAAAATATTTAGGACTGTGATTTTATTAATGTTCAGATAGATTAGTCCACATATTGAAAAGTACCCTAGCATCCTGAAAATGGATGATGAGCTGTCCTTCCTTCCTCCAAGGATTAAAAAAAACAAACAACTCAAACTAACAAACCGACTTTAAGAACAAACAACAAAAAACCCCCACCCAAATCTTGTTATAGGCAGAGAAGAACATGGTTTGGTCTGGGTTTGTCCCTTCTTTGGCAAGTTCTTTTGCATGTGAAGCAAAAAAATAGTCTTCTGACTTATGGTCTGAAAGCACTGGACTATCAGGTGAAGAAAAAATGACAAAGAATGTAGACATTTTCCAAAGCTTTCAGAGTTGCTCATGACCGTGCAGCATTAGGGCACCTGTGTACAGCTGCGTGTGACCTTCCATATCCAATGACTGTGACCACAAACTGAGAGAAAGATAAATTACTTACCTAATCAGAAAATCATTTGAATGCTCTGAAAATCCTTGATAGCGAAACTCTTACTCTATTTAATTCACCAGGAATTTTCTGTGGATTTTTATGCAGTTTAATTTTTACCTGAACCCCACCCTTAGTGTATTAGACATTTGCAAGCATGAATTGGGTGAGCTTGTGCTGTAAGTACAGGACTCTGTGCCTGAGAGATGAGAGAGCTCAGCAGTGATAGGACAAGCAAGAAGGGACAAGCCTCCCCTCCTGGGGTCTTGTCTGTTGAAGGAACTTCCCTGTCTTCCTCTGCCATACACAGTACTTGCCATTTTTAGGGAGGAACTACTGGTGCCAGTCTTGCAAATCCTGAATGGCTGAATATAAAGTACTTTAAAAACACATCCTTTGGCTACTGAGGAGAGCAGCTCAGGTGGTCCAGCCTGTGCCCATCCCCATGTACATTCAGGAGTATGTCTGCTTCTCTGAACCTCTGGATACACCCGACTCTTCTAGGTCTAGCAAAGATGAGGAAGCTCTAGCTGAATAAAGAAGTGAATATGACTATTAACAACTTTCTGCAGGTGTAGAAATCGTTCAAATCTGATTTCATGCATGTTAAAATTCCTCTCTCTTTCTGTTAGAGCTCTCACAGATGCAAACAAAACAGCAATTTGTAGCCAAATTACGTGTAACAGGGATCAGTCCTCTCTTGATTCTCTTCCCTGTTCTCCAGAGAACCTCCTTAACCTGAAAATTATATGAGTTAATTATGAAATTATGTTCAACAAGGACTGAAGTGCATTCAGCACCAATTGAGGAGAAACACAAACTGTTTGTGGTCTCCTTCAGCAGGTCCGTGTGGGCCTATTCCCATCCTACTGTGTGTGTTGGGCTCATGACTGGTCTGAATAGCCCAGCCCTGTGAAAAGCTAAGGAAAGGCAGGAGCACAGGGAGAGAAGACACCAGCAGTGTTTCTGTGGGGGAACTGTTCAAGCCCCATTAGACTTCAGGGAGGGATGTCCCCAAGGCACAAAGCAAAAATGTTTTAAAGACCCTGGGATGCAGAAGGCACCTTTCAGCTTCTCAGTATTCCACTCCCAGCAGCACACATCATTAAGCTGAGGTGAAAATTTGGTAGTCAGAGCCACAGAGAGAATGGCCATGCAGGAGAGAAATACAGGAGGAGGTGGGAGAGAATCTGATGGTGATATTGCCCGAGATGGTAAAAAATTGCACTTAGGTGGTGTGGAAGAGGTGGACTTGCAACTGTGTGATGGCATGATTGCCATCTGTGGCTAGCAGTGGAGAATTGTCTTCTCTTCCCTGAAATGGATGCTTTGTCCATCTTGATATTCTGCAGCAGAGTTTCCTGTGTGACCTCACCTTTAAAGCAGCTCTTTTTAGCCAGAGTTGGATGTGTTTGTGTGCTTCCATGTTCAGGTATTCCAAAAGACAGGCTCTGGTAACTTTTTGCTTGTTTCATTTGAGTTTTTATTTGTTTCATGTTTAATTTGGAACACAGTGGCTTTGCAGATAATATGAATAAATTTGCCCCCTAATTAGTAGCTTAGACTGTTAAAATATGGAACTAACATGTGGGCCTGCTCAGAAGAACAGCCTTGGGAGCAAGAGTTCCCAGATGCTCTGGCAAGAAGGGAAGTTGTACTAGAGGTTTTTGAAGTCTGAGAAGGCGCCTTAAGCTGTCAAGGCCATGGCTGGTGAGCTCACCTAGGAGTAGAAGCATGTCGGGGTTTTGGACTCAATCCCTACTTATTTATATTCTATCTAGTAGCCATTAAAGCAAGCAAGGAAGATGGAAGCTGCAAAACGCAAAGTGTCTTGATGTCATCCCTGGGAAAAATGTCTACAGGTTAGTGCTTGCAAACAAGCCCAGTACATGCAGGTGATCTGTGCTGTCTGTGGAGTTGGGGGCAGTGGCAATGCTGAGCATTTTCCTGTGGTATAAGATTAGTTTTGGCTGTAATATCTCTCTAAGGAGCTGCTCTAATTAATGCAAAATACTCTACTTAGTACTTAATTAATACTGAGGCCCTACAAAATAGTGCAAAATCAAGAGTCTTTATTTGCTAGTGCCTACAGTTGTGGTGTGAGTTAACCTGTCAGACACGTTGGAGTGACCGTGTTAGGGATATGTAAGGGAGGAGGTGGCGAGGCCCTCCTTTGGATGCTCTGCCCTGCTCTGGGTGCCTCAGTGCTGAGTGTCCCAGCAGAGACGGATGGCAGATAAGGAACCTTCACATAGAAAAGCTGCAGAAGGAAGGGCAGGGTCTCCCAGTCCCGACACAGCAGTTGGCACGCTCTGGTGCAGCCCCTGTGAACAGAGCGGCCGCGTCTCTGCTGTCCATTGCCTGCTCCTGGTGGCACAGATGAACGTGGCTGTGCTGCCATGCCCTGTGATGTGCGGCACGGGCACCGTGCCCGGCCTCGCCCGCTGGCCAGGGCAAGGCCAGCACTGGATAAAGGGGAGATTCTCCCCGCGGAGCGCGGCGGCCTCGGTGTGTCCTGAGTGTGGCACTCCCGGTGTGTGCGGTGCCCTGAGCCCTCAGTCCCGGTGTGTGCGGTGCCCTGAGCCCGCAGTCCCGGTGTGTGCGGTGCCCTGAGTGTGACAGCCCCGGTGTGTGCGGTGCCCTGAGCCCTCAGTCCCGGTGTGTGCGGTGCCCTGAGCCCGCAGTCCCGGTGTGTGCGGTGCCCTGAGTGTGACAGCCCCGGTGTGTGCGGTGCCCTGAGCCCTCAGTCCCGGTGTGTGCGGTGCCCTGAGCCCGCAGTCCCGGTGTGTGCGGTGCCCTGAGCCCGCAGTCCCGGTGTGTGCGGTGCCCTGAGCCCTCAGTCCCGGTGTGTGCGGTGCCCTGAGCCCTCAGTCCCGGTGTGTGCGGTGCCCTGAGCCCGCAGTCCCGGTGTGTGCGGTGCTCTGAGCCCGCAGCCCCGGTGTGTGCGGTGCCCTGAGCCCTCAGCCCCGGTGTCCGTAGAGCCCCGAGCCCGCAGCCCCGGAGAGCAGCCGAGCAGGAACACTCTCAGGCGTTTCGAGAAGGGGCTGAAAGGGCTTCGATCCTTAGGGCAAAGGGCGGCTCTTCCCTCTCTTCTCTTTGCAAATATAAACGTCACTTTCCAAACTGTACTGTGACTCTGCTGGAAAAATCTGGAAACCTTTTTTTTTTCTTTTTTTTTCCTCCTTTTTTTTTTTCCCCCCGTTGTTGTTGTATTGTATTTTTTTTTCCAAGCAAGGGTGCCAGTGCAACTCACCCTGTAGTGCAAAGGGACCCAGAAAGAGAGAAGATAAAATGAATTTAAATTCCAAAGGGGTTTCAGTGCTGGTTTCCTAGTCCCCGAGTCAGCAATGTGTTTGTGAAAATTCAGCCTTTTTGTCTCTCAGAAAAAAAGGGCTAAATCTACATCGGTGGCCCAGTCTAGGTTTGCTATTCTTTGCATTTTCTATTCAAGTGAATGAGAGTGAATGAAGTGGCCTGGGACCCTTTATTTGATCTACTCAATTGCATAAAGTGACAGAATTCTAATATATTTGTTTAATGCTCTTCAATGGGGCTTTCACTTTCTAGCTTGCAAATGAAGCCTCGATCTGCAAAGTTTTGTCCTTTTTTTCTTTCTACCTTTTTTTTTTTCCTGGCAGAGAGACCATATTTCATAACTTGGGCTACGGTTTGAAGTGATTTCAAGAGGAGTTTTAGACTCGAAAAGTGGGAAATAAAGAAACAGATGTGAAGTTATTGTAAATTCTTATAGTGGGCTCTGGGGCTATTGTAAACCCACTGCAGGCGGTCCAAAGCCTCTCTTTTTCATGCTGTAATTGAAACATATTAATTAGATAATTTGTTGTTAGTTTAAAAGAAACAAATACAGCCCCTCCAAGGCTTCACAGCCTCGGTTTCTTTTTGTTAACAAAAACAAAACTAAAAAAAACCCAACCAGCCCACAAAGTGACATTTATATTAAGATTCCGAGATAATTCGACACTGAAGTTGATGCAGCTGATAAGTTTTTTCTCCCTTTCCCAAGGACTACTTTTGAAAAAAGTCTGGCTCGTAAAACTCCCTCTCAGGGGTCGCCGGGGAGTTCTTTTCTCCCTACCTGGCACAAACCGCCCTTCCCTGCAAGGCGCGGTTCGAGAGAAAATAAATATTCTGCTTGAGAAAGAGCTGGCTGTCCTCAATAGAGGATTCAGTCCTGTGGGGTGGTGTCTTGTCAAATGTCGAGGGGAGAGAAAACAAAACAAGACCACAACAACAACAACCAAAAAAAAAAAAAAAAAAAAAAAAAAAAAAAAAAAAACTAAACAAAACCAAAAAACTCCACCAAAACCAAAAAAAACAAAACAAAAAAACCAAAAACCCCGCCGCTGAGAAAGGATTCACATACCATGCGCTAACATGAAACAAACCCCCGAGTCGCCCAGCCTGGCCGGGTTCTCGGGCTTACCTTGCACAGCCAGGCTCCAACCCATCCTCCGGAAGAGCTTTTGCCTGAAATGAACACTGTCTTTGCGTTAAGTACGCCTAGCTTATAATGTCTCGCTGGCAAATAAAATATAAAAAAAAAGAAAGAATCCCCCCCGACCCCCCATGAAATATCTAAACATGACGGAGAGCTCGGCCGCGGCTGATTCCCTCGGCCCCCCCACCCGGCCCCTTCCCTCCGCGCTGTTGTCTATTGCTGCTCTATTTCAGATCTGTGTTTATTGACATTGGACTTGAGCCATTAGGGAGACTTAACAAGTCAAAGCAGTAAATTCAAGCGACGCGCTGAGCTGCGTATTTGTTTGAGATCAGCATCACAACATTTGGGGAAGCGGGTGGAGATGTGCGGAGGAGCGCGGCGGCTCCGAGGGCTGAGCGCTGGGGGCCGCAGCGAGGGAGAGGGCGCGGCGGCCAGGGGGGTCCCCGGGCTTGGGCAGCCTCTGGTAATCGCAGAGATAAAGAGGGAAATGGCACTTTAAATGTACGGTGGCGAGTCACACACTCGCATTATGCAGCGAGAAACCTATTGCACCTTTTGAAAGTATTTTGCTTTGGGGTATAATCTTTTCAGATCTTTATCTCCGCCGTTACTGTATAGTTAAAAAAAAAAAAAAAAAGCTCTGGAAGTGCAGCTTCATCTTGTTAGTTGGGCTAGGATTTCATCTTTGAGGATTTGTTCTGACTGCTAGATCTTTAAAGAAAAAAGGGAAGGAGAAAAACTTCCTCGTTGTCTAAAAATGTAGGTCATCGCTTGTTTAGGAAAAGTTTGTCGAGTTATGTGTCCATTGATCTGGTGATAAGTTTTGAATGCTTTCTTTAACTGATCGTGTTGATATAATCGTGGGTTGGACTTGATGAATGAGTTCAGTTGTCCCCCATCTGACAAGCTTTAGCAGCTTCATGCATTTTAATCAGCCCAGTGATTCATGTATTTTCCACCTTTTTTCTGTGTGTGGGATCCGTTCTTTAAAAAAAAAAAAAAAATGGTCACAACTGGATTAATTGCCCTCTACATTAATCTTAAAACTTTAGCAAGGACCTTGTGGTGTGTAGTAAGGAAATGGGAATGTCACTGTGTTTATGGTCCAGAAATTCGGAGAGATCAGTCGGAGACAAAACCTCTGTAACATCATTCCCGTAGAATTTGTGAATCCTGCCACTTCATTAGAATACAATGTCATTTTCTTGCTAGTTAGCACTTCAGTATGTGGTTGTCTTGTAACTGTGCTCGCAGAGTGCCTCGTCTCCAAGGCATTTATTTACTCATTTCACTAGATGGCTTCTCTAATTTTCAACAGTTGCAGAATCCTTGTAAAATCCCTAGCATATTTGGGGAATCCTGCTAGAAAGTGCCTGGAATCCAGTTTTCTTTGTAACTACCTTGCCCTTACTTTTTGAAAGGGACTGTATATTGAATTACAGAAAAACAGGTACAATTGTGTTACACTTTGCAAACTACCTGTTTGGGAAAGTGTTGATCAATAAGGATGGAGAAATTCTAGCAGTGGTTGGACTAACTTGTGCTTGAGCAGGTTTAAACACCAGGTAAAAGGCTACGATAGCTCACTTTTTCTCAAAAAAGATTTTGCAATGCCACTTTTAAGAAATAACACCACTGGAAAAAAAAATCAATGTTCTCAGTCTTTAAAAAGTAACTAATTATTTAAATATTGTTTATGTTTGCTCTGTATTGCAGAAGCTTACAAATTTTTATACTCTTTAGAGAAAATGTAACTGGGAATAAGTAGGTGATGAGTATACATACACACAGGCATGAATGTAATATGTGTTTATATTCGGTATAAGTGTATAGGGTACAGATGAAGATGTGTGTGTTTGCATAGATGTACAGATATATAGATATAAACCCCACAGAACATGTTCTTCCTTTGCTAAACCAGTGATAACGACGATTTTATCTAAGAAGTTGTGCTATATCAATAACTATATTCATACTAACCTTGTGTGAAAAGGCTGTTCAGATGGTCTAAATATTGGAATAACACCTTCATTCCTTCATCATGAGCTAGTGTTTTTACTTTTCTCATGTAAACTCCTTAAAAAGACAAATAAGAAACTAAATCTGCATTTACATATTTTAATGAGAAAATATTATTTGGACGACTAGGTTCATAATTTAATGTAGACACTTTTTAACCTTTGTCTTAAAACACACATGCTGGGAACAAGAACACCAATATTTAAAATGCCATGCTTATTCTGTACAGGAAAAAAAAGTTGAAAAGAAATGTCCTTATAGCTTCAATAGATACTAATGCTGTTTAGAGGGGGTGTTCTTTTTTTTTTCTCTTAACTTAAGCGGTTCACAACAGAACAACAGTTCAGTTTCCAGCAAACTACCTAAAACTAGAAAGGAGTATATCAAACAAAAGTGCATTTTACACATTTTATAATCATTCATATGCACAAACATTTACAGTTTCCCTAGCCCCCTCTCTCTTGTCTGCAAAGCTCCAGCAGAAATCAGGATGACCTCCACAGTTTGTACCTGCTATTGTATTACTTTTCCACATTTTATCAATGACTTCAACAGCTTTTCTTTAAGCTATGTCGGGTCGTGTGCTTGGTAACAGGTTTATTTTAATTATAATTATGGTTGTTGTTTGTTTTTAAGCTATGAAGTAAATAGCTACAAAAATTTTAAAATAACAACAACCGAAAAAAAAAAAAGAAAAACCAACAACAAAGAAAACCTCAGCTCCCCCAACCTTGAGGTTAACCAGAAGTTAACAGACAAGTCAACTCCTCTTTCACGTGAAAACTACAGTAAACATCCACGTTACAACAGGTACTGCAAAAGGGACCTCATCTGATTTACAGTACAGACGCAAGTTCAGTATTTACATTAAAACAGGCGCTTTGTAAACATGATAGGTGTGGCGTGAGTGGCCCGGCGCGGTTCCGTTGCGTGGGTCCCGCTCCGCGCCGCCCCCGCCGCTCCCTCACCTGCGGGCCGCGGCCGCCTCGCCCCGATCCCGCTCCCGATCCCGTTCCCGCTCCCGATCTTGTTCCCGCTCCCGATCCCTCTCCGGGCCGCCCCAGCCCTCGGGGCCGCAGCGCTGCCCCGCCGAAACCCTGCCCTTGGCGGCACAACGGGACACGCACCCGCACAAAGACACCGAGTGCTTCCCGGCGTTTCCAAGATCCAAGCTTTGGCTGCTTGGAGTCTGGAAACGTCGCTGCTCTCATGCAGTGACACAGCAGCCATTCTTGTTTATGGTACTAAAGATTGGTCCTGTATAAACCCCTGCTTTTCCCCAGACAAAAGAAGGGAAAGAGGCATCGCCGAGCCAGGCTTGCCTGGTCGCCGACAAATCGAAGATGCCTGAAGTACTTTTGGAAAACTAGCGATGCAAGTGGCAGCTCCTACCGGGCGGGAGGGGGCGGGCCGGGCCGGTTCCTTTCGCCTCAAAAGAACTGAAAACAAAGTTCAGAACCAGGGGAGAAGCCGAGTGGTGAGGGAGGGCTCGGCTGAAGGGGCGAAGCGGAAAGGGAGCTCACGCGAACGGCAAACCTCAGTTTCCCGCGGGGAGTTGTCTCTGCTTTCGAGGAAAAGAGTAGAGAGGAGAGGGGAAAGACGCGGAAGGAGGGAGAGAAGGGGAGGGAGGAGAGCTCCGAGGAAACTTTGGGAGAAAGGGGAACACAGCGTCCGTGCAGGCGGCCCGGGTCAGTGTACAGCCACGGAGTGCAGGGCGGGCGCCGGGCTGGTGAGAGTCTCGCTGGGGGTGGCCGGGCTGCTTTGGCTGGTGGCCGTCTGCGAGGACGTGGGGCTGAGAGAAGGCGGCGAGTTCGAGAGAATGGTGGGGATGGGCGCGGGCAGGGCGGGCAGGGCTGGCACCGCGGCAGGGGTAGGCTTGATGGGGACGGGGATGGCCGGCAAAGTCTGCCCCCCATGGCAGAGCGGTTTGATGGGCACGCCGTAGGCGCCGTACTCGCTGCTGGCCATGGAGATGGGGGTGGCGGTGTCGATCATGCCGGAGCTGTACATGTGGGGCCAGCCCGTGCCAATGGAGCTGCCCACCGTAGTCAATTGATTGGGGAGGGGGTAGGCGGCCGGCATGGGCTGCATCGTGGAAAAGGCGAGGCCTCCGGGCATCTTATACTCTCTGGCGATGATGTTCTCAATGGCGAAGGGGTGCTTGAAGCTGGAGGGCTGGGACACCCCGAGGTTGTACGTGGACATCTGGGGCAGGTGGGTGCCGGTGGCCGCAAGGGCGCTGAGCCGCAGCTTGGCTTGCTGCTGCAGGTACTGTGCCGCGTCCGCGGGCTTGCTGGGGGCCAGGTGGTCCGACTTGACCACCTTGAAGCGCTTGCGGCGGCGCAGGAAGCTGCCGTTCTCGAACATGTCCCCGCAGCTGGGGTGCAGCGCCCAGAAGCTGCCCTTGCCCGGCTGGTCGGGGCGGCGGGGGATCTTGATGAAGCAGTCGTTGAAGGAGAGGTTGTGGCGGAGGGAGTTCTGCCAGCGCTGTGTGTTCTCCCGGTAGTAGGGGAAGCGGTCCATGATGAACTTGTAGATCTCGCTCAGGGGCAGCATCTTCTCCGGGGAGCTCTGGATCGCCATGGCGGTCAGCGAGATGTAGGAGTAGGGAGGCTTCTGATCACTGTAAGTGTTTCTGCCCGGGCGAGGCATCTTCTCTTGGCGACCCGCGGAGATCTGCAGAAGGGCAGCGACAAGGGGAGGGGGCGGGAGGAGGGGGTAGAGGGGTGAGTCCGAGAGGATTTGCACGGACACCCAGTCGGGTCAGCCGGTGGCTCTAGGGCCGGGCTGGAGAAAGAAGGGCACAGGGAAGGGGAACAGTGGATCTCAGCCCTCGGAAGGGGGGACGGTGGGGGATGGGGTGGGGGGGGTGGGAGGGCGCGGATGAGGACAGGAGAAAACAGCCCGGAGCCCTGTGCCGCCGCAGGGGGAAAAGCGATGTGCTTCTCCCAGCTCCGGCCTCCCTCAGCCTGGCCTTTCCGCAGGAGCCCGCGTCCGTAAAGTTACTCTAGTAATAACTCTGTCTTCTGGTCTCGGTGAGGAGAAGGGGACCCCATCTCGACTCCCACCCAACTCCATGCCAGCCCCTGCATAAGCTCACCTTAAAGTTGCTGGAAGTTGACAGTCCGCATCCGGGACGCAGCTGGGAGTCCGGACTCTTTCCCACCCCTCTCCTCCGGCGTGTCTCTCGTTCCTTCCGCGGCCACGGTGCTCCGGTTTAGTCCTGAGGAGGCAGCGAGCTGGCTTGGTTTTGGGAATCCTCCTGTACACCCCTCCCTTCGCCTCCGCGGGCTGAATCAGCTTCTTTTACACCACCGGCAGCTGCACTGTAGCAGAGGCTTGTTTGCTTCTCTGCAGAGGCGATGAGCTAACTAGTTGCCTCCATGTCCTTCCTCTAGCCATCTGATAGTTTTATGTGGTGACATGAGCAGAAAAGACCCCTGTAGAGGCGCTTCATTAATGTGCCACTTCTTTGCTATCATATGACAATCGCCTTGGGAGCAGGGGGAGGGGAGCAGGGAGGAGGGGGCTGGAGAGAAAGGCATAATCTGGTTTCATTTACACCTATTTACATGGACACCTTGGGCCAATGGGAATCATTTCCATTTGAAGACAAGGCGAGGGGTGAAAAGGCTCCGCCAGCGGAATTGCAGTGCGATGGTACTCGGTGACTGGGGGTGGGGGGAAGGTATGTACTAACCTCTCTGTGGACTTTGCAGGAAGCTTAGTCTGCAATTCACACTTACAAATGGAGGTACTGAGCAGTGGGATGTTTGACATGGAAATTGCTTGGCTGTGGTATTCTGTTTGTTCTGCATTGTTATCTGATTTGTATTGTTGGCTAAGGCGAGCCCACTTAAGGCGAGGCTTTTCCCCTGTAACGAGAGACTTTCCCTTTGCCAAATCCGCTCTCCCCGAGCGAAGGTTCTTTCGAGGAGCGGTAAGATCGGGGCTCCTCGGCAGCCGCCCCGGGAAGTCAGTCCCCCCCTCCCACCCCGCCCCAACCCATGCAGGACCGCTGCTCTAGTTCCGTGGACCTGTTGGTGTAAAGACGCGGGAGTTGCTCTCAATACACCAGGGCGAACGGGCTCCTGACTGTGCTGTAGCCCCGGTGTGCTCGGTAAGGAGCTGCCTCCACGCCGCTGCTCCTGCTCGCGGCACCGGGCAGTATCCGCTTGTGCGCCCTCCGGCCTCGGGGCTGGGGGGTCCCGCAGAGCTGGTCTGGGCTAATGGGTCCGTGTCAGCGGTCACTGCTAAACATCCTCATCTTGACGCCTTCTGCGAGATTTGCGCGATACGTTCGCCTGCCTGTGTGCTCCTCGGTGCGCACTTGTGTGTGTGGCAGGCAGGACGTGTAACACCCGAGTTGCGGCTCTTTCTTTCACAGTATTCCCTCCTCCCCGGGAACCAAGGCCCGATCCTGGAACCGCAGCCTAGACGAGGAACTCACTGCCAGCCGTGTGTCCTGGGGGGAGGATCAGGCCCAGAAGGTCCCAGGCTTGCCCTGGCACAGCAGAGAAGTTTGCATGATGTGTATTCCCGAGGCTGCGGTGCATCCTGCCACCCTAGAGCCAGAATTGAAGATTGTCTCGGGAGCTTCGAGCCCGGGGAGGAAGAGCCTTTGTGGTGAATACACATCAACTCCATTAACAATATTTTCGGAGTCGGTCAATAACTCACCAAAACGTAACTTAAACACGATGAATTTAGGAGATTAAACAATTTCATTAATATTGAAATGGCTGCTGAGGCTGAGCGCGCGCGCTTGAAATGCAAGCACACGTTTTTCAATATTAACAGAAGTACTTGAAAAGAAGAATAATGTCACCTTCTTAATTCAGCAAAAATAGCCGGGTTGGGGGAGGGAGAGCAGCGGCGGCTCTGTGCAGCACGGCTGCTGAGACCTCTGTGAGAGCCTTGGAGTCTTCTCGGAGGGACAGTCTCCACCAAGCAGAGGTCCCTCAAACCTGGCAGGAGCCTCAAAACGCATTTCACATCGCGACCAGCGCAGACCTCGTGTGTGTTAAACCGTGCTCCCTTCGTCCCAACCCAGCTGCCCTCGGTCCCATCTAATCCCTCTCTCTTGGGGCAGGATGTCGTTTAGAGAATAATAAGTAAATAATTGTGTTTCCAGGAATCCGAGAAACCGACCGGTCCCTCACTGCCGAGCTAACGAGCCCTTTCGAGGGGGAAGACTTGCCACACGCAGGTCTCTACCCCTTGCAGAGAGGGGCCCGGGAGTGTTTGTGCTGTTCAGAGCCCGGGAGTTGCCTTGCTCGGTTAATCGGCTCTGAGATGCTTCATCCAGCCGGGCAGGGCAGGAAGGTAGCCTCCAAAATTAGTTTTTTGGGGGGAGGTGAGGTAAGAGATGATGAGATGATAGATATTTGTTGGAGGGTAGGAAAGACAATACTCTGAAATGAGGAGAGATTCCTCCTAGCATCCTCTAACACTGGCCAAAAGGCTTCTGGTTTTGTATTGAAAGCCTCCAAATATGTGGGTGTAAGGAACACTTCCCTGCCACACACACCACACACCCAGTTCCCCCATTCCCAACTTCTAACACCCCCCAGTCTGCGTTTTGTCTTTCGGCCCAAGTTCACTCCTGGGATGCCTATCTAAAACACAGGTCAGAAAATCCACAAACTGACAAATACTTTTCTTCCTCTTTTTGCTGGTACCCTTTCTTTTTGAAGAAAGAAAAAACCAAATCAACCGCTGACGCAAAAAGGAACCTGCAAGCTGTAAAGTTAAAGAAAAGTCGACGTCTGCTGGCATTTGCTACTCCGAGTGCAAACGAGGTATGGCTGTAAGGTGCCCGATGTTTTTTTCCTTTTTAACTTTTTTCTATTGCAAAGGAATGTGTGATTGGAGGGGTAGGGCAGGCGAAGTCATCCCAGTAATTGACACCCAAAGTTTTACCTCGTGCTAAGCACGCAACAGATGATAGCCTTGGGCAGTATAGGATTTAAATGTTGTAGCATTTCCCTTTTACTTTGAAAGGCAACATTAGGGAGGAGGAGAAGGTGAAGTGAATCCAAATCCATTGTGTGGAAAAGCAAAACAAATAGACGTTTTTCTGAGGTTTAATTCAAATAAGGAGCTCAGAGGAAGTGCTCGGAAAACTGTATAAAATACACATAAGTCAATTATATCAATGTGCAAACCCAATGGAAATCTATTTCATGCAAGACCCATTCAGCCCTTGCATGGAGCCCATCATGGACCACCTTTCTGCATGGAAGGTTTGCAATAGCCCCCTTTCCCACAAGCAAGACCACACACGTTTACAGATTTGGTAATAATTTATGCTAATTTTCCTCCATAAATCCACAATTCGCCTCAGTGGCAAGCAGGGCTGTTGAGAGAGGAAAAGAAGACAGAAAAGTGACAAATACAATATTGCTTTTGAATCCTTGTGGCTGCAAGCAGGTGTGTAGCTTTGCAGAGGGGAGGAGTGGGAGAGGGGCTGTAGGGGGAAGCCAAGAAGTTTGCAAGGATAAAAAAAATCCACTCTGTGTGAGAGAATACTCACAACCTTGTTAATATTTACAAACCAGTTGGGAGAAAAGAGAAAGGAGGGGGGAAGTACCAGCTTCTTAGGGTTTCCTAGGCTGCAAAATACAATGCCAGTCTCTGAGCAAGCTTCCCCCGTTTTGGAAAGTCAACTGCAGGCTGTTGGTTGTGGCTGCATTTCGGCTAAGCCTTGCCCTCTTTTTTTTTTGTAATGGCTCTGCTTCTTCTGCTTCTCGGGGCTGAGAAGGAAGCCAAGATACTTGGGGTCTCCTGCTTTCCTGTTGTGTTTGAATTGCCGGTGCGGTTTCCCGAAGAGCTCCGGCCGCTCTGGGACCGGCGGGGCTTTGTCCCACTCCACATTCTTTACCAAATCTGCCACTTTGGCGTGAAACTGCTTAGCGCCCTTTCAAAAGGATTTCGTTCCTTTCCCAATGAGCACTAAACAAACTCCCCCTGCCTGTTAAGGCTGGACTGAGAACTGTTCCCTAA
The DNA here is from genome assembly GCF_052056855.1 of Sturnus vulgaris. Classification (NCBI taxonomy): domain Eukaryota; kingdom Metazoa; phylum Chordata; class Aves; order Passeriformes; family Sturnidae; genus Sturnus; species Sturnus vulgaris. Next base: position 5,211,247 of record NC_142255.1, read on the forward strand.
ACCTGTATTCCCGATAGCTTGGGACGTGCAGTGCGCTTTGTGCCCGGGGGGACCGGGCCAGGCTGCGCCGCTCGGGACCCGAGGCTCCCGGCGCTGGGCATCGCGCTCGGCCGCCCCTGCCCTGCCACTACCGCCCGCTCGCTCCTCGCTGCTGCCACCCTCCTGAGAGCCGCCTGCCCGTACGCGCTGTCTCGGCTGCCCCGTCGGGGATTGCAAGCGCCGCCAGCCCGAGCCGGCGCTTGGCCCCGCGGCGGCGGAGTGTCCCTTGTCCCCAGCTCACGGCAGTCGGGCCTGGGCCCGGGCAGCCGTTTCGCGCTTAACCAGCGCGCAGAGAGCCCGCGCTGGGACCACCTGAATTCCTTAACCCCGAGAGGAGGCTCTTGTTCCCGCTCATGGCTCTTGGGGCTGTCCCGGAGCACCTGGTTCCTGATCGGAGCCGGTTTCCCCGGAGAGCTCTCTCCCCTCTGCCGTTGGCAGTAAATCCAGGCGCCGGTAAACGCAGCACCTCAGCCTCCCCCCCCACCCCAAACATGCCCAAGACCTCCCTAGGACGGCTCCGAGGAGTGCCAGGATTACAGCGGGTGCGTGAGCCCGCGCTGGGCACGCAGCGCTGCCCCCGCCGTGCCGCTCTCCGCGCCCCTCGTTGGCAGCGCAGCCCCCGCCTGGGCTGTCCCCTCCGCGGGGCCGCGCAGGTGCGCGCCGGGGCCGCGGGCTCGGGCAGCGCATCAGCCGTCACTCCCCAGCGTTTTGTTAAGTACTGTGCTGCTAGCGCGGATGCCAGCTTGAATCTCGACGTTATTGCCCTGAGAGCCTGTCTTTGTGGTAAACTTCCCTCGCCTTCCCGGAGGTGCTGGAGTATTTATCTACACTCTTGGGATTTGTTGTTTATTTATTTATTTGGAGAAGTATCAGGGGAGGCCTCGCAAACTTTTCCTTTTTAATCTTCCCTTTTAAACAAATGTCGCATTTCAAGCTGCCCTCTCTTCTCCTTTTCACATTGTAGGAAATATTGAAAATGCCACCTTAGTATTGAAGGGATTAACTTGCTTTTCTCCCTGCCGCTAACTCTGGTGTAAAGGGAGCAGTAGATCAACTGTATAATGTGTGCACTGTTTGGTCATTTGTACAAGCAGAACAAAGGTTGAGCTAAGCCAAATTGCATTGCACTTGTGAACCGAGTCCCAATTTGAAGTATCTTTTACAGCAGGGGGAATGAGAACAATTTCGTGTATGTCTAAAAGGGAATAACAAAGCCACTTTCTAGAGCATCTCAAAGTGAAGTAGTGAGGCGTGACATTCCCAGGGTGAGGAGGGACAAAGGCAGGGTCAGGGGGATGAAAAAGAGAATCAAACAGCCACTTTCACATGTCTGCCCTCAACTGCTGCACCTCTCCATAATAGGAAACAACTGTTGTAAAAAGGGGGATTGCTCCCATTCATTCAAAATAGCAAATGATAGCTAAACAACATTGTCAAAACTGAATCAACTTCTGTGCAGTACCACCCAGAAAAAGGTATTGTGTTTTGGTTAATAGCTGGGTGGAGCAAACTTGATTTTCCTTTTTCTTTCTTTTCTTGCTTTCTTTCTTTTCTGTCTCTCTCTCTCTCTTTTTTTTTTTTTTTTAAGACTCTTCTTTCCAGATCCATTTCATAAACTAACTTTACTTTTTATCATGAGCCGTTTTTTACAAGACTTGCTCATCTCATTCATTCTTTCTCTTACAGTCTGCTCTTGTCTTGGTGTTCTGTGCAAAACCAGAAAGCAAGAAAAATTAGGCTGAGTCCCGTTCTTGCTGCAGTCAGAACGGCGGTTCAAAATCCGAAAGCAATGTAAATCTTGAATTGAATATGCGTGTCGCCCGGCAAAACTACCTTTAAATTACTAAATTATTACTTAGCCAAACATTGCGAAATAGTTTTTATAACAATTGACGATGATTTTAAATTGCATATCCACAAGAATAATGGAGCGCACGTTACGGTTGTTTCCTCTCTTTATAAGCAAAGGTAATAACCGATGGAGGAATTCAGGCTCGGGCAAACTTTTTCCTGCATTGTGTGAAGTCTTTAACGAGCCGGGCTTTAATTAGCGTCAGAACTTTGAATGCCCGTGTTTTTCTCTCTGTTGGCGGGGGGCATGTTTGCAAACAAACCCGTAAGTTGCCTCCGCGAAGGCGCAGCGCGGTGGGGGGGTGTGTGTGACTGTGTGGGCGCCGGGGCTCTGCGCTTTCCCTTCCTGCCGCAGCGCCCCCTCCCCGCACCGCCCCCCGCCCGGCCGCCACCCACCGAGCTGCCCAGGGACCGGGAACACAATTCCCGAGCGCGGGGCTCCCCGCCCCCAATCCTCGCTGGGACGGGCCGGTCCGGGCCGGCACCGCCCGCCAGAGCCTCCCCGGCGTTCGCACCTGCGTCCCACGGGAAGCGACAGCGCTGCCTCGGCCACGCCGTGTGTGTCCGCAAAAGCAGAGGGGCTGCTCGCCCCTCCCTGGGCTGTGGGCCGGGCTCAGCGCCCACCCCGCGGCCAGGGCGATGCGCAGGGCCGGCTCGGATGTGCAGCGCTCGGGGCCCGTGCAGCGGGCCGGGAGGGCAGCACGGGACGGTGACAGGGCAGCCTGGCGGCTACGAGCGAGGCGCTCATTGCATTTCCCGAGTCCAGCGGCTTCCATCGCTCTCTTACATCTGTTGACATCCTCTGCCCGCCTCGGCTCCCGACCGCTATACTCACGACTCGAGCAAAGCTCCCGTCACCCCATCAACCCTTAGCTCTGCAGCAAAAACCATATTAACCTTCTTTAATACTTCATTCCTGGAAAAAAATCTTTGGATCTAACTTTAGAAAATATTTTCCCGCAGCGATTACTTCCCATATATTTCCCCCCGTATTTATCATCGAGAGATATGGTAGTCATGCAGCATTCAACCAGCTAAAGAGGATAGAATTTGATAGAGGATTTTTTTCCCTTTTGGAGAGCAAAGATTTTACATGGGAATAAAAGGTATTGGGAATGGCAAAGCTTTTTGAGCTCTGAGAGCGAGATGTCTGCTCTGTCATTCAGACGAGAGCCCTTTCGTATTTCTTCTACTAGGAAGTATTTTCGTCTAAGTTTGCTGTCTCTCGAGCCGCGACCTGTAAAACCTTTGCTCTGTATTTTGGGTGACGGCAGTTTCAGTCGGCACGGCCGTTTTCTGCTCAAGGTAGAATCACACTTGCAAGAAACGCCCCCGGTGGCGGGAGGGACCCGGGGCCGCCGCCGAGCCCCGCGGACCTGTTGGCAGCCCCGCGTAGAGCTGCGCGGAGCCGGGTGGAGCTGCCTGGGTAAACTGCTTGTGTATTTCACATTATCATCCCGCTATCTGCAGGCAATGTAGATTTTCTAAAGATCTAATGAATAAACAACCAGCAAGTGCTGGCGGTGTAATTTACATTGTTAATGCCTACATGTGTATAATAAATATGCATTTGTATGTCTTCAAATAAACTCTTTTTAGTTTCTAACCTGTGGTGATTTTTTTAAAAGCTGTCTTTTCCAAGAAACCAATTTTCATTTTCGTTTCCTGAGCTGGTAGGGAAGGAAAAGACCTAGCAAAGCGCTTCACATCTGCTTTTCAGTGACAGCGGGGGATGCGCGGGCCCGGGCGCTGCCTGCCCGCCGCAGCGCTTTCCGGGGCGCGCCGGGCGCAGCCACCAACCGCTCCTCCGACTCGGGATGGAGGCCACGGCCAGGCAGCGCCAGGCACTCATTTCTCTGTGCAGCTTGCCACGCTTTTAACAGCAGAACAATTTAAATGTACAATATTAGCTCACAGTATTAGTCTGGAGGTGCAAAGAACAATCCATTCAGAGACTGAGCTTCAAAGGCACCGGATTCCCCTCAAGGAAAAGTTTACAAATGTGGCTGCTCCCTCCCTCCTTCCCTGCCTCCCCCTCCTCCCCTCCCTCGCCGGAGACAAACGTTTTCCCCGAACGTTTCTGTAGAGGGCATCCCTGACCAGATTTCTCCCACCTCGCCGTGCGCAGCCCGCTCCCCCCGCTCTGAGCCGCGGTTACTCCGTGCGCGGCTCCGCCGCCCGCCAGCGGGCTCCGCGCCGCCCTCGCGGGTCACGCACTGGCAGCGGTGGTTGAAGGCGAAGCTCTCGCTTTCAGATCTTCAGGCTGAAAAGCCTGGCGCTTCTAAGCCCCTGCTGACTTCACCTTGGGAGGGATAAAGATTTTCTCCTCATTTTTCGCTACAAACCAGGTGCCACTTTCTTACACCGCTTGATGGCAAATGTCTCGTCTTCAGCGAGCTGGATCTGGCATACATTATTTTAATTAAGTCTATGGCGATTTACTTTCCTCTGAGATCCATTCCACGGTGCAATTAGGAACGTATTGGTGCTACCACATATGAATATTCAGGAGAGTGTCAATTAATTAGCAGACAGAGGAATCTCATTATGGTGCTCAAAACCCTTTTAGTGCTAAGCAGAATTAAGGGGGCATTTGCCAATGTGCTGGATTAGTGAATATTTTACTGCGCGCTCATTTAACTTCATTATCATAGCACTTACGCTGCTCTCTGATTTTATTAATTAAATTGCTCATTAATTTATCCAGAAAGGGTGATAAAAAGTTTCATGACGCCACAGCGCTCGCGTAGACGCCCCAAAGAGCGAAGTGCCGCCCTGCCGCTCCGCAGGAAAGCGTTTCCCCGGGGCCGGCGGGAGGCCGGGCAGCGGTAGCGCACCCGCCCCACTCGCGGAGTCCCGCGCCCCTCAGCCAGGTGCATTTTTATCTCCTCTCACCCCAGAGATAAGTGTAATGCGGCAATTAGTGCTGCTGCAGCAAAGGGAAAAAGGGTATCGCTGGGAATTTGAAGCGTAGACTTCGAGTTTCATCTCTTTTTCTACTTAAATCTTTTCTCAGCATCTGGGGAGCGGTAAAGCCCACGATGCGATTTACCCCTTAATCTCTGCGCAGGAAAAAAAAAGACTGCAGAAAGAAGAGGCATAATCTCATCGTTCCTGGTATTATGGACAAAATCTAATGCGATCACTTTCCGACAGAGACAGAAGCGTAACCTGAACGCTTTGCTGGGGAGGAGCGCGAGTGTTTCCCGAGGCCAGGAGCAGCCCAAGCGCAGGGCGCGCTGGCAGCGGGCTCGCAGTTTCTCAGCGCAGTCAGGAGAACTGCGAACATCAGAAGCCAGCGATCAGGATTACACTAATTTTCTAATTAGGCAATACTTCCATTCTCATAATTTTTCCAAGGAGCATTGTATTAAGAGCAGCTATTTAAAAAAAATGTCCGTGGGATATTGTGCTTTGCAAAAAACAAACAAAAATTCCCTCAGAAATGTTTAATATTAAATATTAATCGAATTTAAATTCAATAGCCGTATCTTGCGACAGTTATAGATGTGCGGGAAGCTATAGATAATCAGCCCTTGTGCATCTTCACACAGGAGGGATCGACCCGGTGTCAGCAAAGGCTCCGCAGAGGAAAGGGAGACCGATGGAAATGTGTTTTAAAAGTCACCTCCATTTCAACACCGTGCGCGGAATTTGCCCAAAAAGGTTAGAAAGACAAATATTAAATCTGCCTTCACAAAGGGAGCCGCTAAATAGATCCGAAATTAATATGCATGTAAAATTAATTAGCTGCATTTCATGACATCAAAATAAGTACCTGGGAAACAAGAACACCTTCTGGGCATTTGGCACCATATGCTAGAATTACAGTTAATTGACTAATTACATAAATTAGGCATTAATTTTACAACACATCAAGTATAAAAGATATCTCAATTAATTGTGGAGGGAGAAGGAGGAGGTTAAAGGGGAGGCTGGCGGTCCGGCCGGGCCGGGCGCTGCGGGCGGGGAGCGGGGCCGGAGCCGCCGCCAACTCGGGGCGGTCGTTAGCGCGCGGAGCCAGCCAGCCGCGCTCATTAGAATCAATTACAGAGCGCAGATTGATTAGCGCGTGTCAGGGAGCGGCGGCCCCGCCGAGACCGGCCCGGAGCCGGGAGCTGCCCAGAGCACGGTACGGCCCGGGACCAGGATGCGCCTTCTCTGCACTGACCGCTCCGTTCCGTCGAGCATCCTGCCCTCCTGCGCACCTCTAGGTATTTTTATTCTGTGAAGAAAATCAGTTCTGTGATTTTTTAGGCGCTGGGTTGGGGTGTTTTCCAGTGCAGTTAGTCAGATTTTCCTACTGCTTTGATACAGTGGGATCGAGTTTCAAATAATATTGACAATTTCAGGTAGCCAGAGCCATGGCACGCAGTTTTGGAGCCTTGGAGGTTTGAGGAAATGTTCTCTAACATCCAGCGCCTTGGGGCCTCCTCACCTGTTAGAGAGGCTACCTGACAAGATTCTTTCGTCCCCCTCAGATTAAAAGGAGTGTCCAGTTTGTACCTGACTGTACCCAAAAAGGTGCCAGACTTCTGCATTTACTATGTAGCTTTCAGTTTAAGCATGAGGGAGGCTGTGTTAAAATGCAGGAAGGATTTTTAGCTGATGGGAATAATTATATCTTTTAAGTTAAAAATGGCAAAATTCAAACCAGTGTGAGAGCCCCAGGGACAGAAAATAGCCCTGGTCATGTAGCAGGTAGTAGAAAGATTATCACACTGAAAGTATTTGGGGAGGCACCAGTAAATGGTCTCCATTTACACTGGGATTTGCTGAACATCACAAAATAAGTGAGTCCTGCTCTGCTGCTTTTGGCAAGGTGACTGGCGAAGCTGGGACTGCACCTGCCCCAGCAGAACAGGAGGCACCAGGCAGGCTGGAGGGAGGGCTGGCTTCTGCCTTTGTGGGGAAGCGTGGGGATTCTCGTTTCTTTCGCCTTACTAATATGAATAAAATTTAGCTTCCTTCCCCCTCTGTAAATAAATATTCCATAGGAATAGACCACTGTCTATGGTTGCATCAGTGACAGTGCAGCCTGACTGTTGATGGGCTAGAAAACAGATGAAACCCTGCCACACATCTATCTTTTTATTGAGACAAAATGTTCATTTTGATGTAGCGGTTTTGTGCTGTTGCCAGATGCTGAAGGTACTTGAGGGAGATGTTGACAAGTGGATAATTGTCAACAGAACTAAAACAGACATTTTGTTTACAGTTGAGCATGATTAACTGAGAGTAAATAAAACAACAGCTCTGTTCATAAAGCCTCTCAGCATCTCAAGTTCACAAGCAGGCAGCATACTCGAGAAAGGAAGGCACTGAACCTGCTCATCTCATAGGCAGGAGTCAGTAACAGAGCTCCATAAAGAGAAGAGCCCTTGCAGCTTGGGCATCACCCTCTAGGTTTCAAGCCAAGTAGTTTCCTGCTTACTTTTTCTTTCTCTTGGTTTATTTTCTTTTTTTTTCCCCTTTAATTTTGGCTTACATGGCTGGATCCACAAAGGATTAAGGATCACATACTAATCCAAAAGAAAGAGTTGTGCATCTGAATGCTGGAAATAGTTGGCTCAGGTAAAATGATGGGACAAAAGTGATCTAGAATACTTAATCAACAGTAAAACAGGAAGTGATGCAGCAGTCTTTCTTCCCACATTGTAACTTAAAGGTTGTTATAGAATATACTTTAAACCAGTAGTGACGGGCACAAATTAGTGGTGATGGTCAGTAAAATCCAGGAATACTCTGCATTTTGGTGGGTTTTGGTTTTTTGTTTGTTTGTTTGTTTTTGTTTTGTTTTTGAATTAAGATACGTTTCTATTTGTATCTCATGTACCAGTGTATATTTACCCAGACTTGTACAGAAGGTGGCATAGTTAGTATCTAAGTGGTATTCATGCTGCTCAGATTACACAGATGCTGCAACTCAGTTGGAGGGTGGAGAGGAAATAGAGTTTACCAATCCACAGTTGCCCAAATGTGGTTTTTGTGCACATATTTTTCAAAATTGTAATTTTCTCTCTTCTTTGTGCTTTGATCCACTCTGAAGCCACTTGTTGTGAATTATTCTTTCTTTAATGGACAGGAGCCCTACTATGAGACTGGTGCAGCAGCTGGTTCAACCTCCCCTGTGTGCAGCATGCTTATAAGTAAAGTTATGAGCCTGTTAATCTATATTCAAACTTCCTGCCTTGGGTGACTGGAGGCTTGAGAACAGCCTGTCTCTGTGTGTGCCTGTTGTCAGTGGGCATTCCAACAGCTCTAAGAGCTCTGCAGCTGCTTGCAGGCTGTCAGTGAGATGTGCTTGTTCCATCAGTGCTGAAGGAGGGGCAAGTTCTCTTACTGGTGACTGTCGTGTGTTTATTCTCGAATCAGTTTATTGCAGCTTTGGTTTGGGGATGGTTTTGTCTTTTGTACTAACTCTGTCCTGCTGTCATTCACTTCAGCAGTGCCCGTTTCCAAGGCATGTGAGAAGATCCCTCATACAGTCTCATGCCCACAGTTCAAAGAAGCAATTCTTGGTGGCTGTGTTCCAAACAGTCCTTGAGAGTGATTGGGTGCTACTCATCTGTTACAGCTGTATCTGCTTAGAGAGGGGGGAAGATTGCCAGAAACTGGTAAGAGTTAGCATAGCAATACACATTTATCTGTCATTTCAACATAATGTAACCTTAGGTTATTGTTTTGCACTCTGAAGGGCAGTCATGCCACCAGCCTCCTATCCAGAGGTGTCACTAGCCCCGAGGGTGCTGCCAGGACAGTGTGTGCTGTGGCTCCACCACCCTCCCTCAAGAGATGGGATGTTCCTGGCATTTCACTGGCTGCTTGCTGGCTGCTGGGCTCCTGTCCATGTGGGACCGTGGGTCTTGGAGCCATGCCTAAGGATATTTATTCTGATTGTCAATAGCTTGTCAGTTGGATTATTGATTAGTTTATACTTAGTTTACACTATCACAGCCAAGATAATTGCAGTTTTCTGCTTTGAAGCCTCCTGTATCCTTAGTATTTCCCCAGTTCCTTTGAAAACCTTTATCCTTTACTTTATCTGTGATCAAAACTTTGCTCATCCCTCATCTAGAATGTGCCTCTTCCTCTGGAGCATATGCTTGTCTAAGCTGCAGCAGTTGTTGCTTGCCTGTGCAGCTCAGAAGCGCCCCAGGATGCTCCCCAAAGGCTGCTGCACTTCAAAGGAGAAGCTGCAGGCTCAGAGCAGCCACAAAACAGGCGCTTGCGGGCCTCAAAGCCCCAGAGGTGGCTGCTGGCATGGATGTAAGAGGAAAAGCTCCTTTCAAGGAGCAGCTTTGGAGTTTCCTTCTATAGGGGAGCACTGGGCACTTCAGAGACAAGGCAGCAAGCCAGGATTCTCTATGCAGATTGTGAAGATCTTCCCAGAAGCTAGAGCAGCTGTGTGGGGAACTCCTGTGTGAGTCAAAGCACCGAGGGGGAGTGTGATGGGGAGGAGAATTGTCTCCCTGGTGGAGAGGTGAGAGCATGGTCTGTTCAGCTGTGGGCAAGCTCTCAGTCTCCAAGTTATGGCTGTCTTGTACCAATCTGAAGTCCACTGTGTTACTTGTTTGGATGGTGGTAGGTGTCAGCTCTCCAAAACAGAAGACCCTATTTTATTTGCAAGACAGAAGGGAGAAAATGGTTTCCATACTTACGTCAACTTTGTGTTTTCATTTGAATTGCTGTCAGATGGTAAAGACTTCAGAGATAATATCCTTTTGAGCCTCACTTACCTAGCACCTTTAAAGGACAAGTTTTCCATTGGAGTTACATAGCTTTCAAAGTAGACCCAAAGACAGGAGGTTCTGCTACATTTGACATCAGTGGAATCACTGTATTTTTCAAATGGTAACGAACACATGAATTGTATGTGACTTCTGACTGAAAATATGTTCAGTTTCTTTATGATCCAGACACAAGAGTTATGATGCATGGACCTATAGGAATATCTGTCAAAAGTCACCATAAATATTATTGACTCTGTAGCATCGAGCAAATCCTGAGCATGCTTCTGTCTAACTTGCCAGGGAGATGTGCCTGGATTTCTTGCTGCCCCGCCCATATAATGCCCTGGGGCATTAAGGGCATAGGCTGCAGATGGATGTAACTTTTCTCATGGTCAAAAGTTACTAGTGGATCCTGAAGGAAGACCTGCTCTGGGCACAAACCTCAAGGCATCCAATCACTTGCTGCTTCATTATCTTGAAAGACCTTGAGTTGGAGTCAAAATTGAAATAATGAGCCAGACTGATGAAGGTGAATGCATTTGCAGCTGACAAGAGTGGACACATGCTGGTAACCATCTGCTGGGATCCCTTGTAGGTAGCTGTGGAAGTGCACTTTCGTGTTTAGGCTGTGAATGCCATGTGTGTGATTTATTTTATGTGCATATGCTGCCCAACTAAATAGTTGCATGGGTATTAAAGCTATTTAAAGTTATATTTGTCTTATTATGTACCCTTTGGGAAGAGACTGTCTGATTATCCCTTAGATATTTTCTTCTGAAAAAAACAGTCTCTTTTACTGTTGAGTAAAACAGCTGAGTGAATGTTTGTACACGAAAATCCTCAGCTGCACCGTTCTGTGCTGCGTATGTAAAGTTTGTATGCATTTGCAAAGTAGAACTTTGGTTGTCATTAATGGTCAGAGATGCCATGGCACTGGTACTTCAGAAGTCAATGAAACATAAAACATTGTAACAGGATTATTAAAGAGTACTGAATGCTGGAGAATAGATGTGATACAGGAAGGGGCACAAAATTGCTTTGTGCTTAGCGTGTATAATGCAGCTTGCTCAATTTGTTCCTGGCTATTCATAGGAGAGTACATTTTCTCTTTTTAATTGCACAAGATGACAAGACCTTTTAATTAAGGTGACATCTATAGTATTCATATACTGCAAAACCCACAAATGACTAAAACTTAATAGCATCGTAAAAACTATGGTTAAAGCTTTTACCAACACTGCCATCACAGCAAAGAGTCTTAAATCAACTACGTCAGCAGTGAACTTATGCCTACACTGAGCCTACTGACTCGGAGAGCAGGAACTGATTTCTTTTCATGCAGAAATAGTGTCTTTGTGGGGGTTTTATGGCTGTAGTAAACTGGTAGTAAATGGCCCTTTTGTCTCTTCATGTGTACCTGCCCTCCCATGTCTAATTTCTGCAACCTCTGAAATATTCTGTGTCCAGTCAGAAGATACTTTTGGGGAAAAAAGATGAAACTTATCTTCTTCACTCAGAGGTTTCCTGCAGGCTTCAGTGGGACAGAAGGGCAGGGAATGAGAATATTGCATATGGAGGATGTTGGGAATCAGGCAGAGAGCGCTGGATGCCACAAGAACAGAGCAGGGAAGCCTCAGTGCTGCTCAGCTTTGATACTCACTCGAGGTTCTCACTTGAAGAACCACATCCTCCAGCTCAGAGATCACAGGATTGCAGCATGGGATGTTAATCATTTATGAGCAAAGTCCTTTTCCTTATAATGACAGCCTTACATTTGTTGGGCTGATGTTTGTAGGGGGGAGGGTCCTTCTCCATAGGATGCTATCCTGTGGCATCCCAGGAACCTCTAGAAGTGCATCCTGCTCCAGAGGTGAGTGAGGTGTGTGGCAGCTGAACAGTGGCAGTTTTTGCCTTGGTAATACTGGTAAAAATGGGAATGGTTCTTCAGTCACCTTTGTAAGGGGTTAGGCTTTTTCTTTCTTTATCTGCAGAATGTAAAGGAATATTGTGCAGATGCTTAAGGTACGGTCTTATTTTTGGCAAGAGCTTGCTGCATTTCTCTTCAACTTTGTGTGTGTAACACTTACTGCTGTGGGCTTTTGTCGGCATTTCTTTTCTCACAGAACTAGAAATTTAACAATTTGGTTTTAATCATAATGTCCTGATGTTCAAAGTTCTTTGAGTACATCTTCTATCGACTAAGAAATAAACCACTTTGTATAATCCAACATTTCCCTTGGGATTGTTCAGAAAGCAACATGATTTTTACTTTATTGCTAAAAATACTGTGTTGTTTACTAGATGAGTATTTAAATAATTTAAGGGTGCTATTCTGAAGAGAGACCTTGTTAGAGTGAAAAGTGCTTTATCATGAGAACCTCTAGCAAAAGAGAGGAGGACAGAGTAAACAGGCAGAGAAGAAGGGATGTACTGACATATAGCAAGACTAAAATTAACTGTCTTAGTCATGTCTGGCCTGATATTAGGGAATTATGTTAATCAAGTGTATTTTCTCTATGGTCAGGTTTAGAGTGAGGATTATTAATTTGTGGGTGTGGAATCAGTCATCTGGGGATTGCTCTCTGCAAAGCTTTGTGACCACTGGGGTTTTCAGTGACCAGAATCCTTGATTCTCCAATTCTCTCAATATCCCCAGTTTTTCCCCAAGGGCCCTGAAGAGCAGGAGTCAATCACCTGAGTAGGCTGAAGAGTCCACAATCTTTCCAGTGCCATTTTGTAGACTGGCATGTTTGGTGTGGATTTTATGGCACATGAAAAGCTGTGTATCCTTCTCTTCCAGCCCTTCACCCCAACCATCCACCTTCTGTTCTGTGTCCTGTTACCTGGGAAGCTGCAAAGCCTTTCTTCAGCACATGGCTGGTTCATCCAGCAGAAGGGCTGGAGCTGAGACCATCAGCATATTCTGACAGAAGTTTATGTAACTCTAAAAAGTCGAGGGATCAAAAGTAATGTAAAGCTGCTAAAGCCTTTCTTACTTGAGTCCCAAGTCACTAAAAGAACTTCAACTGGGCTTATCCAGTTCATCTGTTCAATGACTGGCAAACTTAAATTTAATCCTGGAGATGAAAACATTTGGTAAATACTGTCCTAAAAGGAGATAAGTTTTAAAATGGTCTTTGTGCATTTTCACATTGCTTAGGAGCTTCCTTTTTCTGCAGTAAGAGAAAAACAATAAAAATACAGTCAGAAACAGAAGTTTGGCTGCAAATGTGAAGATCTGAGAATTGTGGTAGGACAAGATTTGTAGGTGGGGGTTGTAAGTTAATTGGAGTCTGTGGTATCAATTAAAAATGTAGCTAAGTTTTTAGTCCCACAATAATTCCCCTATAAATGATGTGTTCTTTTTATATTTCTGTACTCAGCATATTAGTGTGTCAACACCTGGAAAATAATATTGCTCACATTATAGGAGCTTTGGAAAGTTGTCATGTTGAGGAAGAGTTGGTTTCTCTAAACCAGTTCAGTGCCAAGTGATCCAAAGAGTTTGAAAACATGAGAAAATTATATTGTTTTCTAATATTCCAGCTGATCCTGTGTGCTTGAAGCAATGCAACTTGCCACCCTAATGTTGCTTTTAGGCTCATCAGTATTTGTGGGTGTAGTCAGATTTGGTGTATGCCTGGTCCCATTCAGGATTCAGCAATGCTCCCTGGGCCATGTGTGCCTGGGTTTGTGCCTGGGTTTGTTTGGAGGTTTTGCACTGTCAGGAGCAGGGTTTGGCTGTGTTCAATGCTCCCAAACACTGTGGTAGCAGAAAGCTCTGCTGACTGTCAGCCCTTCATTGGAAGGAGGCTGGGAACAAGGCAGTTGCAGTGAGGAAAAAGGTGCTTAGATCTGGGATGAATTCCCTGACTATTTATCTCATGGAGCTTGGAGCTCAGTTTCAGGGCACGTTTCAAGGGCAGTTTATGCTCCAGGCCAGGTCTGGCAGCACTGCTGTGTGCTGCACTTCTGACCTCACTGCAAGCCCCTTGCACAGAGCCACTCTCAAATGGCCTGGAAGTGTGGGAAGATAAGTTGAAAGGATAGCACAGAAGGGAATCTCTGCTGATGAATTACAGCTGTACTGATCACTGAGGAGGGCAAACATCTGTGCCTGCCCAATGAGTTTGGTGTTTTTATAAAAGAGTGGGATAGCTGGCCACCAGTTGCAGTTCGAGTTGGAGCTTGAGACTGAGAGTCTGCTGCAGTTTGGGATGGAGTCTGCTGCAGTTTGGGATGGAGTCTGCTGCAGTTTGGGATGGAGTCTGCTGGCTGTGCTGTGAGGGGGAAGGGACAGACAAGGTAAGAAGATGCTGTGTGAGGGACAGATGGGGTTAGCCAGTCATGCAGAGAGGAGAGGAGTCAGAGCTGTGTGGAGCTGTAAGAAAAGGAGTCAGTATTGTGTGAAGCTGCCTATGAGGGAATGAGTCAGAGTTGCATGAAAAGTTTCTAATAAAGGACTGATGGTGATGCCAGTCCATCTTGGCATAATTACTGCAGTGTGGAAGTTGTGGCACAGAGCTTGGCTCGAGGACCTGTGTGCATGTTCTGTGCTCTGGCTGTGTTTCAATGAATGTGCTGCTGATCTAGACCCTGATCCTGCTGTGCAGATTCCTTAGGGACACACGTGTTCTTGAATACAGCATGTTGAATGTTAATTTATGGGAATTTTGTAAGCCAACTTTATGGATGGAGCAGTTGTAATAAGCATATTTTACAAAAAAAATAAGAAAGCTTATTTAGAGGTTTGCTGATTTGTTCTGGGCTTTTTAAAAATGATTACTGCAGATGTTACTATTTTGAGACATTTGCTTAATAGAAAGAGAAGAAAGAATGAAATAAGAGTGTTCAGTAAAGTCAACACCCTCTGAAGCTGAAAGCAGTAGCAGTACACAAGTCCTTAGATGTCAACAGTGATTAAAGGAGGGAAAAAAGTTAAATTTGTGTATTTCCCTTTCCTAAAAAGCAAATATGGATCTAAATAGAAAAATAATTTCCAGATATTTCTTGTGGAGTTCTAATGAAGTAAAGAATGAGATCAAAGGAAAACTGGAAATACAGGCTACTTCTGATGCTTGGTCCATATCTCTAAATACCAATGATTGGACAGAACCTGTCAAAAACTCAGTTTTAATTACCTGCTTCTGATCACAGGCTGTGGAAACAAGGAACTGAAAGTGATGTGTGGTGCGACCCTGTCCATTGGTGTTTGAGTTCTTAATCTCTGTGACCATGGGTACTGCTCTTTTCTGTCCTGATGTGTGCTGTCCTGCCCCTCTCATTGCCTGTTAGAGACACCATTAGGGACACAAGGGAAGGGGCAGAATGAAAAACCAGCTCTGCACATGGCACAGGGAGGGAGCCAGGGTGTAGGGAAAATACCCACAGCAAATCTGATCTCAAGGTGAGACCTTGAGGTATCTGTAATTTCTGAGAGTGAGTGAAGTCATGGTGTGTGTTCAGCACTGGGGGAAGAGCCCAAAAGCTCCTGAGAGGCTGCTCTGCTCAGCCTGGAAACTGAGACTGTCACAGATGGGCCTTGGAGCTGCTTTGCTGTGGGGAAACTTTTTGCATTCCAAGACACAGGATCACTTCCCACCTGTGCCAGAATCCTGATGATGATGAAACTGGCAGCACTGAAAACTAGATCTTATATAACTCCTATGCAGCTACTTTGTTACAATTTGGGTTTTTAAGACTTTTATTTTTTTTTTTTTTAAGTTTTATTTTAAAGGAAGAGTCACCTTAAACTTGATGAACTTTCACAGCCTGAGCAAGCAGGGGGACCATGTGGAGAGCAATGTCTCTGGGGATGTACTTTTCAGTAAGTTCACTTGAGGCAGGAGTCTTAGGTAGATTTGATTGCATTTGCTAATACAAAATCTGTCAACAGTAAAGACACCTTCGCTGTTTAATCTTCCACTAGAGGGGAAAAAAAAGAAAATCAAAATACGTTTTTCTTTCCCAGAATAGCTATCTGGCAGAAAACTTGAAAAATGTGAATCCCCTTTCTTGATACCAAGTCACTTTGTTGATGAACATTGCTCCCAGCAAAAACTGGGAATGATACCAGACAAAGGATGCCCAGCATCATTATCTGCATTATATATCAATAGTTGTGCTTCCTTGCTTATGAAGTATATAACCTTGTGTGTCCTTAAAGTGTAAAAACAAAACACGCACCACCCTAAGGACACTTGGGACTGCACTTCTAAGAAGCCAAAAGAAAGAAAAATATTTTATTAAAATATTATGAATTATTGTTAACATATATTTACATAATTTAATTCATCTCAGGAAACATCTGAAAGAATGAAATGTTACACGCATATGGTCATGAAGCTGTCCTTTAATGTCATCATTTTACTCTGCAACCCATCAGTGCACTAGATCCATATTTGAGGGGATTTGCTTATGTCTTGGTTTGAAAGACTGGTGTCTGCTAAGGAGGGCAGGAGCTTCCCTTGGAATGGAAAATGTGAACCCCCCGCCCCGAGTTATTATAATTTTGAGATTAAGGGTCTCTCAGGCAAAGATATGAGAATAGGAATAGCAGTTGTTTACTAGTGTGTGTAACAAAGCAAACAAACAACAGCAGCTGCAGCCTTGACACCAAACAGAGCAGGAGCCCAGCGACCCTGCGGGCTTGGCCTGGGTGCAGTTCCGGGCACGGCCGGCGGGGGGCGCTGGTTCAGTGCCCGCTCTCACAGGCAGGGGCGGCCCGGCCCGAGGAGCCGCGCGGGGCCGGGCCGGGCTGGGCTGGGATGAGCCGGGCCGGGCCGGGATGGGCTCCGGCAGCCGCAGCCAATTCCCTTCCCCAGGCAGCCAATTCCATTCCCCAAGCAGCGGCTCCCACTCCCTAAGCCGAGAGAGAAGCAGAGGCAGAGCAGCTCCCCCAGCCCCGTCTCTTACCAGCCCCATTCTCTCGATATCTCTGCCCCTCGGAGGGACACTCACGGATAAGAGAAGTGTGACCAGATGCCCTCCTCCCCTGAGCTTGGCCAATTCTTCTGTTTTTCATAAGTACCCAGTCGTTAGTGTTTCCTAGCAACTTATGGGGGGAAAAAAAAAATCTATAAGTAAAAGGAAAGAAACCTATCCCCCAGCATCTTATTTTATCTAATAAGGAGACAATTTATGGGGCTGTTATCCCTTAAATGGGATATTTGCCTGGTTGTCTTTGCCTAATCCTGAACTGGAAAGACAGTGCCTCTCAAAGATCCTGGTTTTTGAGTGAACAGTTTAAAATGCTACAGCTTTTGGCCTAAGCAGACTGGGTCAATGGTCTTACTTGAAAATATTGTTGTTAGTAACTGACAAGGCTTTGATATTTCTGTTACAAGCTTCTTTTCTTGAGAGTGCTTAACTTGTAATTAATTTTATTAGGTTGAATGCCACTAGGAAAGAAAATTCAGTCATCTTTAGGCTTTTTGTGTATATAAATAATTTCTGTTAAAGGCCTTGTCTTTCAAATCTGTTTCTTTTTTAGTCTGAGACAGTTTTGTAGTATTTTTGAAATTAAGTAAGAACTGCTGGCATTCTTGGTCAATTGTTCACACAATCACAATTTTAAATAGAAAACTACTAAGAATCTGATTATACTGATGGAAGTGAAGAGGGAAACAAGGCTGAGGAAAGCAATGTATTGTTAATAGTGTCTTCTAGAAAAATCAACTTATTGTAGGACTCATTATTAGAAGTAAAATCTTAGTGAATGCTGGGGCATTCAGAGGCAGAGAAGACACCATTAGGGAAACCAGTCTGTGTGTGCTGTGTACAAGTGATGAGGCTTCTGGTAAAACGTCTGTATTTAATCACAGACTTGCAAAACAATGTGTAGAAACAAAATCTTCTGTTTCAGAGCAAAAATAGGGCTAATTGTGTGGCTGCCAAACAAATCTGCTTGACAGCATGTCCATTAAAAGGGCATTATGCTGGTGAGGAAATGCACTGAGGGATCCTGGAAACTGTTTGTCAGGAAGCTGAGCTCTGTCGGGGTGACCAGATGCCTGTCAACCACACGTGCATTGTTTCCATTTCTTGTAGTTTTAATTTCTGCGTTCTGAAATCCAGGAACTCCTGCATTTCCTGACCATATCTGCTGCTTTGCCATCTCTGTTTCCCCCTCTGTCAGCAGTTGGCTACCAGACAAGCTTTAGATGGATAGCATTCACCTTACTTCAGAGTTGTTTTATGATGCTGGTTAGATGAAATAGTTCCAGCAGATACTCTCAATAAGCAAAGGCCTGTACTCTCTGCAGTTCATTGAACCCATATGGATGAGAACAGCTGCAAAGATGGGTTTGCTACCTGAGGCCAATGTTTGTGTTGCCAACCGCGACTCCAGCTTGCTGACCCTTGTATAATTCATTGCAGTTGAGGAAATGTTGCTCACACTATTCCATTTTGTGATGAATGGCATTACTTAAAACTGATAGTCTTGTAAAGCAGTGGTGACTTCCCATGTCTGACAGATGTGAACAAAGAATACAGTCAATAAATATTGCCATGTTCTAAAGGAAGATTCACTGCTTACAGTTGAGGGGGAGGAATTTCAGTGCCAAGAGAAAACAGGTGGAAAAGAGGCTGGTATAAAATTACAATTTAGGGGTTATGCTTAAGGATGGATCTTTGTGGGGATTCATGCATTGCAGGTCTCTGAATCATCCAGGTGTGGTGTTGCAGGCACATATTTCAATCTAGCATCGTGGAACAGTTACTACTTCACTGACCCTCTTACAGGAGCCAGGCAAATCATTTCAATGACCTTGCTGAGCTTAGACTTCCATGGAATTTGCCCAGAAAGGGAAGGATGCCTCAGGAAGGCCGTTTTCTACTTAGTACTATTGCTTTGGGGAATGTTTTTCATCCAGATGTTTCCTGGTGCATTTTTATTGACTTTGTTTTTTTCAAAACGGAGGTTGAGTGTTTTCTTGTTCATGTGAAAGAACACTTGACCTCTTATCCCATGTCTCTGAACTCCGTGAGAAATCCTTGTAGGCTTTGCTGTTGGCCTCTGCAGGCAGCAGCCCCAGGTTGTCATGAAACAGAGGTTAGAGCCTGCTGATTGTGTCGGTGGTAAGAAGAACAAAAAGGCAGATTCTTTGAAAGATCAGGAATATCCCTGAGTAGCCACAAAGAAAAGGGAAAGAGGAACTGAGAAGAGAGACATAGGAGTGTTTTAGCAGGTTTCTGTGAGAGACCTGGGCAGAAGTTATTATGGTCTGCGAGATGAGGATGGAGCCTGCAGATCTGAGTGGTTTGGAGGCACTACAAGGGGAGCAGGACCTGGGTTTCCATGAGAAACAAATTGAGGTTGGTGGTGGAAACAGTGAGAAAGGAGCAGATTCCTTAATGTGAACTCTTCTTTCACAGAGCTGGTGTCCCTATGCTTGGAAGGTATATGAGCAAAAATAATATCATTGATCATATTTGGGTAAGAATATACAGGGCACAAAACACCTGGTATTTGCCCACATTCACTTTGTGATAGGCATGCAGCTGTTTCAGTCTTCTGCCTAATTTCTTGCCGCTTCATGGAGTATGAAGATAAATGAGGTAGTGTTTGTATAGAATGTCATGGACTGCCCCATTAAAAGTCCTTTTGAAGTTGAGGTATGGATTAATATTTATTTCCTGTTCTTTTGTGCGGTTAACAGTGTATCAGCTGCAATACTGTGGATATTTCCCTAGAAATGCTTCATATAATTAAACTGTAACTTTTATTAATGAGGGAAAATATTTTTTCTACAAGGCCCCATTCAAAAACTACAAAAATCTTTGCTAAAAGGCTGTTAAGAAGGTGTCTGAAGTTAAGTCCATGGAGTCAAATAAGAAGAAAAGTTTAAGTATCTGTACAGGCAGTGGCTGAAAGAAAATGAAACCCAGCTAATAATGTACAGTTTTTCATTGTTAGTCTCTATAGCTTGCTACAGTGCAGAAATCAAACCATAAAGTGTGTTCAATAATGTTAAAAATTAGTGATGCTCATCTTGCCTGCGATAGAAGGAAAGGCAAAGGCCTCTCACCCACGGGCTGGGTACCAGAGCAGTGTGACCCTCTGCACTCACTTCTGAGGCTGTGCTGTTCTTCAGCCTGGCTAGGCCAGCAGGGATGCTCCTGAAGCTGCAGGTCTAATTGAAGCAGCTCTGACAAAGTAGATCAGATGTTTGTGGCCACAGAAGGTGTGTTTGCAGTTAGGTTGAGAAAAGGATTTTTGCTTTGCTTTGTTGTCACTAATGCTGCATCTACTGAAATCAAAGCTTCAGCACTGAAATGCAGTCTCAGTGATTTCTGTAGTTCTCTCGTTTCTTTACATTGTGGTGTGTAGTCACAAGGGGCTGAATTAGAGATGTTGAGGCAGCTTTTCTGGGCTTAACTTTGCAATTAAGCTGCTTTAAAAGATTTCCCAATTAAAATGTAAGTAAATAAGCCACAATAAAAGATAAAATCATGTGAAACTAAATTGATACTCATTTGGACAGTAGCAATTCTTTTAAATTTATTGTATAGATCTGCACCCCTTGAGTTTTCAGACTAGCAAAACAATGGTTATCTTTTATATTCCATTTGAACTGGTCAACACAGTAGAAGGAGAAACTTTATTATTATTACTGTCTTGGAGTTTCACAGTTGTTTGTGGCAAAGGAACATGGAGCTGAGGACTTCTGATCTGACCTCAGGTACTGTGCAGAGGTGTTCTCCAAAGATGCCCAGCTAGCAGTGGTGTGCCTCTGGATCTTCTTGCCTGTGTCACCACTTTCTGTTTGACTTCCCCAAGGTGACCTTTTCATTTTTCTTTCCTTTCTGGAACTGGCACAATAAATCTCGAAGCAATCTGGAAATCCTGGTCATTTTCCAGCGAGTGCAGTGAGCATGGGGCTGAACAGAACTTCACCTGCCTTTGGTAAGTAATTGAGACACAGCAAACCCTTCCTCCTGCGGGCAGCTGAGCCCAGAGCAGGGAGAAAAGAGATTGCACAAGTGACAGAGGAGCGAGTGAAAGAGTGAGGCTGCCTGGGGAGATGAATTGTTGGGACCAGGAGTTTCTCTACTTATCTTCCTCCCTTGTCCCAAACAAGCTGAGGATCCTGCTGCCTTTATCTGTGGCCTCGGGTAAGGGAGTGGCAGATGCCACAAGTCCCTTTGTTGGGTAGGGAGTGGTGTTTTCTCCCTGCTTTGTGGTCAGGGGTACATTCGGTTGCACCATCCTTTGGTGGTGATGGGAAGCCCGTGCTGGGAGTGTCAGGAGTTCAAGCAAGCTGCCAAAGTGTCTTTGCAGAGCCAGCGAGAAACGGGAAACTGTGATGCTCCACTTTATCTCTGCCAGAATTGACTGGGATTTCATGAGACAAAGGAAGACTTGCAGGGCTGCTTATCAAAGGCCTTCTACACACATGGAGGTGTGAGAACTTTTGAAAAGTGAGGTTACAGATGTCCTCTAAAACTGAAAGTACTGAGCAATCTAGGTAGAAAAGTCATTTACCAGATTCTCTGGAAATATCATGATATGCTCTTGTGTGTATATGAATGTGTACATAGATGTGTACAAGTATCTCTGTATTTAAATATAATGTCCCCAGATCTATTGATGTAACATCAAAGGTCACAGCTCCTCACCATGCTTATCTAGACAGAAGCAACAGCAGAAATGGATGTGAAAACCAGACCAACATAATGCCTCTAAGATAACTGAAAATCTTGTGTTTATATCTTGCATTTTGCACTTCACTTCCTCTGTCTGTTTCATCTTTTGTCATTTTGTCATGTCTCTATTCAGATGCTGAAGTCCTTAGGGAAGGCTGCATTTTCTTGGCAGTGTGACACTGCACTTTTGAAATTTAATTACTATTATGAGAAATACATAACCAATGAAATGGCATTTTCATGACTGAAGCTTCTGATACCTATCACCAAACAGAAAGAAGTCCTAGAATTCTGGATGTGCTCACAAGCATTAGAAATGCACCCACAGAACCTGTGGGAAGGACCTTACTCTGTGAGGTAATCAGTCCCTTGGAAAATAAAAGGAGGGGACTCTTCAGGGACACACCTCTGTTTGTGTGTATACAGACCCGACACCTAAACTGAGTCCTTGGCCCTCACCAATATTTTACAAATGTCTCTGTATTTGACTTGATTCACGTATTGAAGTGCATTTAAAGTGAAATATTAATAATTTGAGAACTGTATTCAGTAACATGAGTTCTTGGTATGTGACACTGACACATAGGAGATCAAGTACAGACATTGATTTTACTACATAATAATAGATACAGACTAATTGATTTATATGTTACAAAGCAATGCAGTTGCACAGTTCTGTGGTACAAAACATGACCTGGGACAGTCTGGTAGCACTATATCTAACACCAAGTAAACACAAGGAATCTGTAGGTAGCCATAAGAAACCATTTTCATTTGGAAATATAAAATTATACCTGGCACATAGCAGAGGTGTCACTGTGGCTGGAGCTGAACAAAGGAATGTCCTTTAATATAAAGTAATAAAACTTGTGATTCATTTGAAGTGCAATCTTTTTGAGTAGACCAATAAAATGACTTATCATCTTGCTGTCAATGCTGATAGAATATCTGTGTAAATGGCCATGGCTCACTGAGTGTCATTTATAATCATTCTTGGATCACTATTCAGTGGCTTTTAGGGTTTATTTTTTGGTGAATCTTAAAAATAGCAGGAAGAGAAACAGTCCCTACAAACAATTGCTAGATCATCTGGTATTCCTGGGATGGAAACAGCTTTCAGTGTTACACACTGATAGTTTCTGGCCATGTTGATTATTTGTTGAATTGGTTGAAATGGCAATTTTTGTCATAACCTTTCTAATATTTTGGCTTTTTCCACATAAAAGAAAAAAATATTTTCATTTTTTTCCAGCAATGGGATTTCAGGTCTAAGGGTAATAAATACTGGCTTGTGATGGTGATGCTGTGACCCCAATACTCACAGTGCTTCATTGGATGTGACTTTCTCCCACAATGTGTAGCAGTTTCTCTTTTTTGTCTGGCTCATAACAGAGCTCTGAGAAATGGGGACCCCCAGTGAGTGGGGGGTGACTGACACCAGACCATAGCTCAGAAAGCAGCCTGGACCAGGAGATGGCTGAGTTGTAACTCCCATGAAATTCCAAGATCTGTTTGGTGTCAGATGGGAGGAAGGTCAAGGAAAAGACTGCAGAAGGGAGTTTGGAATACAAAGTGAACAAAGGAAAACCCCCTGACTTGTGTGAGAAGAAAAAAAAGAATGTAGAAAAGGGGTATTTTGATGTGAAGAGTGAAAAAGTGGATAAGCAATGTAAGTAAATTTCCAAAGCAGATTAATAAGGATGATGATGAAAAATGATAAGGAATAAGTACAGTGCATTGAAGTTAAAAAGAAAATGAAGAAGGAGTGAATGGAGGGACAAAACTGAAAAGTGTGACAATACAACATGTAGTAGAATTACAAAGAAGAAAGGATACACTCAGCTTGTGGGTTAGAGGATTTGTGGTTAGTTGGTCTTTTTTCCCACTGAAGCTTCTTCATAAATTTATGAAAAATTGATGGTGCACTAATGATGATGGACTGGACAAAAGTTGCTCTGACATACAGACTCCTTAAGAAGCCTGATATGCACTCTGTAGACAAATTGCTCCTGAGAAAACTGTCCCT
Organism: Sturnus vulgaris; assembly: GCF_052056855.1. Classification (NCBI taxonomy): domain Eukaryota; kingdom Metazoa; phylum Chordata; class Aves; order Passeriformes; family Sturnidae; genus Sturnus; species Sturnus vulgaris. Next base: position 5,234,545 of record NC_142255.1, read on the forward strand.
TACTGTTTTTCCCAAGTGTTACAACAAAAACCTCATGCCAGCACAAACTTGGGTTACTGGAACTCATGGATGCTCTGAAGTTCAAGTTTATTATTCATCTGGATCCTCCATCAAGATGTAGGACATGGCCTGTACCTTGAAATCTGTTTGTATGTTTGATACTACCACTGTTTGAGATTGGCCTGCTGTGCACAGAAGAGCACCAAGAAACAAATGAGAGTTGACAATGACAATAGAAATCAGGACTAAAAGTGTGACACAACTTTGCTGGTATTTAGAGACATCATTAAGTAAATCATAACTTTTCAGGGGAGAAGTGGAACTGGTAATTGAAAAATGGCTCCCAGTGCAGATGTTTTCAAGAGTCAGTAATGTGGGCCTATCTCCCACATGTTCAGGTTTGCTTTGCTTCTCATCCCTCTCTGCCCTGCCTTCACCAAGAGATGAAATGCAGTTTTCTAAGAGCAGCTGTGTATATATCTGAAAGTACGAATTTGGGCAGTTCAATTCATACCAGAGTTGCAAGGGGAGATTTTGAATTTTACATGTTAATTTCCAGAGCCAGGTGCTGACTCTAGGTAGTTTCAGTGCTAATCTCAGTGTCTTCCTGGTTTTGACATCAAATCAGTGTTGTCAATTTTCTGTCTGATAGAAACTGAAGGGAATTGAGAAATAAGTAGCTTCAACTTATTTTAAAAATATCAGTGAAAATCTTCCTGAGAATTTAGAGTCTCTGAAGACATCAAAATGACACATCTCAAGAAAAATACAGTTAATCCCACAAGAGCAGAACTAGATTTGAAATACTCTGTATTTGGTTATTGGACATTTAAATGTCCAAAAGCCAAAATTTAAATTGGCTGAGCCTGTGTTAAGCTTACTCGGACATCCTTATTCTTCCCAGGCCGTGGGTTAGTCAACAGCATGATGTAATAATCTATTTACCAAAGCCACTATTTCCATTTCCTTGGTTTTCTGGGCTCGTCCTAGAAATGTGCAGCCATAATTCAGTGTTCACTTACTGTTTCCCAGGGTATAAATGGTTACTGTACCTTGGACAATCATTGGATTAGACATGGTGCCTGAGGTTTTTCACATTTCAGTAGGAAGCTCAAGCCTTTCAGCACATGTGTCTTGTAGTATTTGGGAAAAACAACAGTTGGTATCCCAAGGGTGTGCCCTAGTCCATGGTGCTCTGGGTTCCCACTGGGCAGCTGTTGATCTCTGCTTGTGTATCTGTGAGACTGACAGCTGTTTGAGATGTTCTCTTCTGGAATAGGGGAGTTGTGGTCCCAAAGAGCCATAGGAAACAGTTCCAGGAAACAGACAACTGGGACAGATGACAGCAACAGAGGAACTCAGAAATAAATGGCAAAATGAAGTGAGAACTGCCCTCACTTTCAGCAGCCCTTAACCTGGAGCTCAGTGTGTATCACTGCATAAATCAGTCTGGGGTTAGAGCTGGGATTGGGGTCAGGCTTTCCAGAAGGTGTAAACTGAGAAATGGGTAAGAATGACACTGAGAGGAGCTGCCAAAGTATACTGAGAACAGCTGCTGGGATATTGTCCTTGGCATTAGGTAATCCAGGCACGTGGCCACATTCCTGACCTAGGCTTCAAGTTAAGGACAAGATTAAGGTGGAAGCTCTGAGAATTAAATATCCTGACCATTAAATAATTCTTATAAGGAGCTACCAAAGAAAAGTGAGGGATGCTATCAGTGTTTTGCCCGTTAGTGTTATGCACTGCTTAGGGATGCCAGGGGCATCCTGTGGCATGAATCTCAGCCCAGGTTTACAATTCCAGGAGAGAGAATGGAGTGGGAGTGCAGTAAGCAGGGACAGGGCACCTGTTGGGAGGCATGGTCCTCTGGGAGTGGGATCCCCACCACCTAAAAATCAGAGTTGCCTCTGAAAACAAGAAACAAAAAAGTGCCTTGTTCCAACCTGTGTTCTGTTTTATGTGTGTACCCGATGTAGGGAAGAGGAGTTCCCAATCTGTGTCTATTTGTCATTAAAATGTGGAATGGCCATGTACGGGGTGTGTAAAGGATGGAACCATTGTGGTTTAAACAGCAGCCAATAGCTGAGAATAATCTAAGCAAGTGAGGTTAGGGGAAAGGTATTGATTTTGTGTCATACAAATGTAGGTAGAACATCTAAGCATTAAATAATGTTCCCAGGGCACTTTTCAGTGTGCCTGGCTGAAAGTGGAAATCACAACTTATTTAATGATCTGTAGAATGCAGCATCCTTGAGGTCAATCATGTGTACTTAACCTTTAGGTTTTCCATGTTGTCTGCTTGTCCAGTTGGTTTATGAAGTGTATGCTAACATGATTGGGGATTTAAGGCAGTGATAACTTGACCTCTCGAACATTCACTGCTGTTGCATGTAGATGTTGGACAAATCCATTGTGAATTCTGCTAAGCTTTCCCTGGCACTGCCTGCAGGGACTGCTGCTACTCACTCACAGCCTTGTGCTCTGAATGCAAGTCAATAGTGTTTATGATGTGATCACTAAGATTGTTATCTTAATCCAGTTTTACTTTGCCTCCAAAATTTAAAATGAAAATTACCTTTTCTAGCCTTCAGCTTCTATCAAAGGACTTGTGCTTATTTGGTGGCACAAATAATGATTAATTTATTTTAAAGAATAAATCTGATAAGAAATAAAGGCAGAACTTCAGTTGACAGCAAGCATACCTCAGTTAAGAAGAGACTAAAGATTTTTACAAAGTGATCCTTATTAGACACTAAAATCTAATGCCACAATGAGAGTAAATGCCACAATTCTGTGGAATTTTACTTTTCTGGGAAAGCTTTAGAACATTTTTACAGGAGAGCCACAGTTAAAATATTAAGCTGGCAGTCGATAGACTGCGAGTTCTGTTTCCAGCTCTGCAAGAAGGTTCTGTGTGTGTGTGGCAAAAACTGAGTCTGTGATTCAGCAGAGCACTGAAGGATGTGCCTTCACTTCAGCAGCTGACAGTCACCTCTGTTTGCACAGAATGCATTGTCTGGGAGAGGCCGGAGTTCTTGGCTGACTAAGGGCTCACCAGTGACGGGGAGCTACAAATTTCACATGTACGTTTGCTTCTGAAGTAAACTAAAGACGGTAATTTTGTTTTTCCAGCAGAATGTCTTATTTTCCCAGCTCCAAATGGTGAGGCAGAACAGGAAGTAATGACAATGTTATCGAATTTAATCCTGATATCTAAAATATTCTATACAAGCATTGTCCTCCCCCTAATTTTTTATCAGACCATTGTCTCCCTGCATTGCTTTCTGAAAGGTTTGGATAAAAGTAATTAACATTTTAAGGTTATTTCAGAACCTGGATCAAATTAGTATGATCTCATTTTCCTATTAGTTTACCTTTTTATTTTGTTTATATTTGTGAGTCATTTAATATTTATATTTATTAGTAAGTGATTATTAGATATTATTTCAAACAAAATCTGCAGTGTAATCTGAGTGTTTGATAACTTGCTGGAAATGAGGTTATGATCCTATGAAAACTTTTGCCTGAAGCAATGACTGTTTCCATATGAGTTGTTCTGTCAATTTATTCTTGTATAGAAACAAATGAAGGATAGATCTGCAAAGTTATATTCTATGTACATAATGCTGAGTCTTTCGGGGGGGTTTCTCTCACAGGAAGACAATACTTTGCCTCAGTGACCTTTCCCCATACAAGTAATCTGTCACTGTATAATTAAATGGGAAAGTAAATAATGTTTTTATTTCTGAGCATGGACTCAGGGCACACAGTAACAAATCGGATTCAAAGAATAGCTGATGAGGGGATTTGTGGAGATACTTGATGCAAAGTTTTAAGTGCAGTACAACCAGATACCTACTCTAAATTGGCTGCCACTGTAATTAAAAGTATAAATGTTTCAAGTTGAATACATCCTATTAGTAAGATTTTAGGAAACAAAAATTTAATTTATTCACATTCGATATGGTCTGTAAATGCCACCATTATATGCTTTCCTCTGGCCTTTGATTAGCTATGGATTAATAAAACTTTTATACCTTCTTTGTCAGCCTCATTTTGAACTCTGTTTTTGCATACTGTTACTATTAAATAAATGAATTAGTGTCCAGAAATGTGTCATGCATATTACCTAGCAGCAGGAAGCATAATACAGTGGTCAGCTCCCCAGGAGCATTATAAATCCTAACACGCTCAGTAACCTGCTCGTGTGGACCTATTAAAAGCTTGATGATTTAGTGAAGCAGTATTTGTGCTTAACAATGGAATTTTAGTTAATTCAAAACAAAGTAAATCATTTCCAATTACAGTATTTGAATATTCACAGTAGCTACATAAGGATGTGCAATGCTGCCAGGAAAAAAAAAAGGCATTATAAAGGTTGACTGGAGTTTAGCGTTTTGAGTGGTTGTGGTACCTCAGCATCAAATGAACACCACTGTTTGTAAAACATATTTATTTGGCACAGCTGCTTCACTGGAGAGATAGTTTAGAATGGGAAAAACTTCTTTTTGAGAGACTGTGAAGACTTCAGTGACCAGAAAGGCTCCTGAAGGCGAGGCAGCAGCAGGAACAGGAGAGCCACCCACCGAGGGAGTATTCCAATGGAGCAGGGTTGTCAGCAGAGATTTGGGATCAATTCAATGACACTTTTTTGTATCCACACACACCTCAGCAGCACTTGCAGGGATCTAAAGCCCTTGGAGGAAGTGGGTGAGAGCAGCTGCCAAATTATCCTGGGACTCTGTAGCAGGAAAATGAGGGATTGATGGGAAGGATCAAATTCCCTGAAATGTGTTGGCAGCTTCTGTTACATGTAGCCGATGTGCTGTGTGTACGTGTGTATACACAGATGCACACAATGTTATTTATAGCGTGTGGGAGATTAGTCTGTTCCTTTTGGAAACAGGTCAATGTTTTCCAAATCTGTGTTTTCAACCCAGATTTAGAGTTGTGGCTATGCCTTAAAGTGCTGATACGCTTCAAGAAAGGTCCTGGTTTATGTTTATGAAAATATAATTTCTTAAGGCAAGTAGAAAATAGCCAAATAAACATAATATGAAAGCACAGAACTGCATAAAGAAGACTTATTAACCCTTTCTCTGCTCAGCTGACTTGCACTGTTTGGTGCAGACAAAAGGTGGGAGAGTAAGTGAAGTGCCAACCTCCGGGCAGATTTTGTATCTTAATTTATTCTCATTACTTTAAAAAAAATTATTCTGACAACGTTTTCCTTTATGAGTGACATTTGACGTCTTCAGTTATATAAACCTGTTGCTGTTAATTGAGATTACATTATTCCTACAAGTGTTTCTCTGACTCTTGCAATTTGCAGGCCTCAATTCCATTAATAATCTTTAAAATATCAGTAGTTGTTCCTTGTGGCTTATTGGTCTCAGCATAATGACTTCTATTTTAAGATGATGGCACTCATGTGATATCACCTACTTATTAAAAAGTCCTGAGGGGAGAGGCTCGGTATAGATTCATCATTAAAACCAGTGTGTTCCTACTGAAGTTTGAAATCTAAAGTATCACCCAGTATCCTCAGAAGCTCGGTTCATTTTGGCTGTTACAGTACCGGATACAGCCACGTGCTGCAGGGCGAATTAACAATCCTAGGGCTGCAGAAATAGATCCGTGGAAGATGATCTATGATTTAGAGGAATAAATCAGGACAATAAGGCATGACTGTAGGGATGTTACAGATTATAAAAACTGATGATCACTCGTTTAATAAACTGCTTATATGCCATGGACAAGTTCTGTGTAGGTTCATGCTGTGTTTTTGGTGTCTCAAAGATAAGGACTGCCACCTGATACTCAGGGTGCTCAAGGTGCTGCTGATTGCATTGCAAGTATTTGTCAACATTCGTGAAAATTGCTATGGGGGTGTGACCTCACAGGCATTCGGAAGAGTAAGATGGTCCTAATCAGCATTCAAAACAAATTCCAGGAGGTTGATAAAAGTATTTTTCCTCTATTCTTATCACCCATTTTAGGGTTTTTTTGTGGGTTTTTTTTTTTTTCGGTGGGTGTTTTGTTTTTTTAGTTTTCTCTACCCTGAAGCCATCCGCTTAAGCAGCGCAGTGGCTCGGCACAGTCTCTGTTTAGAGATGGTGCTGAGGGCAGAGAAAGGAGAGATTACTGATGTGTAATCTCTTCTACGGGATCCACGTGGTGGGACATTATTGCCTGTGTTAGCCAGGGCTGCTCTGAGCAGCCTGGAGTCGAGCGCTGCCCGCAGGAGCTTGCCCTGGAGCCACACGGCCAGGGCGTGACACCGAGCTGCCTGCGGCTCGGGGGGAAGCGCCTAACGCCCAGAGGGAATGTTCGCATGGATACAGCCCTGGTGGCCAAGGAGACATCTCATGTGTGAGAGCTTCGAGGCCTTGGTGGGAGGCAGAGAGTGAGTAACTCCGTTTGGAAGCTCGGCTGTGTGCCTGGGCAGTCATTAGGCAATTGTCTGCGCCCGTGTTGTGCTCAAAGTCGCCTGGAATCTGCTGCCAGCAATTCTGAGAGCTCCTGCAATGCTTATGAAGTAATTGTCTTTTATTCCGTGATATAAGTGGCCTGTAATGCTGTGTGCTTTCTGCAGTGTGCTCTCATTTCCTCTGATTACAAGCCGCAGACCATAAGGAAAGGGAGGAAAAGGGTGACCAGTACTGGTGTGGTGAGGGGAAGTCTGGTTGTGACTCTAACAAGAATTGCTTACTCTGTGTAGCTCTATTTTTCCTTTTTAAGTGTTATATTTATGGACCAGTCTTAATAAGTTCTCAGCATTCATGATCAGTAACATAAGTTGATGTGAATGTTAAAATTCAAATAAATTTTAAAGCTTATGTCGAGGCTTGTTTGCTCCTTCAAAACAGGAAATTAACTGGCCTGAAACCTGCTGAAGAATATACAGGATGCTTTGCAGGAATAGGTATGATCCTTTTTCATTTTAATGAAACTTTACTAACATATGGCTGAAGGAAACAAACACAAATAGGCTCACCCTGGCCAAATGCATTAAATCAAATACAGCAAGTGTGCTCATTATCCATTCATTGTTGTTTCAGAGTTATTCTTGATTGCCTAAGAAATCTTACAAATTAGAAAATCCATCAGTTGGTGCAAAACATGAATAACACATATAAATAAGAATACAGAATGCATTTCAATCCCTTAATTTCTTCCTCTTTTGAGAGCAAAGCTAAAGGACTTGCCATACAAATAAAATAAAGTAAATAGCAGTTTAGTTAAAACATGGTTGTTGTGGTCAGGGTATATAGGATTTTGGAGCCCAAGTTCAGTGTTAAAGTTCAATGAGAAGGGCTCTTTGGGTTTCTAACTACTAAACCAGCAACTTTGTCTCTACATAGTACCTGTTATTAAGCCAATATTAAGTTTGTTCTACTGAACTGAATTTTTTAAGAATATTGATGACGGGGCTTTGCACTAGCAGTGTTTATTCTGGATTACATATCATGCATCCACACTCCTCCAGGCATATGCAGGATCTTCCCATACAAAGCATAAAACTAAGAGCAGGAATCTGGTCTGAACATCTTCTCATATGTTCTGGCAGCTTTGATAGAACTGTGGAGATGGAGATCCTCCCAAAATGCCAAGGCAGAGATCCAGCCCTGGTGATTGTGGAGATAGGAATCTATTTAGTTTCAGAGTCCTATCTTCTAGACTTCTAGAAGTGTTCTTTTTATAACCATGTAAAAGCTAAAATCTTTTTAAAAGTCTCATAATCTATATTAAGCTGTCCTGCTTGCAGGGTTCTTTGATGTCAGATCATTGTGCACTCTGAAGTTCTTGTCCAGTTCATTCATCAAACAGCTCTTTCCATATCTGAACCATCTGGGGACAAATTTTACTTCTCATAAACAGGAAACGTGCTGTATCTTCAGCAGGAATTGGCTTCAGAAACTCTGGAAATTTCCCAGTGTTCACAGACCTTTCAACAGGATGTGAAGGGACAAATTGAAGTTTATTTGTAAAATTAGTTAATGAGTTGTTTATATATATGTCAACAAAGCTAACAAACTTTAGTTCTGCTTTGCATTTGGTTAAACCCAGTGATGCACATTTCTACACCCACCTGTGAAATTTGAGTGGTTTTTTATCTCTGACTTGTGTTTAAGAAAATGGGAACTGTCCACACTTAGTGCTCTCCAAACTGAGTTTTTTTAAACCCACTTTTCACTGAATATGTAGATATAAATTTTTTTCTTCTTTGTACCTTATGTCTATCTAGGTACGTCTTTGTGCATGTGGATGAGCAATTTGTTCCCAGTAGTATAAGAAACATCTGTAAAAAGGACATATTTCACTGACAGTGGCAGCATGCCAGGAATATGCCCCAACTCCTGCTCTCAAGGACACAAGTTTGTGCCTCAGCTCAGACACAGTGTGCAGGGAAGGAAAATGTAACCCCAGTTTAATGCATATTTACAAGATCCCTGCTCTCTGCAGTGTGGTGTAATGAGTACCCAATGTGCAATTTGTACCACTGTTAAAGGAGCACTGGTGGAAACACCAAATGAAACGAACATGCTAAAATATTGTAATCTATCCCACAGGGTGCTGTTCTTCAAGGCCTTGGTGATTAGAGGTTTTGTTTTCATGCAGCAAATGTTTCTTACTCGCATAAAAGTCCTGCAGAGAGACTGAGGGACTTACACAGGCTGTGTTTGCTCAGGAGCTGGGGCTGGGGCAGGGTTGTGTCTTCCATGGAGAGACCCATCACTGAAGAGCATTGGGAACCTCTTCAGGTTTTGTACCATGTGCTTTTGATCATGTGCATAAAGAGGTGTTCTGCAGAGTGTTGACTCAATACAGTCAATTTGATTGATAATTAGAACTGACAAATATGAGATCAGTGCAAATCATGAAGATAAAAACATCTGGGACTTGGTTTATGTGAATCCAGAAACAAGCCTCAGTGGTAACCACACCACATATACAAACCAGAATTCACAGCTGGTTTCTTAGTTTAGACCTTGTGGGTTTTCAGTGTGTTTCCATGCTGGAATGTGGGCTGAGCAGTGATGCAGTGGGTGGGATGAAGTCTGGCACTGAGTTTAGGCACAGGGCTGGGTGCAATCCCTGCAGCTTTCTTGGCTGGCTTCTGCTCCTGTCCAGAACTGGATGAATGCTTTTCTAAAGTTTGAAGGGCTTCAATGAGATGCTCTTGGATTTGTTGTTGCTGGGTTTTTATTCCCCCAAGTGGCTAATCAAAGAAACAAAAAATTAAATACTTCAAAGAAAACATTTGATGTGAAGTTGCAGGCATTTTGTGAGAAATTCAAATCGTAATGAACAGAAACTTGTTTTCACTGTTGAATTATTTTCCTTAAACATATCTTTTGTCAGGTGTGTGACATTTCATAGATGAAGAGAACTGAAAAAATGGTCGTTGGGTGTTTTGTAGGTTTTCTTTTTCCTTCTCTTTCCTTTTTCTTCTTTGAAAGTGTAATGCCTCTGCAGTTAGGAGAATGGACTGCTGTCAGGAGATAATTTATCAGACAGTGAAGAAAATCCTGAGGTGTTTGAGGATAGTGGTTAAATTTCTTTAATTTTAAAATATTTTGAAGGCTTCATCTGGGAAAAGGGGATGGCAGAAATGGGAGGAAAAGAAGTTGTATACATACTTTGATGTTTAGGCATTAGATTGAGATGAGAGATGTAGTAAAGCTTGGTACAGAGAAAAAAAAGATGACAATCTTTAAATAAACTCAAATAGAATTGAGAATTAATTTAAAACAAATATAAATACTTTTTTTATAGGGAAAATAATTGAGAACTTGTTGATGTTTTGTCTATAGTCTGGTTTTTCAATGGAAGGAGTTTTATTTTCCCCTTTTTGGTAACAGATTGATGCAACCTCTTTTTGAGTTAGGAATGGACACTTTTTACACTTACTGTTAGAACTGAGATTCAGGAAATCTAAATGACTTGACAGTGATGTCAGAGGCAGCCCAGCAGAGCTAAGAACACATCTCTTACCTGGATTTGTGCTATTCCTGGCTTGTATTCCTTGGGAAGAAATCTTTCATGGCCATAGCTGGTAAATCCCAGTCGCTCCCATTCTCTGCATGGCCAGGGTGGAAGGCTGGGCTCTGTGTGACCGTGTTTGTCACCTGCCTGTCCTGAGCATCTTACCTTGGTTTAAGCAAAAGCTCTGCATCCTCTGGGGTGACCCTCAAGAGCTTAATGTGTATGTGGTGAATGTGGGTATCTGTCAGAAAATACACAGTGATTTTCAGAGGGATCAACTGTACTTTTTAGGATGGTCAGTATCAGCAAGTGATGGAGCTGTGCTGGAATGCCAAATCTTTGATTCCAGAGCTATTTCAAGTTTTGTTGAACTTCGAATTTCAAAGCATTATTTGTGTTTGGACGTTCCCTCTGCCTGGTACGTTGGCAGCTTGGCTTGCTTCTTTTACTCTTGTGTCTTCTTAAATGTTTGGAAATAATGTTTGTTTAGGAGTAACTGCAGCTCTTCTTATATATAAATTTTACTTTGATTTAGCTTATTAATAAATGCCTTTTATCACCTTTTGAAACCAAAAACAAAGTTAAAAAGGAAAATTTTCTCTCTTAACCTAGAGAAAGTAAAAACACTCTTCTAGCATCCATTGCTGGAGTGTAAAAATCATTAGTCAGGAATAAAATTCTGAGAGGCAATGTCCTCAGTTTTATCACTAATATAAAATCACATTATCTATTAAAAGTGTAAATTTGTGTCTTGCAGACTTAAGACTGCTGGATACTGCAACAAAAATCATGTGTGTGTTGGTTTTTATTATTAACTCTAGCTTTGAATTAGAATTCCCTATATTACAGCTTGGAGCTAAACTCTGTTTACAAAACAGTATTTACACTTGACTAATTTTGCAGATCAAACTAATTAAATCAATTAAACTGGTGATTAACCAAATGAAGGCTGATTGCAAAAATTAGTGGGTTTATTTTGGAGGACTGGAAGTAAGCTAATTACTGCAGTGATTACTTGAACCTGGAGTACTCTAAATGTGGTATAAATTGAAACCTCATAGTGAATTAGACTGGGAATTCATTACAGTTTAAAGCACTGTTAATACTATTCAGGCTGCTACTCCTGTGTGAAAATTTCACTCAATATTTTGTATACTGATAAACAATCATTTAGTCTGTGCCCTTTTAAATAACACCAAGCAATGTCACACAGTATTTTTTTCTTGGAGCAGAGTCACAAGTCTGTTTTTATAAAAATGAAGTTACTAAAACTGTCAATCATATTCCTGCACTGTGCATGATGGGAAATGTAGTCCAACCAAGTCTCCCTCCATCACCATGAAACCAAGTGTTCTCTTTTGGCTTTACCAACTACTATTCTGTGGTTGCCCCAGCATTTTTGGGGTTGATGTCTTACCCCATGTTTGCCATTTCCAGCTGTTGGCTTGGTTCTCTTGCCCTGCTCGTCTCTTAACTGTTGGCACAGCACAAAATGGTTTGTACTAATCCTTATTTGTTGCATTTCATGCTCATACTTGGAAATGTGGTGCTGTAGAAGGATTTTAGAAAATGAAACAGATCTGCAAGATTACTCGCTCATTTTGTTTGCTAATGCAAGCTATTCCCTGTAGGATACTTCCCAGGCTATTTCATTCCTCCTTGCTTCGCCAATTAACAATGGAATATAAATGTCTACTAAAAATGACCTATATTATAGAGTTCCTTCAAGCACATCTCCTTGCAAGGGGGTTAATGAAATTGCACAGAATTAAAATAGAAAGACCTCAAAGAGCTGGAATATTATGTAGTTTGTGGTTATTGCCTATTACACTTATGACTATTGTAAACATGCTTTGTTTTAAGCTTGTTTTGTAGGATCTTTCATTACATCCCTCATCCAGGGAGGAGTTCAGTTTCAATCCTCATTGCTCTAGTGAATCCAGACACTTGAGAGTTATGCTGTGTAAGAGGCTTTTATTCTGTGTGTTTTTGCAGGTTTGGATTATTTTCTCATGCACATGAACACAGGTCCCACTCGTTTAAAAACAAATTTCTGTAGACCAAAATGTGGATCTCACTCCTTCATTTTGTTGTCTTTTAAGCTATGTCCCACTCTAAGCAAAGTCATATTGTAGGCCTTTTGCTGCATTCCCTTCAGAAACTGTTTGCTGGGGATAAGGAAATAGCTAGTTAAAACAAAAAAAAAATTAAAAGTACAACCATTTTCCTTTGACTGTAGTTGCTTAAATGGGAATTGTTCATTTTACTGATGACATTGCTGGGTGCATTTTATCAAGGGGAACTTCAGACATTAAGAAAAGTATCTAAATCTAAAGTTATTAGAAAAAGTAGAAGGTGCCAATGAAGCCATTTTGCTGGGCAGGTAATCTGAACTGAGATTACTTAAGGGAATGGCTGAGGAAAAAGTGATGATCAGCCACAGGATGGGACAGGAAACTTGGTGGGCCATTGCAAAGGCTCAGCATGAGCCAGTGGTGATGGAAGGCAGCAGGGGGAAGGACTTTGGCTGTTTTTGAGTAGATCTGCAGTGTGAGAGCTGCAGGTGTTGCCCTCTGTGTGCACAGAGGAGGTTTCCCCGTGAAGGGCTGGCTCTGCAAGGAGTGCAGTGCTTGGCACTTGGCTATCAGACAGGGTGTGAAATGGGAGAGCAGTGAAGGGATGTGAACTGTCAGGGGGAGAGCTGTGACCTGCCTTGAAAGGGGTGAGGTGTGTGAACTCTGACAAAAGGCCACTGTTCTGTTGAAGGGGTTTGCTTCAACAGATCTCTGCAAGCAACCAGCACTCTCCAAGCCCAGAGCTTATTGAATTGCTGATGAACAGAGGCCAAGGATGGGTCTTTATAAGGAGCTCCAAGAGCAGTTTATTGTCTTGAAGAGGGTCCAGGGACAAAGATGAGGACTGGGTTGAGGGCACAGGGTTGAATATTGGAAAAAAGGGGCGGATCTGAGGGTGAAGGGCCAATGGGAATAGGTGAAAGTGGTGCAGAGGAGGGGCAGCCAGTTGAGAGAATCAATGGGATAACAGGGATGGAGCACTGCTGCAAACCAGGACCAATAGGGATCAGGAGAGGGGAGAACATTCCAGGGGGAATACAAATGAGGTGAATGGGGGTGGAACAACTGTATAAACCAATAGAACTCAAGGGATTAACATGTGCCTGCAAAGGCCTGTGGGAGGGAGGCACTTTTCACCATAACTGAAGAGGGGTGTTTACCTTTACCTGCTTCTGCCTCTCCAGGCTTGAGGTGTTATGGCTGTAGGGACAGGTTCCTGGGCCTCTGTGTTCTGTGAAGACTCAAACGGAGATGTGCTCACAAGTCCTTAGGAGCTCTTAGCACAGGGTAAGAGTAGTTTATGTTTAGTGCTGCACTTGAGCAGAGCTCATCAAACCAAAGCAAAGGGAATATTCAGGGATGCTCCCTCACCCCCAGCCAGGTGCCTGCTGGGCAGGGGGCACCTGTGGCCTCCCTGGTGCTCTTCTCAAGTATTGGAAAGCACCTGGTGGCAAAAGTGCTGGAAGGACACAGAGAGGTGGGCTTTTCACTATGATAAATCAGTTTTAGGGTTTTTATCTGGGTGTATCCAGCAAGCTTTCTAAGAAAAGATGTAGGAATACCAAGATGATCCATATAGACAGTTTAAAAAGAAAATTGCATTCTGTTGCAGGGTATTCAATTCTTGAGCAGAATTCTACTCCTGTAGAAATCACTTTCTCCAAAAACAGTCAGATATTCAAGTTTGTATGTGAAAGTCACATGAAAAATAAGCCTGATTTTTTTTTCTTTTATTTTTTAGCAAATGTATAATCTTCCATAATTGCCTTTTCAAGCTACAAATTTTCTTTCTTAGAAAGAGGAGTTTAGTTGATTTGTAATGGAATTAAAATATATAAATGCAGATTACTAGCTGAATGCTTTAAGGTAAGAAGCCATAAGTGTGAAGTACAAGGAGATGCCAATGCTTGATTGAACACTGTACCAAAATAAAGCACTTTCTCATAGTCTGTGCAGATTTAAAATTCCTTATAGAGCTCTCTAAAGCAAAGCAATCGAAATGATAGATTGTTTTTATAAACTAAGTTGATGTAACTTGTCATTATTTGAATAGATTCAAGTGACTATCAGCTTTTTTATTTTCTGATGCAGTTTTTTGGAAGTTAAATTCCACAGTATCAATCTGAAGCAAGTTTCTAGTCTTGGAGAGGTTAGACTACAATAAGTTTGCCCATTTTCAATGTCCATTTTCAACTATTCTCCATCATTCAATGCTAGAGCAGAAATAGAATCTCTTTCTGGCAGCTTCAAACGGTTCATTTATATTGTGTTACCACCTGGAGTGCTCATCTAGGCTGTATATATGTGGGATTTCCACAAGGGCTTAGGAGACAAGTGTGTGAAAAGAGAGGAAGCTGAAGGAAAGCATTCATTAACCAACACAACAAAGGTAGCTCCAGTAACCCTGTTTAGAGTAAAACTGGTTAAGAGGTGTGTGCACTCTTAGTAAATTTATCATGTAAAAAATGCATTTTTTTTTCTCAAGGAGATAGCAATATTATTCACAACATGCTAAAGTGGGCAGGATATCCCAGGAGTAATTGTGAATTATTAGGTCATAGGGACCTCATTGCAAACTATTTGCAAAACTTAATTGGTGTAATAAATAAAATATGCATGCAAATTAGACTACTTTCTGAATTAAAGGAATCTGTTATCCAGCATTGCAAAGATTCATCCTAATTTAATAGGTTTTATATACAGTTGGAGATAGCCATGTTTTATATTTGTCCTGAAAAAACTAGATGGTATTTAGCTAAGCCTGAGCCAGCCAACTAGTGGCATCTGATAAATGTCAGTGTGTAATCAGGGTATCACTGGTAGGGTGACATGGGACTCCAGTGGGAGTGTAACAGTATCTTATTTAATTTAGAACACTGAACAAAGTGGCTAAGCAAGGAGACAAAATTAACAATCCTATTTGCTTTATTCTGCCTAAAAAGACTCCTTCAGTACTGAGGCTAAAAATATTAGTAGCTTTGAAAGTTCTGTTTGAAGCTCTGTTATTTATTGATTTGTTTTCTATTAATCTTAGAATTCTAGTAGTGGAAAGAAGAGAACTAATGAGTGTAGCTGATTTCATTACACTAGATATAAAATAAGGGAGTCTGTAGTCATGTAATGACTTTGTATCCTAAAGCAAAATCTGAAAGAATCAAAGTGAAGAATCTCTTAGAATAAATATAAATAGATGGATATGAAGAAGCAGTTAACATTCTCTGTCTAATATCGTTGCTAGACTCAATAACACTGTCTCATCATCAACCCCAAATCAAGTATTGCATCTGCTTTTTTAAAGCAGTTGATTGAATGAATACAAATGTCTTGGTGTTGTCACTTGGGATAGCACTTCATATATCCCATTTTCTAGCCTCTAATTATTCCATTTGTAGACATGAATGCCATTTAGATGTAAGCTAATTCAGCATGGTAACTCAATTAGATTTGTACTGACTAGGATTTATGAAACATCAATGGATTCTTGGTGAGACCAATGGGACTACCAGTTATTTATCCCTAAGTCTTACTGATACTGCCTCTCAGGAGCTCAATTAAACACGGCAGTGATGAGAATATTTTGTAACCGTAGTCTTTCACAATTAGTCTAAGATTTTTGTAAAGCATATCACATATAAGGCAGGGCATCATGTATTATGCAATACAAAGTTCTCATCTGACTAGTTCATGATGTTGAAGGGTAAAAGAAATTCCCATCATTGTGTTGTTGGTGTAATTATAAAAACAAAATTCAAATTGAGTTAATAGAAAGTATGATGAAAATTCTGCTTTGCTGATTGAAAAAGTAAAACTCAAACTATATTTATAAAATAGTATCTTGCAGGCTACAAACGGGTTTTCTCTACTAATATAAGTCCCCTTGGAAACCATGAGTTCCTTGTGTGGATTTAGAGCTCTCATTGCACTTGATCCTGGAATCATTTTTTTGTTCCAGTTTTGAGAAATCAATTCAACGTTGGGAACGCTCACTGAAATTGTGGATCTTAAACAATGGGAAAACACTGCGTGAGTAAATCTTGCTGCCCAACTTACCTTAGAAATATTCTCCCACTTGACTCCCACCTAAGAGTAGAACAGTGCTAACTTCAAATCTGTGTTAAAGCCTCTGTGCCTGCATCGAATGCACTCAGCTTCTACTGAACAGTGCAGGAAAGCCAGCATGGGGATTTTTGCCTGAACATTTTCTTTCTAGTAGATAAATTGCATATTCTTCCTGCAGATTAGACATTCACTAATCAATGTGCATTTATATGGTCCAACTATCTCCAAAATCATCTGTGTGTCTTAAAGCACTAAACCACTGGGCAGCATGCTCAGTCTGGTGGGCTGTAGGCTTTTTGCAGGTGTAATGTCAAGGGTAATGAAGCAATATTTAGGCATTGCAGTATACATCACATGAGGAAGGCATAGGTCACTATAACTAACCTATTAGCTATGAAATCATACTGAATTCTGTGTGCTGAAATGCTGTCTCACTTCTTCAGACTATTTTGTCCATATGATAAATTTATGTCTGTATATTCCTAAAAAAGCTGTGCACAAATTTTCAAGTGTCATTGTTCCCTCACGTCCTCTTCTGCTTTTTATGGTACTACCAAAATTGAGAACTGTAGAAGATAAATGTATTAGGGGACACTCAGATTCAAGCTGATTTCCTGTGCCAGGCACTCTTAGGCTCCCTTGGAGCCCTTGCTCCCACATTGGTCAGAATGCTGTAGCTGTTGATGGCTTGGAAGGTGGCTGAGGCCACTTTCCCCTAGGAAATATTGACAGCTTGCAGGACTGAATGTTAATATGTCAGCTTATCTGATATGGTGGCTGCTGAAAAATGAACAAATAGAAAACTTCTTTTACATGGAATTACTTCATGGGAGAGTTGTGTTTGAAGGGGCTGATTGCTGAAGTGGCATTGTATGGATACTGATTTTCTGTACCATGTGCCATTTATTTAATGAGATGTACAATAACATGATTATCCTACTCTGTCACTCTGCAGTTCTTACTGTTAACACTCCAGCTGTGCTCCTCAGTGCTAGTAGAATTCTGTATTTTCTGCTTTTTCTGAAAGCTATGCAGATTTGTGCCTAAAACCAGCTGGTTAGAGACTGTCTTTCAATTTAAAAACCATACTGCTACTCAAATATTTTCAGCCTATCATTCTTATTGAATTGTAAAAGCAATATAATAAAATAATTATCTACTTGCCAAATAGTTTCCAGAGGATCCTATCTGCTGTCCTAATTCTTGTTGCTTTCACATAGGATCAGGCCAGTATCTTCTCACACTGGGAGAACTCATAGTGGCTCCACATCTAAGAACTAATTAATTACTAAATTAATAATAGATTTCAGTTACAGCAATTTTTGTGCAAAATGAAGTATTACTAATCTTAGTACAGAGTAGTAAAAATCTTCTGGTAAATGTTTGGTGTGTTGGAAGATATTTTTGTGAAAATGTTATTTTCCAAAAAGTGTGCTCTTTTTAATGGCGGTATGCTTGGGAGAAGAGAGCTCTAATTAAAAACTTAAAAAACAAACGCCAAACAAAACAAACCACGTCAAAATTGAGTATTTGCATATTCTTATTGTAATATACTTCCTTTCATGTAAATAGAATTAGCTGGGAAACAAAGAGTCAATTGAAACATTCTTTTTTTTACACTTTAAGCCAAACCTTGGGATATTTCAAAAATATCCCAAGAATATTTGAAAGCATATGTGTTTTGAGAAGAGGAGGGAAGTGCTGCTGAGCCCTCCACAGAATCACCTCGCTCGGGCTGGGAGCTGGGCTGTGGTGCCCAGAGCAGTTGTGGATTTCCAGGCGCTTCCCGTGCTGTGCAGTGATGCTGCTCCTCCCAGGGAGCACTGAGTCACTGCCGCCCACAGAGTGAAAGATGGAGCTGCTTGGAATTTTACTTCGTCTTCACCTCAAGAGGTTCACTTTCTGAGGTGAATAGTACAAAAAGAAGAGAGTAGGAACACAGACACCAAGCAGTCCTTGGCCCTCTCTGTATCATGCTCACAAGGAAGCTTTTGCTTCCTTCCTTCGAGTCCAGCTCATTTCTCAACCTTTTCACTTCCATGTCTAATAGGAGTGATCTACATTCAGCACCTATAATTTTATCTTCTTGGGGAGCTGAAGGCCGCATTTAAACACTGTAATTCCTCCGAATTCCTAAAACTGACCTCAAGTTTCTATTAGTAGTTATTTAGTCATACTGATGGATTTTTAGTTGTAGTGCACAGGCACAAACACAGCCACAGCTTTTGCATAAAACTGAACTCATTCTAGAATCAGGACTGAGATACCCAGAGAAGACATGAAGCTGGTCTTGTCTCCTAAGTCTGGATCAGGCCTACAGAAGTCATTCCTGACTGATTTTTGTCTACATTGCTTTTAAACCTAGATAATTAAGATGCACAACATATTCCAGTGCTAATGCTAATATTTAATTTTCCTGCTGAAGTACATGACTAGTTTTTCTTATTACCATCATCATGGATGTGGGGGAAAATAATTTGCTTAGTACCAGCCTTTAGTTCTCTCCTGTGAGAAACCTCTTATATGGGACAAACAGAACCCCAGTTGTTTCAGTTTTCCCCAGTGGGATTTGCTTTCTCTAATGTTATGTTATATCTGGTTGTCTTCCTTTGGGCTAATTTCCATTTAGTCTACATGTTTTTTATCTGGTAAGATTACTTTGAATTCTATTCCTTGAGAATATTCACAATCTGTCCCACCTTGCAGTAGATTTATAGGCGTGCTCTCTTGTCATCCAAGTCAGTAGTGAAACGATGGATTGATAGCAATGCAGGAGGGAAGCATGGAGAGCCCAACCCAGCAGTAGAGTTTGACACTGGAACACCAGGAATTGCTCTCAAGGGTGATTTAGAGTTCACTCTTGTCCTGGTTTTGGCTCATAGAGAGTGAATTTTCTTCTTAGTAGCTGGTAGAGCGCTGTGCTTTGGATTCAGTACAAGAATAATGTTGATAACACACTGATGTTTTAGTTGTTGCTGAGTAATGTCTGCACTAAATCGAGGACTTTGAAGTGCCTCATGCTCTGCCTGTGAGCAGCTACACAATATGTTGGGTGGGGGGCACAGCTGGGAGAGCTGACCTGAACTGGCCAAAGGGATGCTCCAAGGTGTGGAATGTCACACACAGACTGGGGATGGTCGACTGGGGAGTGCTGATTGCTGCTCAGAGACAGGCTGGGTGTCAGTCAGTGGGTGGTGAGCAGCTGTTCTGTACATCAGCTCTTTCTCTTGGGTTTTATTTCTCTCTAGCCTTCCTTTTTGTTATGATTGTTATAATCTATTATGTTTTAGTTAGTAAACCGTACTTATCTCAACCCATGAAGTTTGCCTTTCTTTTTTGATTCTTCCTCCCATGGGATGGTTATCCTGTTGCAGAAAGATGTTAGATTTGTGAATGCAAATCATGTTAAATTTTACACACAGCTTGTGTGTGTAAAACTGTAAAACTGCTGGTGATACTCAGAGAAGCACAGCTGCAGCTGGGATTTTCTGACTGCTACTATCAAATCCTTGGTCAGAATCCACAGAATTCCATTGAAATAGTTCAATATGAGCCCTGTATCTTAGGTCAAACCCCAGTTTGAGGACCAAAGGACTCTTCAGATGCCTTTTGCCCTGTGTACCAGATGCTGCACTCTCAGAAGCACAAGTGGCAATGAAATGGTGCTGCCTGTAGAGACAAGGAATGGGGAGAAAGAGCCAGTAGGAATTTTCCTCACCTGCTGCATAAAGTGACACCAAATTACCTGGAAAAGTTTCTTCAATTGCTATTTCCCCTTCAAGCTGGGCCCACCCTCAAATTGCAGCACTCCAGCAGTTTCAGGTGATTGTTGCTCCAATGAGGTGTTTCATGCCTGGAATTATTTCTTTGATGGAAGAAATAGATAGCAGGACTAGGAACAGATGGTTGATAATGACATCTTAATTCTAGAGAGAATGAAAGTGCTATTTCATTATGGAGTGGTATATTTAAATTGCCTTCAGGTGTTAGTTTAAGAGAGTCGAGGAAGAAAGAAAAGTTAAAAAGATTTTTAAGATTTAGTAAAAGAGATAGATTGGTACAAATCAGAGCTAGTAATAATGCCCTACAAACCTGTCAGATTGTAGTAATGTGACAAGTGCTTGCTAAAGGGAATCATTGCCCCATGTATGGTGATGGACTTGTTTCACTTTGATGAATCAACTGGTTTGAATTATTAGAAAAATGAAATGTTTGCCCTGGTTCAGAATTTCCAAATGCCCCTTCAGGATAAAAGGACATGCTTTATGTCTTTTTAATAATTTGAGAATCAATTTTATGCTATGCAAAATACTCTCTCTTTAAAGCACTAACATACACTTTAAAACAAATTCATAGTCCAACTGACTTTGGTGACTAATAAGTTTCATTTAAGGAATTTCTTTCCTCCCACTAAACTTTCCTACAAACTGGACTTCTTTTAGTAAACATGTAATCCTAAAAGTTTATTATGATGCTTTCAGTAAGCAGAGTCATAGTTGATAGAAATGTTGACATAAATTAGGACTAATAATTCTAATTCCTATGTGAATTTCTGCTATCTGTGTATGAGAGATTGGAAAGCTATCAATTCAAGACCTGTGTGATAGAAAAGCCACACATTTTTCTTTCTGTGGAAAATGTCATTGAAGGGCTGTTGTTCTGTTATGTGTGTCATCTAAACTGTGTGAAAGATGAATGGACATCCATACACAAACACTTTCGAACTGTTTGTATGCATTTGAGGAAAAGCTCATAGATTTCTTAAAAATACACAAATTAATATTGCTTACTTTTCAGCAGGGGTAAATTAGGGTCTTCGAGACCTTCTTGGAACAGTCTGGAGTTAAATAATATGCGTGTTTTTCATTTTGCTATGATAAATGCAAAGCTATTAAACAACCTTTTAAAGAGTTGGTGTAATTATCTGTAAACAGTAATGTTACAAAAAAAGGTCAAGTTGTCCTGCCATTAGAAGTTTATGGATATAAACTGGATTTATGCTGCCATAAAATGGGCACCGACTAACTAGATTAATTCTACACAACTAAACCAACTGTAGTAATATTTAGAAACAATAAAGTGATACCAATTAAACCAATTTTATTTTTTGTGTCATATTGATTAATGGTGCACTAAAATTAACCAAAGACCTTAAAATCAGAATGGTTGCAGGAGGCATCCACATCTCAGCATTATTACCAACAAGAAGGAGCAGTTAAGGGAGATGGCCCTGCAATAGTATGAATATTTAATTAATAATTAGTCATGTAATTTCTCCTCAGGAATTATTATCCCTCAAACTGGTTTGTGAATTTAATTATTAGCAGCCTTTTTGTTTCCATGTCCCCTCATTACTGTCAGGATTGATGTAACATAAACTTCATTAAAAATTAAAGCAAGAGTCTTAATTACAAGGCTACCCTGACTGAAGTCAGAATTAGCCAAGTCAGTGATGTGCAAATGAGTGCATTATTTAAGAAACATGCTGGAAGTAGTTATGCTAATGTGGAAGGTTCACAGTAGCAGACCTTTTCACTTGCAGTTGCATATTCATTAAATGCACTATGCAAATTTAATGTAGCAGCCTTAGTAATGCGTTGTTAATTTATTCAGATTTATTGAGTAGGACTTAAAAAAATGTACAAATTTAATTACTCTATCTGCTAGAATGATATTAGGAGAGATAGTGGAGGTTTAAAGTGTGTTGATCTGGATTACTGCAGTTTGATGGAGGATGTAGTATCAAAGGACACAATTTTGATAACTAGGCTTGAAAGAATATTTGATTTACTTATAGAATGATCTAAGAAATCACTAAAATTGCACATGCTACTTCCCAATAGGAAAGTAAAAAAAAGTCTCAGTTGTATTAACTTAAGAGCTAAAGCAATGCTGAGTCCACAGTCTAATGGATGTAATGATCCTACTGAGACCAGTAAAGGTTATGTATGGAGATCTATGGGAAGCAAAGTGTCTTTGTGGAAAGTTCACCAGTTGTTACGTGTTCCTCGATGATGCTGCTGCTCATCAGGTTTAACAACAGGAATCCTGTCACTTTGCAACATTACTGGCAGCACATGGTCATTTGTTAGCTCTGGCTGATATGAGGATTAAATTTCTGGTTTTCTTTTTACTTTACAGTCTGCAAAAAAACCCAACACAAAGACTGCAAATTTACCATTGTGGAATAATTCTCTCCTGGTACAATTTTTCTCTACAAAAGCAATACATATGGGAAAAAAACTTATATGATTGCATTGTAGTATTCACTTTGAAACCTAGCTAAAATTATTTGATGGAATCTTGTGGAAAAGAGACTCTTGTAGAAAGACTCATGCCAGCAAGTGTGTTCCTTTTCTCTTCCTTTTACCACTGAGGAACAGAAAAGCTGAGCTAGAACAACTTGTTTCCAAGTATCTTTGATTCTCCCTCATGTAACAGTTTCCATATTTTCATGTCCCACCTGATGTGGGGTTTCAGAAAAGTAATTGCTGCAAGTGTGTCTTGTGCTTTTTCATTAATCAACTTCATAGCTGGGTATCTGTGAAAGTTCAGACAATTTTCAGACACTTGTAAGGCTCAAGCCTGGGCTGCTTATCTGTCAGTAAGAGTATAAGGGACTCCCTCCTGCCGTGTGTGAGGTTGCCTGCTCTGCTCACTACTGGACTGTCAAGACAGCTAGGCTGTGTCAGGCCACTGGCTCCATACTATAAATGAGTGACTTCTGCTCCCTTGAAAGGTCTGATCCTGCCTCCCCTGTAAGGAAGCAGTGAACTCTCCACATGTCTATGTCCTTGTTAAAACTTAGAATTTTCCTGGCTGCAAGTACCTGAGTCTTCAGGTGAAGGTGCTAGTGCTGGGCACAGGCAGGTCTGCATTGTGAAGCCTTTGTGTAAAGCTCAGCTGAGAAGTTCTTTTTCCTCTGCTCTTGCCTCTTGTTCCTGATATGGTGAGGCTGTGTCTCCCTACAGCACTGCAGAAATTAACTTGACTGTTCACTTTTTAAATAATTAAAACTTAGCTGCCATTTGAAATAATGATAACAATAAAAATAATCTCATGTACATTCTTAAATCCGCATGGATTTGTTTTACAAAACCAGCCCAATCCCTAACACCTTCCTCATCTTTTCACTTTCCATGTCCTTACTGGTCTAGGCCAGTGATTTGTTTTCAGCCAGACCTGATCCAGCTGGGAAATGTTCTGTTGCTGGGATATGAGCTGGCACCACAGGTTTGACATTGAAATCACTGGATTAGGGAGACAAGGGACTGCTCTTCCTGTCACACTGCCACCCTCAGTGCATGCCATAGTGCAGCCTGAGAGGACAGTAACCACTGGCACAAGGGATGGAAACAAGGGGTTGGACACAAAGTCAGGAGGGTCCTTTTGTGCTGACTCTCCTGTCAAACATGGAATGTGCCTACAGCTTCTCTGGCTATGTCTTAGGCTCCTTTCACTGCTAAATATTGTAATTCAGACTCCCTGTCTATGTATTTTAATCCATTCTGGAATCCATCCTGGTTTTGCCAGCTGGCTTGAGGAATCTGGAGAAATCTGTCAATCTCTTTCCCTCTGCTCTCCTCATAAAGAATTGGACCTGTTAGGTTTGGGTAAAAAACTGCCCAATGTATCAATTTTGATTTTCCCTCCATACAGCAAACTCCTTTCAGATAAACTTTTGCTCCAGAAAGTAGCAATCTTATTGCTGCTACATAAAAAGGATCTATGGGAAAGTATTTCTCTCCTCTGCTGTCAGGCCTCTCCCCTGGGACACACAAGGCAGAGTCTGTAGCACTGTAGGTCGCTTCCTCACATTGCCTGGATGTGTGCATACACAGCCCAGGCTTTCTGGAAGAGTTCTGAGGAAAATTCATCCTCTTTGCCCAAAAAAGCATCTATGCCATATCCTACACGTTGCAGGGGTGTTGTTTGAAAGGCATTCAAGGTTGTAAAGCCTTTCATAGTGTGGCCTCTCTAAGTCAGAAGAATCAAGAGGTGTGGATGTGCTGCACCATAGAGAGACTCTCATTTCACACACACTGTACTGGAAATGACTCTCTCAGTAAATTCACATCCACTCTTCTTTTACATGTTTATCCAGTCATTGGAAATTTCTTTTTTGTGTTGAAAGCATAGACTGTCTTATTTGAAATAGTTCGATTGCAGTGAAGTCTTAGAGCTGTGCCTTCATTGTGTGGGTGGGAACATTAAATGATATGCAGTGTATGCTTGGAATAGTTGAATGATTATGGACTTACATCTGTTTAATTAAACAATGAGCTTCAACCTCTGTTTAATTAAGAGTTGGAGTGTGAAAAACAGAGGCCTCTCTGAGTTCCTCAGAGAGACAGCAGAATGCAAAAATCGAATTAAAACCTTTAGATAAATAAAGTATATTAAGCCACTCATACATGAAATAGAGATGGTAAGCTTAAGTTTTATGTAAGTAAAAATATGTTTTAAGTGCCTTAAAGAGCAAAAGCCTTAGAATCTGGTGTAAAAAACAAGCTTCAGTGAGAGCTCAAAAACATAGATCTAGACATAATAATATAGTAAGAATATTGCTTAGTTCAGATAGAACAAGATGGAATTATTTGCATGAATAGATAGGCTATATATGCAAGTTGTGCATGTAAACTTTGGTACTATAGAACTAGAATCTAATAGGTTTAGAAGAAATGTTTCAGATTCGTATTTTTAGCTCTTTGGGTAATTTGTAAATAAGAATCCATGCATTGGGGAGAGGCTCTCTCCCTCTCTCCTCACCACCATCATCATCATCACCCAGAAGAAGAGAGGAGCTGCTGCTGCAGCTTTGGCCCTTCTTGGGACCTTGCACCAGGGAGCTGCTTCTACTTCTAATCAGGACACCATGCTGAAAGCTTTTAGCATGGATTTTAACACCTGGGACTCTTGGTCTTTTGAGACTGATGTGCCTTTGCAATAAACAACTTCACAGCAACCAACAACTGCTCTTGCCTTTGAAGACTTAACCCATAACAATCTCGACAATTAAGGCCTGGCTCATGGTAGCATGCTGGGAGTTGTAACACTTCTGTAATTCAGATCCAAGGCTATAATAGAAATAGGCTGGTCTCCTTTCAATCCTTAACAGCCAGTGGTGCACAGCAAAAGGCAAAGAGATGATCTGCAGGTGAGTAATATAAGAATTTCAGTCTTGTCAGGGAAAAAGTGTTTAAGGTAAGAATTGGGTTAATGTGAAGAATGTGAAATCTTGTCTGTTGAGTGATGGGGGAAATGAAGACTAACAAATATCATCCACCAACAGAGTATGTTATGGTGTGGCTTTACTCCCTGGAAAGTCTTGTTTCCTTAACATTATTGCTTTAACTTAGTCTCCTAAGAACTTTGCCCACAAGGCTGAGTACCTCGTGTTCTTCAATGTAATCCTCTGAAAACAAAGTTCACTATGAAAAAACATGCAAATGTCTTGGTTTTTTTAAAAGAAAAAAATAGAATTTGAGACACAGAGGCTGGAGCCAAGATTTGAGAACCTTGCAGAATTCACAAAAGAATTTGGGACTGATCTGGTTTCCTGTGCTCTGGGATTGCCTGGCAGGCAGTGGACTTTCCTTTCTCTGTCTCATTTATGAATTTGAGACACAGACCTTGTTGTGTAGGGAAACTCAAACTGGTGTTAACCAACAGGGAAAGAAGCAGCAGCTGAACAGAGTGCTGTGTAATGTTCTTTCAGTACTGAGCTGGGAAAAGGAAAGAAGAAATTTGTACGGAAATATATATTCTTTGTGTAAGAAATGTAGGAAGTGTTCAAATCTGTTGAAAGGGATTCAGAAAAGCAATTTTTGTGATCAGACTTACAGGTCTAAGTATTCAGTTGGGAATTCCATCTTCCTTGTGACTTGTTACTTTGACTGTCCCTAAGGAAGAGGCACAAAGAGATGATGTTGCAGTGAGTCAACGTGACTGTTTGCACTTTAACTAGCTTGAGCCTACACTGGAATATTTGGGGAAACTGGATTAACTTTCAAACAAACATGGAATTTGCTCATCTTGTGCTTATCTTTCATGTGTCTGAAGTCCTGGTGAACCCAAAGCCTGATCATCTTCCCCAGGCACCTTATGAATATTGCCACAATTGCATCATGGTTAAGGTTTACTCTATTCTGTGACTGGTGAGAAGCGAGGAACCCCTAAAGGAGTAAAGCAAGTCTCAGCTTGGACACTCAGGTTTCACAGGGCTGCTGAGTTTCCAAGCTAAACTGCAAGGCAGAGAGATCTGTAAGTGCCTGCCTCCCAGCAGCTGCAGCACACCTTGTGCCATGCCAGTCCTTTCCCCATCTGGCAGAGCAGAGTCTTGTGGCAGTGCTTGGTACCTCTGCCTCCAGGAAAAGGCAGGATTTTGGTAGATGCCTTTTTACAAATGTGCAAGATTTAGGCTTACAGAACTTGAATTTTGAAATAAGCAGGTAGTTTGAAAGCAGGTAATTTTTCACTAAGATAAAATATTAATCTTTTTAAAAAGCATTATCATAATAAGTAATTTAATATGCATAGGTTTAATTTTGGTAAGTTGATCTGTGAATGTATGTATAATCAAAACAGTACATTTGGTTGAAAAATATCAATCATTCATCTCAAATGAGAGCTGTAAGGATTAAAAGCAGCAAGAATTTTGGCAGAGATGATCTCATGCTCTGATAGACGTGGTTACTGTAACTAACACAGTAGCTGAAGCACTGCTCTGAGTGGGTTTCTTCTGTACCTACCTGCAGTTTCTTCAGTCTCTCTGTTGATGTGTGATACCTGCTAACAGAGACAAGGTATAAGGTTATGTTGCCTTTTGCAGTGACACTGTGCATTTTGTTTGCTGCAGTTGTAGGAGCAGCAATTCAGGTGGTGCCCATGTGTAACCTGGCCCTCCTGTAGTGACAGCCTTTGCCAGACTGTCCCTGTTGCTTTACAAAGATTATACACAGAAAATTGCAGTTACTGGGTTGCAACAGCAACTGAACCTCTAAAGAAAAAGGGATGTGGCCTTTTTGTTCAACAATTCTGTGTTTCAGTTTCTTGCTGTAACTTTAAAAGGACTGGGTTAGTTGAGCAGGCAGAGCAGCTGAAGCCTCTGTACTCGGTGGGGATACTGTAGCCCAGTGAATAATGGCTCTTCTGCTGTGGGTCTTATTCTTCATTGCAGATTAAATTACTTTAATCAACCTCATGTGTTTGGGCAGCCTCTCATCTTCCTGCTTCTCTCTGCTCTCCATCTTCCACCTAGTACATTAATTGGAGGAAAAATTTATGATCTCATTAGTTTTGCATATTGGTTCACTTAGGAGCTTAAAAATGTCACTCAACTTCAACCTGTTATGAAAGCATTTAATCCGCTGAAGACTACTCAGGTGTTTCTGAGCCATCTGACAACTCTGACATCCTGTAAAGTTACATAAAAAATGGACTTTGTACAGGTACTTCTGATCACCAGGATCACTGCAGGTTCTAAGCTGGGCTTCTGGAGGGGAGCTCTTGGCTGTGCCAGGCCTCACTCTGAGTCTGTTTGGATGTGCTTCCCTGCAGATTCACAAATCCCACGAGAGCAGGCTGGCATGGGGATGGAGTGAGGCAGCTTCTCTGTTTGCTTAGGCCCTGCCTGTTCCAGTTCTTGTTGTTTTCTCTGTGTATTTTACAGCACTTTCTGCAAAGCACTGGCCATCCCTGCTTGAGTCTTACCCAGGTCATCCTCTGAACTCCTGCCACAGGGAGTTCTGGAAGGTGACTGGATCCTGGTACCCCTGGTGATCCTTCCTGCCCAACACACCTTTGCTTTCCATGGCACAGAGGGAGAGCTGTGGTTACCCTGCTCCCCAAGCTGCTTTGTACTGTGGCAATCAAAGGCCTAGGATTTCTATCATTTTAGGTGTTGCTGTTCATTAGCAGTTTTCAGAAAATTATAAATATCCTATCTCCTCCCTGAAAACCTCTTCTTAACCTGCTTTGAAAAGCTGGGGTTATTCAGGGTCTCTGCACACAGCTGGGCACTCCAGCACACAACTTGATAGCAAATGAAGAGGAATATTTCTTTTCTTTAAGCTGCCGCATCAAATTTCTGTCTTTTAAAAAAAATCAAACCTATACTTTGTTTGGAAAAATCTGTGTTTCTGAGAAATTTCAAGAGTTTGGTTAAATCTTAAGAGTCATCTTTTTATTATCTTGTACCAAATGTGTCCTGAAGGAGGACTCTGAGAGAGTCTTGCTGCAGGAATGAGGTATATCTTCCATTCCACTGTCAGCTTTTCCCTTCATGCCAACTTTGTATGTAAATTTTTAACTTGAGAGAAAGCCTTGTGTAGCTGGAGATTAATCTCCTGATGCAGTTCTTGACAGCACTAACAGGTTGAGATATTCTGGGATAATGCTGCACCTTACACTTCCCTCTGTTTGAAGCAATTATTTTTCATGTAAGATGTGTTGGTCCTATGCAGGGATTTTTACAGGTGTCTTTGTATCCCATGGCAAAGATTTGAGGCCTGGGGCTACTTTTTCTATGTCATTGTCATAATTCCAACACAGATAAGCTATTTTGGGGGCCCCTTTTCTGTCAAGTCTTTGGAATTTACAGTCTCTCTCCCTTGCCCTCTTTGTCAGACACTAAGGCTCTCTTGCCTTAACTGAAGATGACTTGCCATATGGCAAAGTGGGTTTGTTCTCTGTTTTATGTTTTTAATTGCAGTATGTTTACAAAGAGCTCTGTAAATACTTACATATCTGATGCAGCTAGAAATTAGTTTTATGCTGTGTTTTCCTGGGACTATTCCAAATGATGCTGTTCAGAGAAGTTAAATTGCATTTGCTGCCATTCAGTGCTTAATGACAGCATGCCCAGCATGGGGCTGGATGGCATCGTGCTTGCCATGCACCCATAAATAAGACCTTAAAAGGATTACTTCAAATGATAGAGGTGAGTAAGCTCCCAGGGAGGTCTGGTGGGGATGCCTACTCTGGTAGCACTAGTGAAATTACTTGTATGATTTGAAGCCAGAAACTCAGCCAATGTAATTAATTTTAAACTCTGTTGATTGCACTAGGATTTTACACTGTTTTTCTTTTAAATTGTCCCAGTATTACTTAAGCACATAAACAGAGTCTGTCAGAGCTTTTTCTAAAGGCTGCTTACTGCCCTCCATGAAAAGTTTAATTTGAGGGAGAAATTATTTTCTGCTCTTGGGAAGCCTTAAATCAAGCTTCAGACTTGCAGAAACATTGTTTCTGCAAAGATCTCAGTCACTGTAAGACTGATTTTCATGTAGAACTGGTGTGTAAAAGCCTACTAGGTATCTTCATATCTACAGGTAAGTTACAGACGTGAAGTGTGTATATACCAAGTCAGCACAAAGCACCCCATTCAAGAAACTGTGTTATGTGAAGTGCAAAGAATTCTCAGCTGGATGAAATCAAAGAATGGGCTAAATTTGTTGGAATGCACATTGGGTAATTGCACAGTTGTCAAAATATTTATTAATCATGTCTGAATCCTATGAAAATATTTTCTAAATGTTATTGAAGGAAAACCAAAAAATCTCAAATTATCCAGGGCAACTTAATCTCTGTAACAGGTAGAGAATATTCCACATAAATTCCTATGCAGCAGACTAAGTTCCACTTTGGCAGCCAAGTTGTTTTCATGTTGTTCAGCCCAGGTACAGGTATTTAGAATCATCTCTTTTAGAAGTATCATCTGCATGGATGGAAAACTTGTCCTCAGCAACCTCCTGACAATCATACCTGCATTTTTTTTGTCTTCACTGACCTGTTTTGAAATGCAAGTGAGACCAAATTCAAACTCTTGGGCACTGCTGTCCTTGGTTTTAGTTGGCCCTCAAGCTGTCCTAAACTTCTCCATGAATGGTCTTTAGAGACTGCAGACATGGGGAGCACCGTGGGCTGTTCTGTGTTTCCTGAGGCCTTTGGTGTATCTATGCCTGGCACCACCAAGGTGGGAAGGGCCATCAAAGTTCTGCTGGGAAAGGGTTCAGCCTGCAGCTACAAGTGTTGGAGTATTTTATTGGAAAGTGTGTGAAGAACTTCCACTGCTGCTTTTGGAATCATTTTGTGTTGCTTCTTTTACATAAGTAGAACTAAAGTGCACTGGACCCTCTGCAGACCGATAACAGGTCTTTATTTGCAAATAGAATGTGCTTTCCCTATCCTCTTATTCTTGGACTTAGAATGTATCATAACCAAATAGGTAGTATTAAATGTGATTAAATCTTTAATTTTTGTGTCTCTGTAGCTTGGAGATGTCAGAGCAATGGTGAATTATTTCAAAAAGTAGATTTAGGATTTCATAGCTGCCATTGGTACTGGGCATAAATGGCCTGGGTAAAGGAGCCAGGGGATGCAGGAGCACCCCTGGGGGGAGCACTGTGACACCAGGGCAGCACCTCACTGAGGAGATTCAGGAGGAAGAAGTTTGGAATTAAGAATATTCAGATCCAAATACTTTTCTGGTGTAAGTTACTTTAGCTGCCCTGGCAGCTTGTGCAGTGGAGGATGTGTGTGCTTGCACATTTGAGGATGTGCACTTGTATTACAAGAGAATTTTTTATCCCAGGATATCAGACTCTGAAATATTAGAGCTCTAAAGCACCTTGATTCTCCAGCATCCTTTAAGTTTTAAATGTCTGTCTTTTGGGTATGGTCTTAATAGACTAGGGCTTTAGGACCAGTTTCTCTGAGAAGCAGTTCTGTTCAAGAAGGGCCCTTGACACCATTCTGGCTTAATGCTAGACACATCTGCTGCTACTTGGGCAAAATTGACATTGTCTAGAGAGCAAAGCAATCACCTGCTGTAGCATTACAGAGCATTTACACTTGAGCCATGTTACCAGGCAGTAAATCTTGACCTTTAGGAGTTCATAGATTAGATTTCTTCGCTGCAAGCGCTCAAGATCTTGTTAGGCATTTGTTGCTATTCAAAGCAGATTTCAGGGGTTACCTATGGGTTTAAATCATAGCTTCAATCATATTTGGAAAGTTCTTTTAAAGCTGAGATAGCTTCAAATAAAAACTAGGATTATTTTTACATTTATTGTTAGTAGTTGTCAAGAAGCAAATGTGGGGGGAGGAAGGGGTTGTGGAAGTGAAGACATGGATCTAAGTTTCAGTGTTTATTTCAATGTGAACAGAAATTTTGCAGTGGAGAGAGATGGCTTCTTTTCAATGTGGACAAAGAGATGCACTTATTCCACTGGGATAATAAACTAAAAGTTGTGTTCAAAATAGGACTGAAGGCAGACATAGTTTAAAAGAAACTATTTTGAAAATTGGAGCCCCTCAGATAACCACTGACTTAAACAGACACAGCGTTAATCACTTGTTAATACTGAGGAATGCCTGAAAGCTTGTATTTTATACTGAGTACCAAGCACTGCAGAAGGGGAGTCAGGCAGATGCCAAAAGAGGTCAGTGAGCCCCCACTACTAACAGGAATCCTTCATCCTCATGGCAGAAAAGCACTGATGATCAGGCTTGTGTAGGTGCACACAGCAGTTTACTGGACTCTCATCTCCTTTGACAAGACAGAAGATCAAAACTCATAAGACATTTTCTCATTTCTTTCTCCCATTTCCCCAAACCATTGCAGTGGGTCTCAAGTCCTTATTTCTGTTTTTTATCCTGAGCTTATTTTTCCAAAATAAAAAGTTAGTCATGAAAGAAATCCAGTTTTAGTCCAAAGTTTTAAAAAATAATGCATTTGTGATATGTAAGTATAAACCCAGATATAAAATGGAAAGCTAGTGACTGAAGAGCAACACAATAAGAGTCTGTTGTAACTGATAGAACAAGGATCTTCTGCATGGCACTGGAGTTAAAATGTGGTGGTAATTCTGGAATGAATTCAGAAAAGAATCAGCCAGAAGAATAAGGGGTTTTGCCCTTTGCTCAGGCCAGAGTTCCAGAGCTGGATCACACTCTAACCCTCTGGGCATTGTATTAGAGAAGGATTGGAGATCACTTGGAGAGTACAGACAGGGAAACTTTTATTGAGGAAAGGAAGCATGATTAAAGTGATTAACTACCATGAAACAGTTCATTACAGAGTCTTTTAAAGTCCAAGTCTCCCAGCCCCCAGGGTTTCACTTTCTTGCTTTTTTTTTTAATCCTGTAAAGTAAAATAATGGTGATTTTTTTTTTTTTCCTGTAGAAAAAAAGGGAAAGCTTAACAAATGGGAGGAGCTCAGAAGGGGGCAGAACCTTTTGCCTTATTGCTCTTTGGAATCTATAATTGATATTGCAAAACTTTACAATGAAACACACTTTTCCAGGCCTTCAGAGACCAGAAACTCCAGAGTTCTTTTGCTAAGCCTCATAATTGTAAAGTGTAAGAATGTGTTTGAACTGGCTGGACAACCTTCAGCTGAGCAGTTCACTCCTCCTGAGCAGATGACAAACACCATCCTCACAAGTCCCAGGTCTTGTTCCTGTTCTGTGACAACTAGGCATTAAAAACAACAGATGGGACCATAACTGCTTAGCTAAAGTTGTCCAGGTCTGTTTGGACACAAGGTTTTAGTTTGGCCTTGCACAGCTGATCTTGCAGTCGTTGAAATCCTGACCAGTGGAAGCAGGTTTTGGCCTTGGGAGATAATGAAAAAGCTCTTGGTGAGTTCTGTCAGAGCATAAAGCCTCTCTGATGATGTTGGCTTAGGTAGCTTAAGGCAACTGAGCTGTCCCCAGTGCATCTCTGCTTCTGTTTTTCATGCTGGGGAAGATCTGAACTCCCCCAGTCTGTCTTTTGTGAGACAAACACATCCGTGTTTGTCATCTGTTGTGTGGTTCCACTGCTTTGAGAATCTAAGGATGTCACAGTCTACTGTATGTTTGCAATAAAGCAGTTAGGGCAGTGCCACTTCCATTTTCATGGATGGGAAATTGTGTTCTGTTTTCTGTAACTGGGTCCTCTGAGGAACTGGGACGAAACACAACTAAATGTCTTTTGAGTGTCTCAGTTTAAATGGGAATTACATGGGCATTCTGATACAGAGAGGAAAAGGAAAAAACAAACAACCCCAGGTTTCTCACATCTTCAGCTGCAGCCCAGCTTGCCTTGGCATTTTGAGGGAGATCAGAAGGATTGGAGTATGTAAAGTGCCATTGTATGTAAAAGCACCAAAGGGCTTTAGTACAATGCTGTGTGAAATGTTGACATAAAATGTTGTATTTCTAAATTCTAAAATGTTTGCTGCTTATTTGAAACAGTATCCTTCATATAGGATATGGTCTTTTGGTAGATAAAATACAGGAAAACATAATCTAGTTATGCCTGACTATGCCAAACCTCTGTAGAAGTTTTTGACTCGTTTCCCTCCCACTTCCTCCCCACAGAAGACTCCCTGTTGGTGCCAGCAAATGCATGATGTGCAGTGGTTGCTATGGTAATTATTTCTTGTAATGAGTTAGTGTTATAAATGGCTAGGATTTAATGAAGAGTTCCCTCAGGAATATCCTGATCAGTTTGGTTATGCATCCCTGTGAGACACACCAGGGTTCTGGGCATTCATCCACTGCAGCAGAACCAGGGGAGCTGTGCTGGTTCATCACTCTGAAATCTCCCATGCTCTCTGCAAGCAAATTCTGCAGGAAACACAAGTAAACGATGCAGAACTTACTAATAACTGGGGCTGGCAATCTGCACAGATCTGCTGCTCTGTACTGAGGGGGGCACTCAGAGAAGCTTTGTGCACAGTGCTGATTTACTGAAGGGGCAAGAAGATTTTCAGATTTACGAAGGCTGAAAGAATACTGCATTCTGTTTAAAATGGAATGATTCCATCTTTGTGTATGCAAGTATTTTTTACTGTTCTGAAGGGTCCATGCACTGTGCAAAACAAGTGATAGCTTAATGTGGCAATTTGCAAACCTCAAATCAGATGTAAAATGTAAGGTTTTCTTTAAAAATTGTGTTTCAGGTCTTTATAGAGACTCACCAGATTATGTTTTTAAAGCAAGTGTCTTTCCTAGTTTGAATCTTAATAAGTCTTAATTTCATTTTGAGACTGTGGAGAACTGGTTAACTTGGTTCAGCAATCAGTAATGTATTTGTTCCTGGAAATCCAGAGACTGAAATTAAGGCTGGCAAACAGTAATAAGGCTGCCACCAAATATGTTAGGAACCATGTACAGGTGGTTGTCATGTTCCATCACAAAGACAGAGGTTAAGGCACCAGTCATTTCATGAGGCCACATGTGGGTCTTCCTGCAGTTTTGCAAAACAGAAAATGACTTAGTCTACTTAGCAGAGGAGATTCAGTGTGGCGTTTATTTTTTTAAAATAGTGTATGGGAGAACTGAGATAAAAAAGTGGGGTTTAAAATGTCAAATACAAATATGGTTTGACTTAGATTTTCCTTGGGACAGTCTCTCTGAAGGTACTCTGTAAGCCAAGATCAGTCCATACCAAAAGAAAAGATCCAAGCAGCTCCTTCTCTCTGAGGGCACATTAATTATTAGGGGTCTAACCTGGACTGAATCAAAACCTCACTAACTGCTGGGGTTTGTGGCTGGGTTTTTCCTGATTATGAGTTGAGACCAAACACACAAATTGCAGGAGAAGTGGTGTGTTATGAGCTGGCATGAGAAATTAAACCCAATTTGTTGTATGTTAATTTATTTGAAAAGAAATTATGAGTAACATATTTTTGGTTATTCCACAAGCCAAATTTAATACTTGGGCTGGGTAATTAGGAAATTAGTGGTTTTTTTCTAGACTTAAAAGGCTTTTCAGACATGATACATTTTATAGTGAGATTGTTCAGAATTTACTTTGTCTGAGCAGACACATTTTCATCTCGAGTATTTCAAAATGTGGGACTTTGTTAGACCTGCTCAGATTCTTTGGCTGTGTCTCACTCAGATAATCTCTGCTGCTCCCCTTTTACCAGAGGGCCAAGCGTTGTTTTGTCAAGGGCTGTGTTTGTCAGAGTGTGTTAATGCATCTTTAATCATTCTTCTTCCTCTTTCTTATGCATTTGCTGCATAGTTCTAGGTGGAATTGCCTCTTCAGATTTTTTCTGTCTTGCAGTGGCACATTCAGGCTCAAATTGTTGTGCTCAGTAGTGCCATTGTCACATTATAACAAGGAAGATGCTTCATCATGTGTTGTAAAATGAGCTGAAATCTTCTCTTAGGAGCTGAGGGATCATGTTGTAGGAAAAACATTCATTTTTAAGCACCAAGTCATTACACTGGAAAAGGACACATTAAAGCTGTCAAAGTATTTTCACTCTGTAATGCCAGGGTATCACATTAACAAGTTGTAGGGCTGAGGTTTTCAGTATTCTCATTTACAAAGGTGTAGAACACAGATGTTTTTAAATGGGCAGTTTTCCTCTGGATTATGAGTTTGGCAGTTTGTATGGTTTGAATTATGAGTGGCTAACAGAAAACTTTGGTTTCAAAATATTAGCAAATTAGATAATACTATTTGTCAAGTCTAATTAGTGCAGTCAGTTCAATCACTGCCTCTTTTACTGTTGCTGCTATGTAATTATGATCTTAGATTTGTCTCCCTGTATAGTATTTCCATAGAAGGCAGCAAAGTAATATAGACTGTCTCACTATTAATCCAGTAGTTCTAGATTTTTGCTTATATGCTGGTGAAGAAAAGAAGAAAAGGTGTAAGTGAAAGATGGTGAGGGAAAGAGATCTATTCAAGGACAGAAAGACCGTACGTATTGCTGTATGAAAAGAAAAAAGGTACCCGAGTTCAGCAAGCTGAAAGTTTGAATTACAAAAGTGTGACAGTTCAAGTAAAATAATCCCCATTAAATTTGAAAGTAACTGCTTAAATCATCTTACTGTGATTGTTGGTACAAACAGTTTTGAAGTATTAACACCATCACAACATATCTGTGAGTCTATTTCAGAACTAGTAGGAGCAGGAACGTGGGACATGTGTTGTTCAAACCTGTCCTGTGGAACCAGGAGTGCGTGGTTATGACTTGGCTGGGTGAGCAAAGAAGTTGTAGCATTTGCTTGCAGTCCCGGTGTTCCAGGGCTGTCTTGGTCAGTGGATCTGATTAACACACTGAGCACACAGGAATAAGGTAATATCCAAAGGCAGACCAGGTTGAAGAATCTTGAGGATGCCAACCAAATCTTTCATAGTTGAAGAAGACAGAAGGGACAATTTCTGAGATGAGACACAGAGAAAATACAGGCATTCCACTGGGAGATTTGATCCCAGAAAATCCTTCCAGATGGCTAATAGAAATGGAAGGCAAGGAATGGAAAAGTATGGAAAGCATTGGAACTGGGAGCCTGTGATGTCTGTACGTGTGGGATCAG
Organism: Sturnus vulgaris; assembly: GCF_052056855.1. Classification (NCBI taxonomy): domain Eukaryota; kingdom Metazoa; phylum Chordata; class Aves; order Passeriformes; family Sturnidae; genus Sturnus; species Sturnus vulgaris. Next base: position 5,271,000 of record NC_142255.1, read on the forward strand.
AAAAGAGAAAGCAAGTCTCATGCCAAGTAAGGAAGAAACAGGACTTTCCTTTGTGCAGCTCAAGGTACTTGTTCAGGGGCAGAGGAGCAGAAAGTGGACCAGAATAAGGATAATAATTAAGGGACAAGGGTCCCTAGGAATACTCTAGGCACTAGTTGGTGGGAGAGAATTTCATACAGAAAAGGGTCAGATACAGGTGGCAGTGGCCACAATTCACTCCAGTTTGACCAGCTAACAGATGAAGAAGGGTTAGAAGATCAGAACCATTACAGTAGATAACTGTGCTCTGTAATATGGGAAGAACAGCCAGAGTTCTTCAAATGGCAGTGAATCTATACTGTAGGCATTAAACAGGATAAATTCCTGTGATGTTGTCAGGATGTGGGCTGGAAGTATGGAGAGAGCAGAGTTCATTTTTTAGATCGTGTCCTGAAGAGGCACGTGTGGTATAATATTAATTGCCTAAATATAGTATAAAAAAATCCCACCCTTGTACATTTATCTTCCAGGCAAAACTAGATGCTGTAGAGAATGTGGCCCTGATACTAATGATGAGGGATTGTGCTGCTGATTGGTGACTCTCAAAGGATGGACTATTTGCTACGTTTTCCAATATTGTGTCCCTCCTGTGTCAAACGTGTCAGAAGATATCAATCGGTCAGCAAAGAATCCCACTCGTAGCAAACCAGACCATAAATAATGCCCTCTGCTAAAGCACAGACCATTCTCTAACTGATGAGAACAAAACAATACAGAGGTATTAATTGCCTCTTTAAGAGTATAAAACCACTCTGCTGCTTGGAGCAGTGCAGCTCTTTAGGATCTTTAGCTGCTAATGACCACTGGAATCTGAGGGGCTACAATTGTCTTCCCAATTATTTAAGAACCTGAAGCAGTCTCTGAGTGCTGAAAGAAAAAAGAAAAATCAAAGGAATGTGCTATATTGTGCACTAAAAGGATTGGTTTATATGGTACTGTATTTTTATACAATTTAACATTTAGAAAACTAAAGACAACTAAATAAATAATCTGTTTTTTTCCCTATTTTCAAATAAAAAATATTTTTATTATTATTTTGAAGGAATCCTTAAGGAGATTTCTCTCAAATTAGGAATATGCTGTTCCTTTATTTCTCTTTATGAGACATAAATTTTAAAAAGCTTGGCCTACTGTGGAGAAAAGCAGTGCTGAAGGACTTGTGCTGCTGTTTGTTCAGACACATGAATGGAAATTCAAGCTGAGCAGAGCCAGGATTGCTGGTGCTTTCCTTTGCTGAGTGGTAGCTGTGTTCTGACCAATCCCAGCTGCTTGGTAAGAGGTTTCCCTGCCCGGCCCTGGCTATTCCTGCCCGCTCCCTCTTGCCCACAGCAGTCCCACTCTGGAATAAGGCTTGTGACCTTCGACCAACTGGCTTATTTATACCCATGCCTTGCAAAAAGGCAGGTGCCCCTCCAGTGATACCAGTTCCTCCCATAAATACAAAAAAACACATAATAATTCAAATTGAGAGGAATCTTTGGAAGCAAGGCTGATATTAGAGCTGGGTAGGGTTGCTCATGTCTGTGTCAAGGCCAGTTTTGAACATCTGTAGTCTTGGAGTCTTTACAGCCCTGAACTGATGTGAATTAGAAATTACTAGCTGAGAGGAATGAGCAGTCCCCATGCAAAAGCACAGCTGGGTATTTTCACCCTGGCTGAAGGCTGAGAAGCATTTGCTTGATATTTGTCTGGGCAGATGGAGATAAAATACTTACTGAAGGCATAGTAGAGGAGAAGCAGTCTTGAGCTCTCCAGCAGACCAAGAAAACAGCTCAGGTTGGGTTTAGCACCAAGACGGGCCTGGAAAGGATATTTTTGTCTGCAATAGTTTTGAAGTTACAAAGAAAGAGCACTGTCTTGGCATCTTTGTGATTATAAAACTGAACTTCTCCCATTTTGTGCCTTGCAGAGCTACATGAAAATCCCTAATTCTGGGACTGTTTGCTTTCTGTTCATCACGAGTGTTTGTGATCTGCAATCACTATTGATTTCAGAAAAACAAAGTCAAATTAAAACACGTTTGTTAGAGGTCTAGTTCTAATTTATAGAGCCTAAAGGGTGGTTTAGAAATGCACTACCAGATAAACACACTTCTCTATAAAGATATCGAACACTGAGCTGCTGCTGTGTGTAATAAGGTTGAATGAATTCAGTGATACTTGACTGTAAAATGAATTGCTCAAGATTTGGGTCTAACCAGTTGGCCAGGCTGTTTCACTACAGTCATTTTAAATAGCATGGGAGTTCATCTTCCTGTAAGAACAGAAATGGGGAAACAGCAACTCTCCTGCTTTGTGAAGCATCAGCCAGAATAAAAGTGGCTGCTGCTGTACTTGAAGGAGTGTTAATGTGGGGTAATTGCCCCACATCCAAATGAGCAATTAGCTAAAATAATTACCAGTCTTAAGATGAATCCACACATTTTTTTTGCCTGTGACAGTATCAAGGATAACAGGTGTTGAGAGTGCCTTGAAGGGACAAAGATTAAAGATTATTTCATTATCTGGCTTCCTTTAGGCAGAGAAGTCTTGCGTTTTATCCTGTCATGCACAGAAAGGTCTAATCAGCACTTTATTCTCCTCATGCTTTGGCAGTTTTGAAGCTGAGCTTCTGACAGAGAGAGAATGTTGTTTAATCTGGGAGAATTGTCTGTCCTTGAGAATTCAGTAAATTATCTCCGTGTCTCTGCACAGTCTGCTTCCTACTTAGAGACCCAAAGAAAGCTGCAAGCAAGGATGCCAAAGAGGCACTGAGCAACAGTCTTCCTATGACTGAGTTTTAGATTAATTAGGAAAGTAAGTATTTGAAGGGTTCCTTTACTTGGTAACTTACTGATGAGACTGTGTGTGTGTTTCCAACTCATGGTTTCCATTTCCCAGCAGTGACTTGCAGGAATAATGTCTCTCAAAACCGTCACTAGAATATAAAATATTCTTGCAGTGTACACCAGCATTACATCCATGACAGATCTGTGCAAGTCAGTATTTGGATCCCAGGATGATGTGATGGAACCATGGCAGAGAGATGGGATGGGTGGAACTGATGGAAACTGGCTGTTGGAATAATTTATCTGCATAAACATTTTTCCATTAAAAACTTTACTTTGTCCCTTATTTTCTCCTCTAATTCCATTATAATTTGAAGGAGGTTTTTGTATAGCTAGTACGTGTTTGATTTATGATCTTTTTTTAATCTGCTGTCATTTGATTCTTCACCAGGTCAGCATTAGGTGTTACACATAACGCTTAGGTGTTATTCCTTTTTCTGATTCGTTATCCTCTACTTTTGTTTTTCACTAATCTCTTTGTTCCTGCTTTTTGGTTTTTTGTTTCTATTCTATATTTCTCAACTACAATCCATGATTCCCCAAGGTTGAAGCAAGTTACAAAAAGCTGTGTCTTCAGTTGCAGCTGGCATTCAGTTATTTGTATTGGCTGTGGTTCCAAGGCCCATAAGTAGTTCTTGGTGTTCTATGGCTTTGTCTGTTCATGGAGCAAGGTCCATCCTGGTGGTGCTGTGTGCAATTTATCTGCTTTTCAGAAGAAGAGACTTGGTGCTGCTGCTAGAGCTGGGCAGCACTACAACACTGGCTCTTCCTTACTGCCCTCTCTGAAGTTAGTCAGTTTTCGTTTAGGAGTATTCTGGAATCAACTATGGAAAGACCTTGTTTTCAACAGTGGAGTTATTCCAGCTGACTGCAGCTGATGATTCCTGGTTCAGAACTTTGTACCAATTTGTACTGCACTTGCCTCAGTACGTTGGTTCTGTACAGGGTCCATCTTCCTGCTGTATTGTGGGCCAGCATTTCCACAGGAAGAAATTATTCTCCTTTTTGCTGGATTTCAGTTTTGAGGGCTGTCTGTGCTTTTTCTCTGCCAAGTTATGCAAAACCCCTGCATGGCTGAGCACACCTTTTCAAGTTACCAGATAGCTGCTCTCTAATTGACATTGACCTGCAACTCCCTTTGTCTTTGAGAAAGGTCATGAATGTGTCCTCTAGCAGCAAAAAAAGCAAGCTACACAGGCCCAGTTACAGATACAAAACTGGACTAAAGATTGCATTGAGATGTTTTCCAGTTAGAGAAGGGTTTCTCCTTTCTGCCAAGGTGGCAGCAGCAGCCAGTGAAGCTGAGGCAGATGCTTGTGAGCAGGTGAAGTCTGAAGGAAGTGCAGCCTGGCTCCTCTTTTCCATTGAGAGCAGTTTCCTCACATCTAATTGTGCCTCTCTCTGCATTTCATGTAGTACTGCTGCCATAGTTTTGAATATGCTTTTAATTTTTTTTTCTTTTTTCACCCTCTCCCTATGGTTACTTAGGAAAACTTATGGATGATTAATTCACCTCATAAATATTCATCTTTAATTTTATATTTTCAGTATGGATATCTAGTACACTTGCTGAGAAGAGCTACCTACAATAAATAAGTAAGGCTGAGGATAAATTGAGCATTCAGAACTCCTGGAATTTGCCAGGGACTGACTTAAGTGCAAGTGGATGGTTTGAAATTCTAGTACCCACAGGTCTTTGTAAGCTGAAGTTCTCAGGCTCAGTGTTCAATGAATGAGGCAGTAATGAAAATACTTTGATATTCAGGAAAAAAATTAAAGCTTCACAACACTTCAGCTGAAAAGATCAAAGTCGTCTTTGAATAAATGTGATGCATTTTGCCTTTCAGGGACTGAACTGATCAGTCTTCCCTGAGATGATTCCTCTACTTCTCATGGGACTCTCCCTTCATGTTTGTGGGCTGTGCTTCTAGAACATGATTTTTGTTTACTCTAGTGCTGTAGTCTGATGGCTATTAAATGGCTTGCTGAAGAAAGGACAACTTGTGCATCCTTTTATTTGCAAATGCTATGAATAATTCCAATGACTTGCAATTAGTTGCCTTTTCAAGAGTCTGACAGTTTTAACTGGTGTTGATAATCCTGGAATTAAGCTGTCTTGAGCTAGGTCAATATGACAGAAGAAACCTAAACCTTTATAGCACACATTTCCTGAATAACTGGGGAAACTCTACCACTGATTGAGAAAAACAGGGAAATACACAATATTTGAATTAAGTTTTTGTAAGATCTCATGCTGCTTATTTACAGAGGCTCCTGTGGGAAAATGGAGATACTTAACATGTATGGAGGATGAACCTGGACAATCCAGAGCATCTGTAACATAGCTTGTAGGTCAAATGGTATCATGCTGCTGGAGAAGTTAGAGATACTTTCCAGAAGATAGAGAAGGCAGATGTTTAACCTGTCCCAGGCTTCCCAGAGGAGCTGAATATTTGAGGGCAATCACCACAGTGCAGTTTTCATGTTTACATGCCCTGGGGGAAAGTGGAAATATTTTTCCACTCTGTCTATAGAAGGTAGTTATGTGTAATTCGTAGAGTTCCCACCCCTCTTAGTGACCCCTCCAAATACTTTCCTAAAGTATTTATACTCTCCTAAAAAAATGAGGAGTGGCTTACTGAGGTCCAGAGGCAGATGGTCAGTGGGAAGCATTTATGGCACCTATCTTAAATCCTTCTGTTTGTGTTGAGCACTGGTGCAGAGTCATCCAGGACAGCCCTGCAGGTTTCAGTATGGACCCCACTGCTGTGCCTGCCCAGCGTTCCCAGCAGGCAGGACATTTCCAGGAAGGCTCACTTGCTGCTGCTCTCTGCTTTGGACTGCTTTTCCAAGCAAACACCTGCTTGGAAACCCATTTCAAAAGCACACAATGCAGATATCTTTTAGGAAGGAAATTGAGCATGCAAAGAACTAAGGTAGTGCATTGATGAGACTGAAGCTATTTTGAATAAGAACAAACACCCTTAGGCTTTTGGGATTTTAGTACAGAATTTTGAAAAAACATCAAAGGGGGAAAAGTAAATACTGGTTTTGCAGCTATTGACACTTCAAATTTTATTTAACAACAGCAATATCAATTGCATGTTTCACACAGTGTGATTTCCTTAGTAAGATGAGCAAGATTTGCTTTAGAATGTAGAATCAGACTTTTTGCATTGAATTGCAGGTTGGCCTTGTTTTAGCAGTAACTATAGTTTGAATGTTTGCCTCTTCTGTACCTGATCTTAAACCTTCAGTTACACAAGAGATGTATGACCTGGAAAAGCAAGTTATTGCAATTAATAGCTAGTAAACTGATTTAGACTTAGAGAGTGCCAAATGTCTTGAAATGCAAATGAAGTGTTTGTACTTCATTGCATGTCTGTGTAAGTGCAATATAGCAAATGAAATTTTAGCCACTTATGATTCATGTGTTCATACCTTTTAAAAATACACAGGATTTTTTAACGGTAAATATTATCAGCTACTTTTCATCCTGATTACTAATGAAGGATGTTGTGTCCACTAACAGAGTTTGACAAGGTTACTCATTTTGCCTCCCTTTATCACTCCAGTCATTTTCCATACATAAGTCACAATTTCTCTAGCATCTGGAAACCGGCACCCTGAAAAACAGTGACACTGGTGGGCAATTCCATTCATGTCAGAGGCTGTTACTACTTTAACTCTTGTCTCTGATGTGGTTTGGAGAAGCAAATAACCAAAGATTTCCAAAACTTTCTGGTGCAGTTTAAGCAATCAATGACACCAAACAAGTGTCTGTGACACCAAAGTTGCTCTGTGAACCTGCTGTTGGTTGGTTTTGTACCTTGTGTTTGTCAAATTCAGCCTGGTCCTCGCTGCTCCCTCAGTTCTGTTCATAAATATGTGTCTCTCTGTAGCTCATCCTTGCTCCCCCAGCTCTCTGCATGCCTGTGCAAGCCGGTGTCAGCTGTGGAGCTGGGCTCTGGTCCTGCCCAAACACTGGCCAGTGGGGTGTGGATGTATGTGAGCATTTGCTCCTGAGATGCCCAGAGATGAGGGAGGTACTTCTGAATTTATAAGGTCACTTTTTATAAGGAATTAATTGTAGGATTATTGTCTCCTTAACTCTTGGTTCAGACTTAAAGGATGGCAGCTTTTTAGTCGGGCTCAGGATCTTGGGAGGCCCATCACAGTAATTATCCTGCAGGAATATCCAGACCTGGTCAGTGCTTGCTTGGTCTGGTTTTTATATACCATGTAAGCATTGTCATAGAGTACTGGTATTTTATGATGAAGTACCCCGTTTATTACTGAAATGGCCTATGGAAAAGCTAAACGTAGTTGGGATAAATACTTTTAAATAAAATCAAATCTAGGGAATAGTTAAGTTATGCAAAGCTCGGACGTTTTAAAGAGAGGTATGAGTCATTTGATGAATAGGAAATGTGTTAGGAAATTCTAATTAATTATTAATCTGTTGAAAAAGGAGCTAGGAAAATTAATATTTTATATCACAGATATATTTATATAGAATAATTCTGTAGTTGATTAGTTAACTGGTTAGAGTACAGCTTCAAACAATCTATAGAAACAAGTGAATCCTCCTTTATCTCAAATATAATTAGCCATTTAAATGTCTTGGGTCAATTTATTAACACTTTATTCATCGGGGTGTAACTTTTATTAGGCTTTATTGCTATCAGAAATTATATCCTACACAAATACAATAGAGATTTAAATGTTCTGTAGAATGAGCCAATGCTTCCTGACTTTATTGCACAGTATTGTAATGAACCTTGACCAGCTGTAGATTTGATAAGTGTAAAATATTGCTGCTTGCTGCTAATTTTGTTCCTTTTTAATGACTGATAATCCATGTCAATTTAGTGTGATAGTCACAATCCAATACTGTTTTCCTGCTATAAAGTGATTGTAACAGGAGCTATTAAGTGTGTCTACGTAATAAAATTAGTCAGGGAAGCTCTGTATATTGTTTCCAGGTCTTTGGATTTTCATTATGGTAGTGGAACTTGTTAGACTGTGAAGCTTGATGGTTGCCAGCTCAGACAAGCTCTTTTCTACTTCTGTGCCAAGCAAAGGGTAATGATGCTGCACTAAGAAGTCTGTTCTCACTGTTCTGGAAAATTCATCATATATAAACATAGGGGATCATTTTGGGGAGAGCAGGAAAGGTGTCATGGGGAAAGAAAGAGAGGAAACTCATCTGGGCAACTACAACCACACAAGAGTTGGATAAAGGGACAAACCTGGCAGCTGAATGTCTGTGTTGGGAAAGGTAGTTGTGACATCTCTTAGCTATCAGGCAACACTGATAAATCAAATTTTCATGTTTGTCAGGATGCCAAACTGTATCTTTAGTGAGGAAGCATCAGCAGAAGACTCTCTTTTCCTTTATGGCTCTGTCCAGCAGCACATGCCACTTCTAGATAATGAACTGTTGCATCCGAGTCAGTCTGAGAAACACACACTTCCTCATACACTTGGCTTTTGGTCTCATTTGAGCTTGTCTAACCTGAAGTTAGTTGTATTTCAGTTCTTGGGCCTCTAGATTTGGAGTGGAGATATTTTTTACAAGAGTAGTTGAAATCCCAACTGTGAGAATAATCAAAAAGCGGTTTCTATAGCTTAATTTTTTTTTTTTTTTAAAGTGAGTAGTTACGTGATATCCACTGACATCTTGGCAGAATAGGAACTAAAAGCTGTACCCATATCTTGGGTAGTATCCCAAAAGAATTTATTCTGTGCTAAAGCAGGTATCTATCACCTGAATTTCTCTTACTTCATAACTAGGTAATGGGGAATTCTGCCACAGATGTCAGTGTAGGCATGGTTTTGCCCACAATAGTTCTGTCTGGAGAAGCCAGAGCTTTGCTAAGCTCTCTATCTGCTTACGTGGACTGAGCTGTACTGACTGCTGGGATAGGACAAGAACTACTTGCACACATCCACTGATGATGTTGGCTCAATAAAGGCTTCTGTCAGCAGCTCATAAGGAGCAGTTTACAACTTTTCACTGACTAAATAACAGTTCACCCCTTTCAATACAAGGCAGGAATAAAACTAAAGATTCATAACCTTCTACATTATTTATTTGCAGCATTTCTTCCAACACTTGAAAAAGCTCCCCAAGAAAAAAAATGCAGAAAGCTGATAAGTACATGCAGACAGAACTGTATTAGCCTAAGGTTTACTGGAGCATGTTTGCATTTTGGTGGCTGTGTGGTAGAAGCTGTGAGGCCCTTCTAACCTTTGAGTTTATGCTTACAGGGATGTTTAAATGTCATTGCTCACTTTGTGCATTATCCAGAGCTGCTGTACTGGGGACCATTCAGATGTTCATTCCATATGCCTGCAGTTTCTGTGAAGGCTCTCAAAGCAGAGTTGTAGCACAATAAAGCAGTGGTGTAAAATACATCTAGCATGAGCTTTTCTGCAGAGATCTCCAGGCTGCCTTTATGGCTGACATGTACTCCTTTGCAGAGGAATTATGCAACTATTTCTAGGATTCAAAGGGATTTCTGCTTTGCTGGCCCAACCTGCTATGCAGCAGTACTTGCATCAGGCTCTGTGCAGCAGTTTTGGGGGATGGTGGCTGGTCAGGGCTGCTTCCTGCCTGAGGACAAAATGCTGAGGCTGGTCAGCAGGTAACAGCAGCTGAAATCCTGCCAACATCATTCAGAGGTTAAGGGGGTAGTCAGAGCACCTGCAAATTAGTGCATCCATCCACAATCGGTGCCATTTCACCAGTATTCCTAGAGGAATCAGTATTCTCTGTGGGAGAAGGCCAGTAACTGCCTCCTTTATGCCTCTAGAGCAAAATTAATTTTGGGCAGGGAGAAGACATTTCCTGTGCTCAGACATAAAGAAAAGGGAACTTACTTCACCAATTTATAATTCAAGTTATTGGAATAAGTTCCTAGTGTCCCATTCATTTTTTTGCCAGATGAAGATGTCCCTTTTGCTCTAGCTCAGCAAGTACACTAATACAAAGGGTATTCCTTGCAAATAAACACTGGTCACATACAAAGAAACACTGAGCAAAACCTAAGCCATGCAATGAGCTTCAGAAAGATCAGATCCACAGATGTGCTGACTGAAGTTTAAGAGGCAACTTAACAGATGTACAAAGCTGTAGATCAGAGGGGATATAAAACAGTTAAACTTGCTTAAAGGCACAATGTGTCACAATCTAACGATTCCATGCATCCTCAGCCCGACAGAAGAGGGAACATACGCTCAGCTCGGTGCTCTGGCTGTAGGCATGCCAAGAAGATTATAAAAATGCCATGCTGTGATATGTTGCCCTCCTGCCTGAAAGGCTACCATTAAGCTGCTTATTTACTGCACCTATTCAGGCAGCAGTGCTGTTCAGAGTGCTACCTGTCTTCTTGTTGGATAAATTGGTTGTGGATATCACAGGATTGTTGCTGCCTATTGTTCAGTCTGGTGAAGGTGGGAAGAGATGAAAGGCATGGATCTGACCTTGTAATATTTTGTATAAAATAAGAGATGCTTTTTCTTCATAGTGAATGTCATAGTTGATCTTGGTACAACTGACTGTGTTAGCAAGTTTGAAGTCAAATTTAAAAGACTAACATATTAATGAAGGCAGTATATTCTTCCTCAATCACAGATGTATATATATAAATATATATAAAATATAAATCTGTATATGGGGGGAGATATGGAGGTGTGGAGGAAACTGCATGTCATTAGAGCTTTGTGATCTCTATAAATTAGCCCTGTTAGAAATGAAATCATCAAGATAAGACACAGGAAAACTTAGACACCTGCTCAATGCATAACATTTTGTTGTTGGGGTTTTTTTAATATATATAAATTGTTGAGTCGTCACATTTTTATGATATATGGAGCTGTGAACTTTAAATTAGTGATAATAGAAATTTACAAGTACAGCATTAAAAACTAAACCATGCAGCCCTACAGGCTTAATTATGAAGTGAGCAGGAAGATAGACACAGAAAATCCTGTTTCAAAATTTTACCTCACATAATATAAATAAAAGATTATGTCTTCCACTGGTAGCCTAAGATCAAAAGGATAATATAAAATGACTAGTCTGTATTTATTTTGCCTTTATTATGTGTATAGATAAACTATACATTTCTCATTTCCTTGTGTCTTTTAGCTATACACAGTTAGAGACACTTAGATATAGATTTAATTATGGATAAATAGCTATAAATTAATATATGTAATTATTTTTAATTTTTCATTTAGTCATTAGAAAGATGTGTTTTCATTGTCAAAACTTAAAAATAGAACATTTTTGAATAGTGTTCTAACTGACAGTATGACAAGTTGAATATAAATTAGGCAAATAAAAAATATTGATTGGAATTTATTTTAGAAAATGTGATTCTGAAGATGAGCATGTTTTAGATAATCACTAACAAACAGAGACAAGTTATGACAGTATTTATTCTATAGATGTATATATGTCATAATGTAAACAGGTATCATCACCACTTAGCTATCATGTGTGCTGAACTGGCAATTTTCATTGCTGTTCTAAAAAACCCCCTACTTGTTAAGTTTGAATAAGGCACTGGAGAAGGTTTTCTTCTTCCTGATGAGCCATTGCTAACTCAAAACATTTTACATCACTGGTATAGCAGGGTAGTGGCCAAAAAAACCTAAAACCAAACAGAACAAAAAAACCAAGAAAAAAAAAAAACAAGGAGGAGGAAAGAATTTCAAAGAAGCAGGTGCAATGTTCTCCTTCCTTCCTTGGGTTACTTATTTGATAATTTTTGGATGCCAGTATAAAAACTGCCTGAATAGCAGTCAATGTGCAGCCAGTAAGGTTTTGTAACATTCAGGGCGGATGTGCTGTGACACAAAATCAGGCTCAAAGGAAGAGCAAAGAAATACTTGTTAGAACACCTTGTTCTAAGGGCACATCAGCAGTATTTTTCTTGTCCTAGAGTACACAGGCCCTCGATGATGGGACTGTCAGGAGTGTCAGACCTAATACCCAGGCTTGTTCTAACAAATAACTCCCTGTTTCTGTATTTGTTAGCCCGTGATTTAGAACCATTTCATACAAAGCCTTAATTTGTGAAAGTAGCCCTGCTAACAGATGGTGGCTGAAGCTGAGGTTTTCTGATGCTGCCTTAGAGCACTGAGTTTTCTTGGAGTGGGATTTTAACTGGAAATTACTGTATTTGATTATGATCAATCAGGATGAAAATTGATTTGACTCCTAAAAGCCTAAATCTCTTTTTATCGTTATTAACCTGGCATTTTCTTCCTTGTGTCTCCACCTCATTGAGCCTCCTCCACACGCATTTGCTGAATAAAGATGGCCCTTTGCAGAAATTAAAGGAAAATGTCATATTATGAACAGTTCTAGATTAAATTTAATATAGAAGATATGGAATTGAAAAAAAAATACTGTTTTAACTTGTCATTTTTCAGTATGTTTGGAGTTGGCAGTATTTCAAAAACTTTTATAAAGAACAAGACATTTGCAGTTATGCTAACTCTCATGGAAGGACCTAAATCACTGCAGTTGCAATTACTGGCAATAACTGGCAAATCTGTCTTAAATGTCTAATTAATCCTAAGCATGTAAGTAGTGTGACTGTTGTAAATGGAACTGCTCAGACACTCATGTACTGACATGCACAAAATTAGTCAGGCACTTGGCTCCTCCAGTAGGTCCGGGTGGAAATGCAAAACTCTTGTGCTAAATCACCGTGGGCTCAAGAGAATGGTGCAGTTTAATTATCTCCAGCCAGGGTTAAAGAGGGATGGAAGTATCCTTTTGTGCCAGAGAAAATCACCCAGATGTCATTTGTGAGGGCAGCAAGGACCAGCTCCAGGGAGCCAGCACAGGAGAGCTTTTGCTGTGTGGCTGTTACTTGTGAAGGGAAACTACTTCAGGATATTAATGCAAACCCAGTAATCAGCCTGGCATGAGCTTGAGATGGTTCATTCAAATTTAGAGATTTCTTTCTGTTTGAAAGTGTTGACAGGAAAATTATCTAGGTCATGTAAATGAGAGTTGGGATCACTTGGGGAGACTTCAAGTACTGCAGTACTAATAGGCAATATTGAAGCAGACTTTTCATTTTTCATGTGTACCAATCACCTGAAGTATCAACTAGCTGCACATTCCTAAAACAAAAGAATGGTGGAAGGAGGAAAGGTGGGAAGAATCCTAGAGTTGTATTATCCTAGAATAAATTTAGACCTGTGAAAAATTCAGGATAATTGGTGAAGAGAAGGATGAGTTTTGCAGCACTGAGTATCAAGGTTGTTTTATCCCACACCTGCTAAAACTGCAAGGTCCCAGACAGAGGCCAACACTCTTCAGTCACTGTAACTGACAAAAAGGCTTCCAGGAAGAAGAATATAATCATTAGGATCTTGAGGGGTGGGATTAGGGTGGAATATTCATCAGAATTAAAAATTATTAAGAAAATTGGAATTTGATGTGGATTTGGTCCTACAGAAATTTGTCCCCAGTTCTAACAGCACTTACATAGCTAAGTAATTAAATTTGTTTGGTCACTGTATTGGACAGTTAAGCCTTGAGAATATTTTTGTGTTAATTATAAACTCTAATAGTCTTGATTTTTCTATAAAAATCTATATAATTTATGATGTACAAATATAAGTGCCTGTCAATCTTCAGTTAAATCAGTGGTTACTGCTTCAAAAATTATCTAATTCTGGTTGAACAGTCAGTAGTTTTGGCAAAGGACTGAACTACTGTGATGTGATGTACACTTGCAAAATAAACAAAAATTGCTGTGATAATGAGCTGAAGATTATTTACAGATTTAGTTTTCTTTGAAGAGAAACTCCATGAGGCTTGCTGTACAGAACACCCTTCTCCAAAACACAGTGATTCAGTGATTTAATGTATATACAGCATTTTTTACTCAATTTCTTTCATATGCGTATTTTCAGATGATGAGTTCGTGCAACATCCACAAAAGACATTCAGGATATTTAGATTTTATAGACTCCTGAAGTTAATTGCAGATGTTTTGGATAGTTTTATTTTGTCCTGCTTTCTGTTAACCGTGATTTGGTATTTAGTCTTGGGCCATAAGGATTTTTTGATTGTTCGGAACTTTGAGAAAGGAAATACTTTTGTTTCAGAAATTTTGCAAAGCTTGCCAGGTTTTAGGGTTTTTTTATCCAGTCAGTGCAGGTCTGGTGTTCTGAGATGCTCTGAGAGCTTTGCCTTTCTGACAGGATAGCTCTGGCCTGGCTGTAGCACAAGGTTTATGTGCCCAGACAGAAAATGGAGATGTGGGCTCCAGCCTGGTGATGCTTTGTCAATATTGGATTGGCAATCCCGTTATTGTAAGAAACAAGGACATCATGTTGCTGTTAGGAACTAGAAAATAGATTGTTTACTATGTTCCATGCCATCAATTAGTTTTGTGAGAAAACTTGAGCTCTGGCAACTGGCACAATTTCCTTTAAAATCCCCAAGTGTCTCTGTTGCTTAATATTTATTGAGATTCAATTAACAGCAAATTAAACTATTCAATCTTTTATGGAAAAGAATTTAGAATATCAAAACAGTTTTGTAAATCAAATTATTTTAATTCTAATCACAGTAATTAAATGGACATGATACTTTAAAACGACTGCATAGGTGGTGTAGGAAAGCCACACCAATCAATATGTATAGATTTGCTCATTTACTTCAAACAGGAGATTAATAATATAATTTGAGATTACTTCTTTAGTATGGTATTTGTCAGTAAAATAATGCAAAAGGCCAAATTTAAGTGATAAACGTTAGTTTCCTTGAAATATTCCTCTTTGGTATGCAGTGTATCTGCAGACAAAATGTATTTTGTGTTTATGTCACTCAGCATTAGACCAAGTCTTCTACATTGTTAATGTTTGTTTCACTATGCAAATTCGAAGTTTGGAAAGCTGATGCCTTCCAAGTCCTCTGTATATAATTATATATATAAACATATATATAAGAGGGATATCAGCAGTCCCACTTTCCCATCTGGTCATCTGCATAGCATAAATTGAAGTTGAAATGCTTAAATTTCATCCTAGAAAGAAAATCCCTTAGGACCTACAAAATGCCATTTAAAACCTCACTGTGTAGAATGACCTTAGTAGTTAAGTGACATCCTCCATTTCAGCAACAGAATAATTGCATCATGTATCGAATGTTTGCATTGAAAACTAGAATATTTTAAGATAAGGATCAGCTTGACACATGCCAGTAGGAAGGAAAATGAGATGTACTTCACACTAGACAGGGACAAGTGTGAAGCTGGTCCTTCCTTCCTGCCAACCTCATGCAATCACTCATGTTACTGTTTTGGAGCCTTAGAGGTTTAATACTGGCCATGGTCTGATTCAAGCTTTCAAACTCTAGTGAAGTTTATCAAGTGCCTCACCTGGAAAATGAAATTAACAAAAAAGGGGTGAAAAAAAGCTGAAAACTGGTCAGATTTAGAAGAAAATGTGTAATGGATCATTAAGTGAGAACACAACTAGAAGCTGAATACTTTGCCCTCAATGAAGTAAGGGTATTTTATCTGTAAGTTGCTCAGTTCTCTGCACTTTCACATTCCTGTCCTTCCAAACTGATACAAGCACAGGTGCCTGAGGCAGTCTCCAAATATTAAGGATGACCTTCTCTTTCCGAGATAAGAACATTGTGTAACTTCACGGTGCCATTTGGTGTCCTGTGTGCTGGATGGTGACATTGCACATGCCTGTTAGGCAAGCAAACCTCTCCAAGTTAGTGCTGCAGAGTGCACTCTTCCTCCTAATGTTAATTCTCATGTGGCAAGTCATGACCTCTTCTTCAAAGTCTACCCAGCCTAATCCCTTGCTGGGATCTGACAGCATGCAGGCATGCAAGTATTTTTTCAGGTGGGTGCATAGGCACAACTGCCTGCTGTTATTTCAGTGTCGTTCAGAAGTGTTCTTCAAACTACTTGACCTGGAAATGGATATGAAAACTACCTTCTCAGGGGAGAGTCAAATGTTCCCATGGTCTAAAGCTGTCCACACTTCTCTAAACACATCCCTAATTGGTATTCAACCTTAAAAAATGTCTTTCATTAAAAATATAATTTGACGAAGTAATTGACTTGCATTTGATTAAGTCAGAATCTATTGGGTTAACGTGATTAATAGATAAAATTATAATCAAACAGAGCAGTACAAAAGGTGAATTAAGTCATGGGACATAATAAAATACTAAATTTAAGAAAGATTGATATGGCAGGAATATTCATTTCACAGTAGTTACCACGCTGTTCCCTTACAGACAGTGATGTAATTCAGATGGAGTTTGGTAGTCAGAATCAGGGCTGCCTTAAAGGCCTTTGAAGTTGGTGAGAGTTATGGCAGAGATCTGTTTACAGTATCTAACACCCACAGTGTAAATATTCACTACTCCCATATTGATAGCAAAATGTGGGGTTACTATTAGAAGAATTAGTTCTGAACTGCAGAGGAGAAAAGAGCAGCTTAATGGTCTTAGAATCAAAAAACCACTTAGCCAAATAAGAGCTGCTGTCTTGTAAGACTTCCTGTTCCACAGCACTGGAATACAGTGTAGTATTTCATTGTACCTAGCTATTAGGAAGATAATTTGAAATTTGCAATGAATTTTGACCCACCAGTACATAGGACACTGCATTGACTGAAAAAAGCTTATTCAGAATAAAAATTCTAGTGTTAAAATATAGTTTTTATTTTAAGTGAACAAGTAACAACATAGCAACAGATAGCAACCACATCTTAAGATAACTGTAAAGCTGCAGGTAAACCATTAAAGCTGCATGGCCCCCACCTGGATGAACTGTCAGCATTAATGTGTGTATCTGGCTGGTACTTTATTTTGAAAAAGCAAAATAAATTCATTAATTTTTGTCTAGCAAATAGAGTACTCCTTTTCTGAAGCTAAACGTTTTTCTTCTGTGCCCACTATGGCATGTAATTTTAGTAGACTCCTTTTAGGAGTGCCAAGCTAACAGGATGATCTGTGTGTGGTGCATAAAAATAATCATGGCTTGAAATCCATGAAATGCCACTGGATGGGGTGGGCAGCTAGCTGCACTCTGATATTGGAATTATCTAAAGTTAATGTTTTCTATCAACCTCTGTTTTATTTCAAAAGGATAGAACCAGTAGAAATAACTAAATTTAGTTACCTAACCTTCCTAGACTGACAGTTTGTCAGTAATTAGATCAGATTAGTTACTAATTAGATCAGCACTTGGCCTGCTACTGAAGTTAGTGTGTGCGTGGGATTGCTAAATTCTTTGAAACAAAAAATTGATGACTAAATTAAAGATAAAGACTGGTAAAACATAAGCAGGAAATTCCCACTATGGGATGTCAGACTACCAACCATTTCAAATTTAATTTGCAATAGGCATATTCATGGAGGTATCCATGATAAGGAGAAATAGGTGAATTACAAACTTTATTACAAGCATCTGAGTTCAGGGAGCTATAAAATCTTTAAGGTATCTTCAGCATTCTCTCAAGATTCACTAAAACATACTCTAAGTCCAGTAAATATATTGAGCATCTCAACAAGTTCAAAGTACCCAGGGAGTTGTGGGATCTAGTTGCCTATGGAACCCATCCAGGGAGTCACTTTGTGTTTAAAACCATTATTATTTTAGACTAGTCAAGTGGGGGATGATGATGCCAAAGCAATGTGGAAAAGCTGTCATTGCAAGTAACTTTCCACTGGTTGGCTCACAGTATCCCAGCTACAGAGACAAATGAGAATGTGTGTTGCCTAAAGAAGAATTTCTTGTAGTCTAAGTCCACAGGCTCTAATAAAAGGGAGTGCAAAAAGATTGCCAGATATTTTCCTGACTGTTCCAGCAGGTGCCAAATGATTTAGTAGTGAAACATAATTGTATTTAACATCCTCTAAATTGTTCCACAAGGTAAAAAAGTGCTATTGCACCAGTGACACCACACACGAGAAAACCTGCAGTAGGTTGAAAGTTCCCATTATACCTCCCCAGAGAGTCCCTGCTCAGATGGCACAGGTCCCCCTGCAATTGTGCCTTTTTTTTTGCCTTTCTTTCTTTTTTTTCTAGTTAGAGTCAACTCAAGTGCTGTTCTGAGAAGAAATGGCCTTGCTTATTTTTCTTAACTGAGGATTATAGAATTGCAGCCATTTAGTGGCTGCTGCCCCTGATAGACTGGATTTCTAAAATCAGGAAATTAGAATTACAGAAATGGCACAAAGAATGCTCCATTTCTCCCCAACAGCTTCTGCTGCCACAAGAGCCTACTTCCAGCATACTGAAATTTAGACTTTAAAAGAGCCACCAAAAGTAGAATACTTACTGTTGTTTGGTCATTTTTGTTCAGCATTAGACAACATGGCTCAGCTATATGTTTATTTGCCTATTAAAGACAAAAAATAAATATCATTTCACTTACAAGTTTACTTGAAGTCTCTTGAACAATTGGCACAGGATACTGATGTTTTAGTGCCAAAGGTAATAAATTTTGTGGTCCTTATGACATGTTTGAGAATAGCTTTAGCATTGGAAATGGAAGGGCTAAGCTGGACTCTTGACTCTACTAGGATGGTCAGTTAACAAAAATTAAGAAATCGGTAGAATTTAGTAGATATATTTTTCAGTAATTTCACTCGTGTTTTCTGGATACCCTGAATTTCAGAATGTGTTACCTCTGACCTCACTCGTTAAGCATAGTACTTGCCAAAGTAAACTCTAAATTAAAATAAAAATTAAGTTTAAAATTAAATTAAAAGCTACATTTTTGTACAATGCAAAATGGAAGAAAACAAAAGAAAAAGGAAGACTATGCTGTTTCCAATGTCATTAAACTTAGGCAGGACACTTTACATAACTTTAAACTGTTGTTTTGAAACCACTTGATTTGTTTACTGCACAAACAGTATTTTGTTATGGGTGAACTTAGCAATGACCGACTAGGGATCCCTGTATATTGATTTTTTTGTTTCATTTAAGAATAAATTTAGATGGATGGATGAATTTGGACCACTGTTGCTTCATCTTTATCCCTAATTGAGATACTACCATGGATTGTAAGGCTCTGGAGTATAATGATTTGTCAGCAGAGGACACAGAGTGGACCAATTTAATAGTTGCTAGAGGGGTTAGGATTCCTACCGCCTTTGATGAAATCTTTTTTAGGTCAGTAACATTTAGAGATAGAGAAAAAAAAAAAGAAGTAATTGGAGAGAAACCAGATGGTTTGTGGCTAATTTGGAAAAGTACAGATTATTGTTGTGCAGCATCTTATTCATTAAATGAAAAGGCCTTAAGATTTTATAAGGGATAGATTAATATTGATATCATGCTATGATTCACACTGTTTAGTGTCCAAACATCAGTCATCTCTTATTTTTTCTGCCCATGCTCAGTGCTATCATTGAAGCCAC